>NC_138956.1:20492500-20592500 GCF_965226115.1 Aulonocara stuartgranti
AGCATAAACCAAACACTATAATAAAAGAAGAACAAAGCTACAGCAGTTTTAAATGACAAATGAGGAAACTGTATCACTTTGAAGGGAACAGTCAGTTCCTCTCTGTTTAAAAAAAAAAAAACTATACAGGACATCCACCTGCTGAAACTGAGGTGAGCTCAGCGTGTTTTGCAGCTCCTCTGAGCTCTGAGGCAGGGACTCTCCGGAGGGCAGATAGGGCATCAACCTCTGCTGAACCTCAGGATTGGCCAAGATGGGAGCCATGATCTCAGGCGTCAGGACGCTCGCGAGGTCCACTGCGGGCAACAAAGACCCACACTGACTGGTTAATGCAAACAACAACATTATCATTCATATTTCAAACATACGAGACACAAAAATCACTTTTTTCAAGCACAGTTAGATGCAAGTGAATCTGTAATCTGTAATTCTGAGCCTCAGTGAGATTATTGCTGCTTTAGATCATGAGGTTTCTTTCTGACTTAAGGGTAATAATTCAGTCATCTGTGCCATAGCGCCATAGAAAATCTTTATTATTGGAGCTTAAACGGTCAAACAATGGAGCTCTCAAAGGGCTTTATGATCTCAGTCACTATTGTTAATTTAGTAAAATTATGATTGAAATTAAAGTTAAAAGGGAAGATAAAGCAGGCTGTGCTTCAGGTCGTGACTACTTTTACTTCTTTGTGTTCCTCAGTTACAAAGTCAGATAAAATCTTCGTCTGAGATGTTTAGTGGTGGCTGTGAGATCACCTGTATGTCGAGTCAGGTTTTGACGTTATCTCTGAGGGTGGATCTGACTGATCCCTAAAGTATATTCTGCTTTACTGTCCTTATGAAGTCCACAAGAATACAGGTTTAAGGCCTGGATGCTGATGTGCTGGGAGTGAATCAAACAGTAAGTTAGGAAGTCTTCATCTGAGAGAACCTCTGTTGGTTCATTCACCAACTAATAACCATTTAACCCCCACAGCCTATCTAAGCATTGCACTGACCAGAACCACAGTGCACCCAGCTTCTAAAGGCCCAATAGGTGATGCTATCAGGTCAATATGGACCAGACCTCTAAGGAATGTTTCCAGCCCCAATCTGGTGCTAGCAATTTGTATCTAATAAAATGTCTAATGAGGGCATATTGTGCAATTTTTCTTATAAAACTTAATTCAATATCACACACTGTCTTTGGCCCTTTTCTTCCTCTGCCATCTTACTTTTTGTATATTAATCTGTCAGCACATCAGCAGGAAGCTGTGCCTAATGTAGCGCAGCACAATGAAATTTAATCAAAACAGCGACAGCCTGCAGAATTTTCAGGGGATTCGTGCTCCTGCAGCAAACTGAATTATAATGCAAAAATTACGCAGAATTAGCGACACTGTTGTGATCACAGTCTTAATTATTTGGCGCTTAATTAGTGAAGATTTCACTAATTAGGTCTAATTATTCATTTACTTTCAGATTTAAAACCAAAAAAAACCAAAAACAAATCTCAGTTTTTAGGAGAACAAAGTTCAATTTTCCTGAAGCTTCCATCAAATCCTCACCTCCCTGGCTGCTGGCAGGTACGTTCATGGTGGCCAGGATGCTCTGCAGGTCTCTCAGCTGGATGGGCTGCGTGGGGTTGGCTGCTGCTGCCGCCACGGAGGACACAGCAGGGGTGGAGGGGGTGGTGGCTGTTGGGGAGGCCGCTGAGGTGGCAGAGGGAGTGATGGGAGTGGTGGGAACCTGGGAGGAGCCGAGCCGACTAGCAGCGGAGGTAGAGGTTGGGGTGACGGCTGTGGACGGACTGTGGATGGAAATGTTTAGCAAAACATTATGTAAAATCACAACCCCTAACCCTTCACCAGAGGTTGTTTGGTTTCCCTGATTTATAAATCATCGCAATCCTCCTGGCCCTTAACAGCGTACACTACATTACTCTGTTTGTGTCGGGGGACCCGATCTTTGGGGTGGACCAATTTTTGGCGCAGCGTGTTTTGGGGTTTGAAAGCCACAGAGATGCTATGTTTAGAGAAAATGTGTCTCAAATGTTCCGATACTCCTGACACATAAGAGATCACTAAGGGTTTTCGCTTCGGTAGCAGTCCTTATTTCCTGGATCGGCTGGAGCTTTCTTTATGCGCCTTCTCAGCTTTGACAAACGTCCAGCTGGGATAACCACATGTACTCAGGGCCTTCTTGATGTGACGTTCTTCTGCTTCCCTGGCCGCTCTGTCTGCGGGGATGGTGTTCGCTCTATGTTGAAGCATCCTGATGACACCCAGTTTGTGCTCCAGTGGCTGATGAGAGTCAAACCTTAATACTGATCCATCTGTGTTGGTTTACGGTACACATCAACTTTTAAATGTCCCCGATTACTGATGGAAATCTCAGTATAAGAAGGCTAACCTGCCATTTTTTATATCCTCCCTGGTGAACTTGATGTGTTGGTCCACTGAGCTAATGTGATCCGTGAATTGTGGTACGTCCTTGGATTTGATTTTGATCAATGGTCTTTTATTGTAAAGCACTTTGTGATTTTTATTTTTGAAAAGTGCTATATAAATACATTTTACTTACTTATTTTCTTACTTATCAGTGGTTGTTGATCAATGGTCATGACAATTTGCATATTAATGATCAAGGAACTGACCTCACAGCCTGTTGTTCGCCAGTGGTGCTAGTTTCAGTCATTGTGCAAAGGTACTGTTTTATAAGGCTGGGAAAACCTGCAGTCAGCAGAGACTGAAGAAGTCAACTGGATGAGTGATGAAACATTTCTCCCATTGAAAAAGCTACATCCAGATGAACAGAATCAACTTTTTGGGATTTTGGAAATAATCATATCAGTTGGAGCTCAGAGCTTCTCTGGAAGAAAACTCATGACTCATTACAAACTGAACTCAAAGAAGGATTTAGCTTTCAGGTTGCAAAGCAAAAGTAAACATGCATTCTTTTTCATGACCAGCAGGTAGCGTTGAAGTATATAAAAAAAAAGACTCCTCACTTTACCTCTGACCTTAGTGATTTTAATCTCAGTGTCAGAAAAGTCAAAATTGCTCATCTTAAGGATTCAAAAGGGGAACTTGCTAATCATTGGGTGACAGCTCCATATCTATGTCCATCTTTTATATACAGTTCATGGCTAAACTGTTATTTTTAAGGTTATAGTCAACATTTGAGCTCTGCTGTACTGATGCTAAAACCTTCTCTTTCATAGCTTCCCTTTTATTGGAACTTCTCATTTTATCTTGTTTTCCACCTCAAAAATATTCTGGAATCCTTCAATATATTTAACAGAAATGTAAATAAGACACCTTGTGGAGGAGTTGCTGGCTGCAGGAACGCTGCTGCTGCTGCTGCTGCTACTACTTCCAAGAAGGTTGGCCAAGCCTGGACCAGCCAGTGTCCCGAGACCACCTGTCAATCACACAAACAGAGCTCAACATCTCACCGATATTGTTAATGAGATGTTTTCACGCTGTTAGCTTGTGGACTCAGTCATGAAGGTACTCACCAATCCCTCCCAGTCCAGTTGGTCCAATAAGCTGCATCAGCTGGTTGTGGCTCATGTTACCCAGAAGGCTCTGCAGGCCACCCTCACCTTTACATGCAAGCAGAGAAGACAGGTGACACCCATGAAGGTGAGACAGTTCAGCTTCTTACCCACGACAGGTTTAAACTACGACACAGCGTGTTTGTTACCTCCGAGCGCAGACAGATCGTGTCCTCCGCTGCCGCCGCTGCCAAGAGCACCGGGCATGGGCGGGTTGTTAAGATACTCGTTCACTTTGCGGCAGTACTCGTCATCCTTGTCAGTCTTCGGCTCCTGAGATCAGAAAAACAAAATGCCAGGGTTACTGAACATTAACATTTTGAGGTGTAAAGCAGAACAAGCCTTATTATTGCAATACACAAAAACAAAAGATCATGAATGTTGTTTTTTTGCTTCGTTTTTATCCTTTGTATCCTCTCATTTCCTCTAAACGTCTGCCAAAGGCATCCGGGTCTGTTTAAGCAGTCAACAGAAAGCTACCTGTCCTATGACTTCAGCTTGAATGGGAATATTGCTCACGCTGGAAACTGAAAATCCCTTCCAAGGGAAACTTGGCCTACTACCAAAGAGTGCTGGATCTGAACCAGAAGCAGGAAGATTTGTTATCGGCTTACGTGAAAGGAAGGTGACAGAAACGAAGTGGATTCTTATGTGTAAAAATCAGTCAAATCTGATTTTCAAATCTTTCTTTTTCACTCACTGTGTGTTTTACACCTCTCTGCATTTAATCGTTAGTTATCATTAATCTCTGCCTCTCTTCCACAGCCTGTCTTTGTCCTGCCTTCCTCCCCTCACCCTCAAACGCTCATGGCAGAAGGCTGATTGTTGGGGTTTTCTCTGTATTATTGTAGGATCCAGACAATATAAAGGGTGTTGAGGCAACTGTTGCTGATTGTTGTTGTGATTTGGCCCTAAATAAATAAAACAGAATTTTAAAAATTGACAATTGAACTGATTTTCCATGTAATGACCCAGGGGCCAGTTATATGGACAGCACAACAGATGAACCAGTTTTTGTCTGCTTGGTTTGAAGTGAACTGGGATGTCATGAGATGATTCTCCTGAATCTTCTTCAATTTAGTGAAAGATTCAGGAGAAAAGTCAGTAACCTTTCGGTAAGAAATAATTATATTTAGCTTGAATAAAAAGAGAAAACATGCTGGGAAACAAAGGATTAGTAAACAGACGAGTCTGGAGCAGCTGCATACCTGCATCCAGAAGAAGAGTCTTTTGGAGCCAGCTTTGAATTTCAGCACATAGACTCGTCCGGTAGTGCACTGATTCACCCGTTTGAACTCGCAGTCATCAGGAAAGATGATCAGGTCCTAAATTGGCAAATGGAAATGACTGCTGTGATATTAAGAAATTCAAACACCAGTTAACCTCATCTGGATGGCGTTACCTACATCGTCCACGTTCCCGGTGGTCCGATCCTTCCAGCAGAAATGGATGAGGGAGTCGTCCGTCTGTTGGATGTAGACCTGACCTTTACGCTTGTCAGGCGTCACCGTGCTGCCCTTCATGGTCATCTTACCGGCACGAAACTCCACCAGGTACTTACTGGAGGAGCCGCGGGACCCAGACACCATGCTGGGGAACAACGCTCCAGAGGCCATGATGATGACGGTGATAAGCACTGACTGGTTTACAGCTGCTTTAGTGACCTAAATATTAGAATAAAATAACATGTAATTATGTTATGGTCCACAATCTTATTCTCTGTGCTTATAATGAGTCAAATAATAATCTTCTTAGATTTTATGACTCTATGATCCTTTCTTTGTAACATCTGTTTGTCTGCAGCAGATAAGATGATCACAGCAGTACAGATTACATAATATATTTGTTTTTTCTCATTTGGTTTTTTTATATTTCATCCTTTTGATTAGCTATTTTGTGACTTTGCATTCAAACTAAACTCAACCTTCTCTGTTTATCATGAACATTGAGGCGATGCATCACGTTGCACAGCACACCCAGCCTCTCTGTATCGACGAGGTCTGGTCACCGACCATCTAACTCCATCTTCTTACCCACGCTACAACAAGAAGTCTCTATAAACTTTGTTTGTACTTTAAGTGAAGCTTCACATTCAAGCACAGCAGAAGGGAAAGCAGCTTCAATCTCTGTTTTCTAGCATCGCACTAAAAATATTAGTTCTGATCTGTCCATCATAAAATGAAAATGACACCAAACTTCACACTCGTTCCTTTTATGAGAGGCTTTTATATGCAAGGAGCAGCTCTATTTACTTTGAACCCTCTAAGCACTCTTCTCCCTGTTCACAAATGACAGCACCTCAGAAGGGCTGTCTGCAGATTGTGATGTTTGCGATGACACGATGGTCATGAGTCTGATGACCTCTTCCAACCTCCCCACTCTGGTAGGCGCTACAGATCAGTCTACACCAAAGTGAGGTTTGGAGATAGTCCTACTTCTTCATTGTTCCATCCACTTTGTGTGGCGAACTGACTGCACAAAAGCTGCAGGGCACGATGCTACCACCACCATGCTTGACAGCTTACATAGTCTGAAAGTCTCACCTTTATTCCTACAAACACACCTCTCTCATTTTTTTGATTGGCAACCTTTTCAGTCACTTTTCTGTCCTTATTCTGATTTCCATCAGGTAGGATATTTTTTCTCCTTACCTAGAGTCCTTGAAATTATAAAATATTCTCGGCAATATATTATCAGCATAAATTCTCACATTTTAGAGCAGGTAAATGTTTGATAGTTCTGACTGAGACAATACCTGAAAGCTAAATCCATTTGTGGGATTTGTTCTGAAGTATAATCATTGCAGCTTTATAACACACACCCTGCTCATGCATTGGATGAAACGCTGTGTAACCACGATGAAGACTAGTATTACCCAGCATTTACAATCATCGCAGACCTTCATTCTGGTCTGCATTTGGATTTTTGAAGCCTAACAGCCAATTTAATGTAAACGTGTCATTGTGTTAGAAGCATTAAGGATTAACACAGCTCTGCTACATCATCGTGATCACTGTAAATCTAACTAAGACTGTGGTTTAGATGCATATTTGATAATGTAGCTGGAGTTAAACCACTGCTTCCATAATAACAACAGGGACAGGAGCAGCCTCCAGCCCCTCACAGATGACTCTGCATCCCACAGCCCGTCCTAAGCTACGTGAGGTCGAGCCCGGGCTGTGGCTCTAAATTCACACACAGTGAAAATAAACCTGTTCCCGTAGTCCACGTTACCAAATTCAAACATTTACATGTAAAGAAATAAGATGTTTTTACTCACGCTTCTCTCTGAAATATCGTTCGGCCGCAGAAAGGTCGGGCTCGGCGTCGGCAACTTTGATTGGCTGAGCGGTGCCGGTGCTTCGCTGTGATTGGTGGAATCATGTGTCAATAAGGTGGACTTTAAATCCGCTGCGCATGTTTGGTAGAGATAACACGAGCCACTCGTTTTACGTATCAAACCTGCAGGTTTGGAGATTTTCATACGTTTACTGAGCTCAGCAAAACATTTTCCAGTTACAGTCTGATGAATCGACAAAGATCTTGTGGAATAAAGTCACTCTGAAAGCAGGAAAAATGTATTAAAGGAAAATATGTCTGTGAAGGTTCTCAGTCATCCAGGCCATCGTAGTGGGACACTCCCACTAGGTTTATATCTGGGACTCTCCACCATTTGACCTTAGAACTGAAGAAGCTTCTCGGATGAGAGGTGAAACGTCTTCAAGTAACTTAAAGAAGTCCAGACGCTTTTCTTTGCAAGCTCCTTTGACTATTAAAGGAAAGTATTTTGAGTGATTAGGGCTCCATGCCATAACTTCCACTTCTGCCTATAGTGAACCCAAGGTGCGCAGATCCCATTAAACTAGAGCTGGGAGGTCAGAAACTCTGATATATCCAGCTTTAAAATAAAATGCAGGCTTCAGGTTTGGCATTTAGCAAGTGGATGACAATAATATTATTGGATGCAACTTTGCCAACTGCCTCTGAGTAAATCTTGAGAGGATGAAAGGAAGCTGAAGGCTGTAATTATGGTCTTACGTGATAGTCTTCTTGCACATCTGTAATTATGGTTAATATGAAGGCAACAAGTTCAGCTGCAGCTCGGTTTTGACACACACCATCTTTGCCTTTGCCTGAAATAGAAAAATAAATAGCTTTCTATTCATTTTAGGCATAGGATTAAGAAGCAAGTGAACTCACACTTTACTTGAACCTTCGCCCACTTTCTTCACATTAATGGGCTAAAAGCAAGAAGCCAGAAAAGTAAATATGGGCCAGGATAAAACGGAAATTAGCTGCAAAGTTTTGAACCACTTAAGAATAATCACCTTTGCATTTCATTGCTTTAATATTACACGCAGCACATAGGAGCCTGTATCACTGGGCTCCTATGTGCCCAGCGATACAGGTGAGCAGCCCCACCGTGTGCGTTATTGTTTAATAAAGCTGGTGTGCTACACATTTTAGTTTTCATGGTGCAATAAATGTGTAAAACTGTTTTGTTTTGTCTCTACATACTTAAAGATTCACATTTTTGGGCGCTGCACAGCACTACAATAAATGGCGGGTTTAACAAATGTATTGACTCATCTGTCTAGGAATTTGACATTTTTAAACACAGCCCAGAGGTCTCAGAGGCTCGGAATTAAATGTTTTCTTCTTCTTTCAGCTGCTCCCTTTACGGGTTGCCAGAGCGGATCATCTGCCTCCATCTCACCTTATTTGTAGCGTCCTCCCATGTTGCATCAACCCTCTGAAATCCTCCTTCACTACATCCATTAATCTTCTCTGAGGTCTTCCTGTCTACCAGCTCCATATTCAGCATTCTTTCTTTAGTATACCCACCATCCCTCCTCTGCACATGTCCAAACCATCTCTAACTTTGTCTCCAAACTGCTCGACCTGAACTGTCTCTCTGATGTTCTCATTTCTAATCCTGTCCACTCTCTCAGTGCAAATCCTAATCTCTTCAGGTCTGCCTCCTGTCTTTCATCACTACCATCTTGTAAACCTTCCCTTTCACGCTATCCTTCTGTCACAAACCATGTGCTCCACCCTCCCTGCACTAATTTCTTCACCGTTCATGTACTGTGTTACTTTGGATGGTTAAGCTAGGCACTTAAACTCATCTACCTTCCCAGCCTCTGCTCCTTGCATTATTCCGTTTTGCCTCTGCTGATATTTATTCCTTTTCTCTATAAAGCATCCATAGCTCTCCAGGGTCTCTCCCACCTGCTTGCTACTCTTACTACAGATCACAGCATCATCTACAAACATCAATACCAAAATCAATACCAGTACACTTCTTTTCCACTATTATATAAAACTAAAAATGGCCTTGAATCTTTTTAAAATTGTTAATTAAAAGACAAAAATGAGAAGTAGTGTCGTGTGGTGGTTATGAGAGAAAAACATCTGGAGAGAATAACCAGATTTTCCAACACAAGGATTTTGTAGTCCATAATTTATTTCTTAAATATGCTTTGTATGCATACGGCTGTGTGGATACCAGTATGAAGAGGAAAGGAAACAACAGATCGTCAAACATACAATGTAAACATTTTCAAAAAGAGGCTCGACAAAGAGACAGCGGGGATAAAACAAGATCGGATCAGATTGATCCTGCAGCTCTGAGCGGCTGCAGGAGTCACAAAGTGCTTTGAATTCAGAGTAAAGACACAAACAGCAGCAGAGGGGAAGACATGATGTGGGATATTTCACCGTACATATGTGCACAGGACAGTGAGCATTTGAAATGTGCAGTTTAATGCAACACTAGTGCTTAGAAACAAAAAGAAACTACTGTGAGCATTTTACTACCAGCACACAATATTCATTACCTGCTGCCTCTGTAGTGTCTCCAGCACACAGGCTGCTAGCTAAAGAGTGTTTTATTTCACATTTCAGGAGGGTAGACTGGAAGGATCAGTTTGCATAGGTTCATGATGCCTACAGCATCCCGTCTTATTTGCTTTTAACTGTGTCTGAAAGCACGGCTCCGATTGGTGGAAAAAAAATAAAAAATTGCTTTCAAAGTGTTACTCATCCACGTGTGAAAAAGGCGCCAAAATGATGCAGCTTTGTCATTAAGGGGACAGATTATGCTCATTCCCAGCTTCATGTTTTCTTTTTTGGACTGTACTGGATTAGCTCTGCATAACTCACAGTTCAAAATAACCCCATCTTACACATGGCTCATTCAGTTCACTCTGTGTCTAAATCACAAAAAACATAAAAGACATACACAGCAACAGGGACGTCACCCAGTGTTGAATGAAGTCCTGCTATGAAGCCTCGAGTTGAACATTTTAATTACTTTGGTGTTTTGAAATCAGGTGTGAGGAGCGAGACGCAGCTCTGACTCACTATCAATCACATGACCACAAGTTACCAAAGTGCTCTATTGAACATGATCTGAATCTAGTACATGACTCTATAAACACACCAGCAAACTGTTTACTGAGTAAGCAAGGATTCAGGTCGCCCTCTGGTGGCCATTAAAAAGACTACAGGGTTAAAATACAAAGCTACAGCTATCTTTTATACTTTCTACCTCTGAACAAAGTGTTTATCTCAGAACTACTGTTCTTCTGATTGGCTGCTCCTTGCAGGTGGGTGGGGTCTTAGTGCCTAAGGCCATAGCTGTTGACCAAATTAGGGATATCCACTCTCACTACCATCACATGGAGTGAAGAGTAGGAAAAAAAAAAAGTCTGAAAATGAGTGTTTATAGCAGTCTGAACTTTTGGCTCACAGGGATCATTGTACAAACAAACGGCACAACACAGTCACTTTGAAGCCGAGGTGTTCAAACTATGGAGTGCACCTTCAATGGAGGAGCAGTGAGACAGATGCCTCTACTCTTTCTCAGGCCAATGTGAACAGATGTCTGTAATCTTTTTACATTTTTAGTGTTAGTTTAACTTATATTTCCAGAGGATATCCACTCAGAACAAAGGATGCCCTCTATCACTGCAGAACTTGCCTGAGAATTTTTACATTATCTACAGTATTAAAGTATCCCTGTCGCAGTGGCCTGTACGTCCACGGGTACAACCCTCCAAAAAACCTCAGAATAACTAATTTGGCGTAGTTTTTAATGGCAGGCATTTGCTAAAAATGTAAACAAATTAAAAAAAGAAAACGGGACTCAAGCTGTAGTTGAAAGCTTATTAACCATTTTCATGGAAACATTATCATACGTGTTTACGATCCTATAAGCTCCAAAGTGAAGTTAGAGCAGAAAATCAGTGTGTTCATTATTATAAGTATTACCTATGATGTTTAATATTGTTTGGCAGCACCGAAGCTCAGAGCATTATTAAAAATATGTATTTAATGCAGTGTTTACACTTGGTTTTAAAAAACCACTCTGGAAATTGGATCACAAGTGAACAGTCAAGACTCATCACAGTGTTGCCTCCAAGGATCGGACCACATGTGCTCAGACTTCCTTACAATCTGTGTGTCAAAGTGCCCCAAGTATTCACCTGTCTGTCATCAGTCAAGAGTCTGGAGAGTCCAGATGTAGAGACTGGCAGGCAAAGTTTTAAAAACGGTGCACAAAATAGCAAAAAGAAAAACCACCACGTCCTGGCTTGATGGTTTGTAAGAGATAAAGTAGCCTCTCTGACATCATGCAGCTGTTATAGAAACCTCAACATCAGCGTTTTAGCCACCACGATATCTGGATGAGAGGGTGGAGCAATGAGTGATCAGTTAAGGCTAGCAAGCTTTGTCAGAAAGTTGCATACATTAAGTGCAAGAGACACATATCTGCAAACTAGAGCTGAATGACACACAAATAAAAATAAAGAAAATAAGGAACACAGACTGCATAATTTGTCAGATAGTCTACTAAAAATGCTCCAACAGCACAAACAGAGTGGATAAGTCCAGTTCAGGGCTTTGCAGCTGCCTGTAGTGACACAGCATTGATAGGGTTGAGTTTAAAAGTTAAAAATAAAATATGAGGGAATCAAAGGAAGAAGGAGCTGTAAACACGCTTATTAATGATGTAAAGTTGGGCATTTTATCATGGGAGCCTGTGGGAACTGAGTTGTTTTTGGAGCCAGTCTCAAGTTGTTATTAGAGGGGCTGCAGTTTTTGGCACTTTGCGCTCTGGGACTGAAAATGAGGCCAACGCAGAGATGCCAAAAAAACCTCTTAATTCCTCAAGTAGAACTAAAGCTTCAGATATGGAGACAACTTGTTTACAGCTCGTTATAGAAAAAGTGCTGTCAGTACATGTGGACAGTTTGTGCTTCATAACAACAACTGGATGCAGGTGAGACTAAAGGCTGGGGAGTGACAGGTGTGTAGACATAGGCAGCAGCAGCCTCACCTCACCCAAGTCACTGAGCTGGACCTTATCACTGTGTTTCTGCTATTTTGGAACATTTTGATAGAATTATCAGACAAAAGTAGGGTAGCAGCAAAGGCAGAGAAAACCCTCATTAACTTCTAATGCACATCCAGAAGTTAGTGAGATATACAGGCCTGAAATATGACAGAACCACTTCGATCACAGAAGAGTGACAAGGGTTATTCCTAGGAGGGTTTCAAGGGATAAAGAGTCATAACGACCAGCAGAGTAACACGCTAATGTTGAGGCTTTAATGTGCACCCAGAAAAAGTCCAGAAACCAGTGGGTGGTGTCACAGTAGCTAGCTCCAACTCTATTGTTCACAGTGCCTACCAGACCACACAGAGATGGGCCATAAGCCATATCACTGGCTTGTATACTCGTATTTAATGCGGTGTATTTGGACCTGACACATTTTAAAACCAAGTGTAAACGGCGTCTGACACTCTGTCCGTTCACCCACAGATATTTACTGTGCATTGTGAACATTTTCACAGTGTGTGAGCGGTGAAGGAGCCAGGGAGGCGGCCAGTGTCAGACTTTTTAAAAACGTCTCGTTTCTGCATCCCTTTGCCTTAAAGGTTTATATGGAGGCTTTTATTCTCAGTGCAGAAAAAGTTTTTTGTATGGCTTTAACTTGTGGAAATTATGATGTTGGTGAGCATGCATGGTTATTATACACATTACCTATGTTACAGCGGAGAACAATATAATGTACCAACATATCTGTTTACTGAGGCAGTAAACGTGGTTATAAGCAGCTTTCATTTCTACTGTAAGTCTCTATTCACAGAAACACTTTGTGACATTTTCTTTGATGTTAAGTGCTAACTAAAACAGACATCTAATTTCCAAATAGGTTATATAAAAGTAGCAGATGCGATTAAATATCCCCTGATATTTGAATGCAGCTTGACAGAAGAGCGTGGAACATCTACAGGTGAGATTATGGTACCTGAGTACCCGAACTAAAACTGAAAATATTTCCTTTGCATCCTCCACCAGGTAGCTCACCACGCCACAGATCACATTGGTGGCTGCTTTTAAACCCTTGGATGAGTGAATGGTGAGTAACATACATGTTTAGGGCATATAAAGAAGATGCTTGATGCTTACAGTAAGTAAACTCTACAGTTCTCTTTAGTGTTACACATCTCCTGCAGACAAATGTCACAGTCAGCTGGAGATGATCTGATAACCTGTTTGAAATCAACTTTCATCGATCCTAACAAAGACACAGTACCAGCGAGCGTCTGGCTGTCACGACTCACAGAGAAACAAAATGAAACCTAGCAAAGAGAAGATTTTTTTTGTTTGTTTTTTGTTTTAAACACCAAACACCTCCTGTGTCAATAAATGTTGGGACAGTCAGTGAAGTTCCTGTCAAAGTATC
The DNA here is from genome assembly GCF_965226115.1 of Aulonocara stuartgranti. Classification (NCBI taxonomy): domain Eukaryota; kingdom Metazoa; phylum Chordata; class Actinopteri; order Cichliformes; family Cichlidae; genus Aulonocara; species Aulonocara stuartgranti. The sequence continues at coordinate 20,505,794 of NC_138956.1, forward strand.
CACCTGTGTACAGCCAGTCCTCGGCTCCTGTGTGAGGGTTTGTTCCCATCTGGAACCACCTGAGGAGGCAGTCAACAAGCCATATCTGTTTTTAATAACATGGTTATGAAAAATGCTGCACAGCATGAGCAATTAGTGTGTTGGGGACACATTAAAGGAAGTTTCCACACATTACAAATTAGATTTTGAATGCAATTTTTTGTCAATCTTCATTTGCTTATTATTGTTTTATTTTTCTTCAGTCTTTATTTAACCAGTAAATGTCAACAAAGCAGATCATTGCAGGTCTAAAACTAATTATAGCATAAACAGACTTTGGTGTTTACAACACCAAATGTGAATCTGAAATAAATGTTAAGACACGAAGAAAAACAAGCTGCGGAGCAAACAATACGAACACAATCAACTGCTAAAATATGGAGAGATAATACTTCAATCACCATGATGTTGGCTAAATTCACTCTTGAGCATTTTGGGCAAATATTTCAAACTTAAGTAAAGAGAAGGGAGGCGCATTTCTGGAGTGATTGACTGTTTGGCCAGGACAGTCATTCACTGAGTCATCTGCACACTGTTAGCTTATTTTAATTAGATTTGTCAATCTATCTGTCAGACTGACAGAATTTTTCAGTATTTAAAAGTTTATTTTGTAGTGATTTATAATTTTATTGAACTTTATATGCAATCCCAGCATTAACTGGAACAATAAACTGAAGATACTGCAAATGTTAGCTATGTGCTTCAGTCTGGTAAATGGATGTCACCCACTTTATTAATTCCTGCATTATAAAGTCCTGACTCCAATAAATAAAAGCTCTATGGTTCAAATGGGTTCCAATTCAAACTAACGTCTATTTTAAAACGTCTAGCTAGTTATTTCCATCTGTAAAATGCATCACTCAAGCATTGCTTGTAGAAAATGAAATTTTGGGAGGTAGACGAATTTACACATTCTGAGTTTGGACATTATAAAATAACAGAGTGATTATACAAGCGGCCCCTCTCTTCATGTTGAACCTCTGCTCACTGTGTTTCATGCTAGAGGTAAAGTAAATCTGATTTGGTCTGATAATACTGACATATTGAGTACAAACATGAGATTGTCATGCTACAAGTGTATGAAATCATAAAATCGGTCTATAAAAAAACCTCCCCAAATCTCTTTAAATCCTCAGAACCTCTCACCTGGTTGACCACTCCTCCTCGTCCTTGGATCGTTCCCTGCGTGCAGCTCTCTGTTTCTCCTCTAAACGCTCTTTCTCAGAACTCGCCAAATCTATAAACACACAAATACAAAAGAAACTTTTAGAGAAAGTCAGACCGAAACGATAACTCGACTTCACCTTTGGCCACTGTGTTTGTATAAACTAGGAGGCTGATAATTTTGTAATCTTTCCCTACATGGTCTTTTTAACCTATTAGGCCTGGGTGGTATGACCAAAGATTCTAGTGGTTTTATAGTATACCATCATATTATTATTAGTTTACTTTTGTGTAAATGGGCCTTTATATTGACTCATTCTTTTGTCAGGCATCTTTAGGATAAAACATATTTTTGAAGTCACCATAAAGAAGAAATAAACCCTAAATAAAAAAAAGCTCTTTTAGAGAACAAATACAGTAACTACTTGGAGAAAGAAGTCAGTCCTCAACAGGTTGCTTCTTCTGCTTTTTGGTTAGATGTCATGCCACTTATTTGTTTAAAAATAAGCTCTACTGTTTTCACAGAGGAGCTGTGAACCTGAAACAAACTCCATTCTGTTTCAGAGTCTCATGGCAGAGCTGATCATGAAAGCAAAGCTGTAAAATTTTCTAGTTGATCCATGTTCATTTATTGCCATGAAGTGACCAAAATAATGAGATGGTGGATAAAAGCATTAGAAAAGAGCTTCCTCTGTAGAATGTCTGGGCTCTCCCTTAGAAATTGGGCCAAGAGCTCAGAGTCAAGCTGCTCCACATCTAAAGGAGTCAGTTGATGTGGTTTGGCCATCTGATTAGGATGCCTCCTTGTTAAGGTGTTTAAGGCATGTCCAACTGAGAGGAGGTCCTGCAGCAGACCCAGGACATGATGGAGAGTTCTGCTCTCTCTGTTGGGTTGGGGATGCTTCAGTGTCCCTCCTTCAAAAGGCTGGATGAGGTGGCTGACACATCACGAAAAGTTTACTGCTTAACACTATTTTTTACTAGAAATACCTGTATAAATACACCTGTAGTGTTGATGGAGGTTACCAGACTTATCCATTACGCTCATCTCAGAGAATTTTACTCAGATCACAAAACATATGTTTAGGACCAACAAATTTTAAGGTATGTTATGGCTAAGGGGTAACCAGGATAAAGTCACACAGGACATGGCAGTCATAACAAACACTGGGTGAGGGTGACTTGGGTGAAGTGAATCTGATTCTCAGAATTTGCTAACTCATTCCTGCTTGTCATTTTATCACCTGTTAAGCTCAATGTAGACCAAAATGACCCTCAGGGCACCAGGAATTATCCCAGTGCTCCTGACGGGACCCTGTTCCACAGTTTTAGAGGCTCATAGTGTCCTGGTCACCAAAAAGTACACATGTACAGTTTCAGCTGTTCTCTTTTCAGGTGAGGTTGACGTTACCTATGTCTCCATTCTCCATCGCTCTGATGTCAGGCCTCAGCCGGCAGTCTGTTGGCAACAGTAGTCTCTCCATGCCGGGCTCCAGCTCGTTTAGTGTTATGGCAAAGCTGGTGAAGTTATACATCTATAAAAAGGGAGAAAGGGCTTTGTTCAAACAGTGCTGCATGGTGCATTGTTATGTGGTCCTATTGCCACAATGTGTATCAAAAGTTATACAAAAATGGAAACTAAAATGTGAAATAACATTTGGTGTAAACTCCATGAGGTAAAGCTAGCATGTCACATGTCTTCCACAGTTATACATATGTGAGAGCAGATTGTGTGGTCATTCCATAGGAAAGATGTCACCAATGTCTCCCACCTGACACCCAAGACCCTCAGAATGAGCTGTGCATCTGTACAACACCTTCAGCATAACTTCGATGTTACAGGTACATCGTAACGGCAAACTCTTATGAAACCCAACATTGTAACTTGCACAGTAACCTGACATGTGCTTCCCTACAGGTCACCAGTGTAGGAGGTAGAGTGGTGGATCGATCCCAGACACCTCTCACATGCTGAAGTGTCCTTGGGCTAGGTGTGTGAATTTTAAAAAGCAATTACGCTTAGATAAAAGGGTAGAATCAATTTAAGTGGGTGAATGAGACCTGTAGAAACCACTTTGAGTGCTCAACTGAGTAGAAAGGCTGTTTATCTGAACCAGTCCATTTACTGTGACAGGCTGCCTGTTTCCTCGCACCCATTTACATCTACTACCACTTACAACCACCTCGACCATTTTCTCTCTAGACCAGTGGTTCTTAACCTTGTTGGAGATACCGAACCCCACCAGTTTCATATGCGCATTCACTGAACCCCTCTTTAGTGAAAAATAAAATGTGATTTTTTTTCAAATTCAAGACATAGATATGTTTTTTACTGGTGCACAAAATGAGCCATGCATGTCACGGTGGAGGCTCTGCTGAACTCCTAAAATCCGACTCACCGAACCCAGGTTAAGAACCACTGCTCTAGACCAAAAATGGTTGAGGAATCATGGTAATGTGAAGCGCACATCGTAGGGCACATATAAGCAGAACTGATTTTTCTGTCTGTTCAGACAGCAGTACTTTTCCTGAATGCTTTTTGCTACTGTGATACACCAAATACCCCCATAAAGCTCGTCTTCTCTTCTTTTCAAAACCATTTGAATTTTTGTCTCTAGCACAAACAGTAAAGGAGTTATCGCCATTCAAAGAGCGCTTGTAAAATGAGCCCTCCGGTCAGTTCGATGGTGAAAAAGTCATCTCATTTTTTCCAGGATTTGTAAACCATTAAAAGAGGCATGAAATCTTCAGGACTGAAAAGCAGATTTAAGCTCTGTTGCAAATGATCATGAGATCAATTAAGTGCTTCCCTTTAAAGCTTAGTAAAGTTAAACTTTAGGCACTCTTTGTGCAAAAAGATGAGCAGCAAATTTCAAAGAAAGCACCATGTGATCGTATAATTTTGCATGGCCTCATTAAATATACTAAAGCAAGCTCATTATGAGGGTGTGAAGCCAGGATTTTTATTATATTTGGCTGATTTTATACAGTCAAATACTTTCCAGTGATAACTGAACAATATTTCTGCAGGAAATGCCAAACCTCATCACCGACCTGTGCTGAGTGAGCGGGCCGAGATGTTATCCTCCACAGTAAGGCACTTCCTGGTATCACAGTCACAGTCTCTTGAACTTCTGGCATCTCATCTGCCTCCTCTGCTTCACAGCTACGCTCCTACACACACAGAAACAGACACACAGCTAGTTAAACAACTCCGTCTAACGAGTTTGGGTTTACATTACAAACAGTTCATGTGCAAACGGGTGATTAACAGAACTACGGTCGCCACAAATTCAACACGTCTCTCAAGCAACGATGCATGTCATTGCAAGACATCATGGATTAGTGCTGGCAATGATCTAATCAACACTACACTCTCAACATAACTAGACAACAGCAGCAGCACACTACAGATATCAATACACTTTCACCTTACCTTCTACTAAAGCCACTGCATGTTATTGTGAAAGGAAAAGATGCAGTTTAAGAGAAGAATTTCAGAGTTGTGAGAAAAAAAAAATCACACATCAAACATGTTAAAGAGAAACGTGAGAGCAAACTCAGAGGGATTTCATCTCAGCTTTCAGTAAAAGCAGAAACGATCCTCACCTGTCTCAGCTTCTTTGACTCGCCCCCGCTCTTCTTCTCAGACTTCTTGTACGCGTCGTAAACCTTGGGGTCCACGCTGTACATGCACTCTGTCCATTTCCCATACATAACTCGCCGCTTCTTCTTACTGTTTCAACAACAAACTCCATTTAGAGAAAACTAACACAACTAAAATTCACAGACAGTGATGACGTGCTTAGGTTCTTACCTTTTATCTTGGATATGACCTTCTACTTTGTGCAGTTCCTTTCCAAACATCCCACAGGGTTTGAAGTTTAGGACACACTTATCACCCGTCCTGACGAATTAAAGGCAAAATTATTGTTTAATAAATATCAGTGATTCAAAAAGCTGTAAGTTTTCATTACCTGTGGTTGACTATCTCTACAGTTCCATACTGTTCAATCCAGAGTTTTCCCAGGATGATGTTATGCACACAGCACATTGGATTCGTCCACGTGTAAGCTTCTTTATGTCTGTCACAAAATCACAACATCTTAAAGGACCAGTTCGACATTTTCTAAATAATAATAAAAACTTCAGCACTCACAATTACATATATAATGTATTTAATAAGATGTAAATCAGCCCGAGGCTTTCCCCTGCTGTGCTATATTAAATACATGAAATACAAAATACAAGTTCGAGAGTTAAGCATGCTGTGGGTTTTTTTCTAAAATGATATATACAACTGAGAAGATTTTCACACAATTTGTGAAGTTAGCGTTTTACTCAACAACCCAAAAGAAGTGGAAAATAACCAATAACGCTTATTTTTCAGCAGGGAATATATTAATAAAGCCCTCATTTTATCTGTCAAACACTCAACTTATTACATTTCATTGAGCTAATAACTCTGCTGAATACATGCTTAAGGAAGACAGATTTTTATATCAATGGTTCATCATTTCACATCTAAATATAATTTAAAAGTCTCAAAATACAACTGTACGTAATTAAATACACTTACTGCTCATCCATAACAATAACTCTGAAGATTTTGTTAACCCATTAGATGCCAAATGAATCTTAATCAACTGAAACCTCAGTTTCATACGATCGCCACCTTTGTAAATCCCCTTTTCGTCAGTGTACAAAAGTTCAACTACATATTTTATCCCTGAGATAAGTCAACATAAAAAAAGAAACGCAAGTTTAACAATATGTCTCAGTTTCTGTACATGAAAAAAGAAATCCCGATGCAATAAATTAAAGAAAAATTACATGAAAAGTTCTGGCCTGCCATTACTCAGACTGTCCTGCAATTCTAGTTTTTATTAATTCCCTGTGGACCCACTCTAAAAAAAGTGGGAAATTTCTATATTAGTTCATTTTAAGGACAGGAACTTTTCTGTTATTTAATGGTTTATCTATTACTTAATTATGCTGTTGTAGTACAAATAACCACAAGGAAGGTCCTTGTCAGTAGGAAAAGGTGTAAAACGCAAAATATAAAGAAACTATGATCTGAAAACCTCACAGAGAAAGCATCTTCAACATCACAAACATCCAATAATTAACTGGATGCTTTTATTTTTTATTGGACTGAAGTTAGGGGAAAATTGCTCAGTGTGTCAAACGTCAACAGAGTCAGTTTACAGCACTCATGTTCAATGTGATAATACTGTGTGTAGATAAATTCCATGTATCAGCACATCTAAAACGCTCTAGTTAACATAATTTCTTGCTTGTTCAGTCCATAAGTGAAATCCGGATCATTTGAGGTTTTATTTATAGTTTTAAAGAATTAATTAGGACCAAGTCATGAGGAATTTTGAGAGCTTTGAGCAGACCCAGATTAGTCGTTTAACCCTTTCCCATGACTACGCTAATCTAACCAGCTGCTGCTTGCGGCTTCTTCAACATGAATGAACATGAGGTCATCCAAAGTTCAACATGTTATGAAAGTTTAATAATGCAGCTAAAAGCCTAGCACCAGCAGAAAAGTGGGTGTGCAGAACACTAGATCAATAACTGCAGGGAAATCTCACTTTAGTAACTCCAGCGTCATGGTGCCTTTAGGTTCAGCTTCCACACTTTTGCCCCAGAACTTGAGCTTTGGGTAGATAGAGCCATGAAACTCAAATTCTTTCTTCAGCGACTCGGCGTGGAAGGCACTGATGGGAGGGTGGTGGCTCACCTGCTCCGAGATCAATCTGTAGCCTTCGTCCTCCCTTAAAAAAGATGATTTGAAATAACTGGATGACCTGAAGTATCATCATAAAGGCATAATGAAGCTTCAACCCATCCTCTCCAATACCTTGTGAGTTCATAGGTCTCCCCCAGCAAAGGATTGAAAGGCTTTCCAGTCCTCTCCCATTGAGATGCTACAGCCGAAACAGCAAATGCAGCAACAACCTGTCACAGAGATGTAACGTGAATCAGAGCCGGGCTGCAGCCACTGACAGCAAGTGAAAAGTCATTTTTAGAAAACAATCCCTCATTCCTGCTTTTCTAGTGTTTATTTTGGGTTTATTTTTGGTTCATACACTTAAAAAAAAGAAAGAAAAAGAGCTTTAAACAGTTCATTATTTTCCTTAGCAATGTTCAGAGGAAATGTATTTCTGGGAGAAATTTAAATGCACTGACAGTATTTTTAAAACATCACAACATCACGTGTGTGTGCTGCCTGTACCTGCATGCGGTCTATGGAGTCTGATAAACTGCAGGCTTTGTGGATGAGGTGAGTGTGCTCCATGTACTCTGAGATTCTCTGGAGAAAGCTGAGCGGCTCGTTAAACACGACCGGCATTGCTATTTTGGACAGCTCCTGTGGCAGCACAACAAAAACAATCAATCACTCTCATTCAGAAAAATAACTCAAAGGCTGACAGAAATTACCTCACTTCAAACAACTTATGCAACACATTACTTAACTTACAACAAACATTCACCGGTTTTAAAAAGCAGGAGTAACAATAGCACAACATTCACATTTACAGTTCAGATGTTCATTTAATTATTTTGGTTATTTTGAAATGACTTCCAGAAGCAAATGTAAAGACGAGTTCAGTCAAGACTGATTTTGTAACAGAGAGATTAAGTAAGCAAAAGCACTCAGTTATTCAAAGTTGACCTGTTATGCTTTCACCTTGCTGTCAGCAAATATGGAAATTTCCCTAATATGGTCATCGCAGCTCGAGTGTGACCACAGAAGCTCTGCCCACATGGTTACAAGGAGCAGCCAATCAGAAGACAGTTGGATTAGAGGGATGGGATAAGACAAATATGGATTATTTCTAACCTAACTGTGCAAAGCAGCTCTACTAGACTGCAAGAATAAAAATGTGAAAGTGGAAATAAGCAGAACAGGAAAATATAATCACTCCAATCTTAAATCTGATCAACCCTATCTCTAATAATCAGCTATGTACCGCAGGCCCTCAAGCTGGCAGAGGTTAAACCTTTACTTAAAAAGCCATCTCTAGACCCAGCTCCCTTAGCTAATAATAGGCCAATTTCTAACCTTCCTTTCATATCAAAAATTCTTGAAAGGGTAGTTGTCAAACAGCTAACAGATTATTTGCAGAGGACTGGCTATGTACAATTTTTAGACTGTAGCTTTCTTTTCTCACAGTTTCATTTGGAGATTGTGAAAACCAGAGATGACATAATAGGGACACAGCTAGAAACTAGTAGAAACCTATAGGCTAAATCAGATATCTCACCCCTGCCCCTAATGACAGCTGAACCAGGATTTATATGAGCACATTGTGTTGCTGCACCGATGCATGCACACAGCTTAAGTTCACAATAGTGATGGGACATATTTCCACTTGATAGTGCAGTAAAGCCGTTGGTCGAGTACTTTTTCTTTTCTTTCTGTAGTCATTAGTAATTATAACTACAGGTACTGACACTCTGGACAGACCATTAATGAAGCTATAATATGACGCAACTTTGTGTATAAGTATTTCATGTCACAGTGACCACAGAAATGAAAATCATAGATTCAAAATCAGCACCCAGCAATATTACTGGAGACAGACATGAGTTTGGTAGGACTCACCATACCGATGCATTTCTTCAGAATATTCCAAACACTGAAGTTATTTCTGGAGATCATTTCAGCTGGCAGCTTTTTCCTGGATCGAATAAGAAAAACGATATTAAGCAACAAAAACTGTTTTAATAGATATCAAGGCCATTATCAATTCTGCTTAGAGCTCATATTTCTCATTAGCTCTCTTTTGCTTAGATCTTTGATAAAAAGTTGTGCTAGCATGCTGACATTACCTCTTATTCCAAAATATATGCAGGGTGGACAGCTCAGTTCAATTTTATTTATATAGCGCCAAATCACAACAACAGTCGCCTCAAGGCGCTTTACTTAACTTTGGCTCTTGGCGAAGGCGGTCGCACTTTTCTCCTCTCCCTTCCCTTATCTTCCCTGCTTAGCGTCTTGTGTCCTTGGCTAGTCTCATCTATTTTCTTACTCTTTCCCTGGAACACTTTCTCACAGTCTGTTCTCTAAAACCTAAAAGAGGAATTATGGATTTGATCAACTGGTCCCTGAATACAACTGACATCCTCTTCTCAACGAGAAGCCTGGGCTCGGGTGAGCCTGAGTGTCCTGGAGTGTCCCTGCCGGATACACGATGGACGGGTGGCATAAGTGGAGGATGGCAAGACTGTCGATCGAAGACATCGACGACATCTACCTGTTCGGAACTATGATAACAGGGTTCTTGCTGATTGCTGATCGGAGCTGGCTTGGCCCTAGCTTATCGAAGATTAAAGAAAGCGGAATTGGCTGTTCAAAACCCCACAAGGCTGCCCGCTGTGTTGAAACGATTGGACGAGTCGTGAGTTCTCAAAATGGGCTCATTGAACGCAGCACGGATAAGATCTTGGAGAAGTTTGAGGCTGCCGTGAACACTCAGAATAAGACCGCTGAGCGAAAATTGGATAACATATTGGAGAAGGTCATGGCAGTCTTGAGTTCTCAGAATCTGCTCTTTGAGCGCAAGACTGATAACATCATGGAGCGCAAGATGGATAACATTGTAGAGAAGCTCACGGCTCTACAACGGGAGATTGAGAGACCAGTGTTGGACTGCTAGAACAGCTTTGAAATTCACATGAGTTGTTCGCACTAAAGTAAAAACCACCATCATTTCATGCAGCTACCACTTCGGCGCCAGCTGTGGTCTCAAGGCTGGAGCTGAACAAAAACACCCAGATAGTTGACTGTGCATAGATTGTTTCTTCCTATCCTACGTAAGGCCACCTGGGTTGGCTGGAAGACTTTACTTAGCCTGGCAGGGCGAAGGACAGTGTCTCAGCTGAAGTCTGGACACACACACACACACACACACACACACTTTGAATGAAATGGATGAACCAGAATTGGTTTGTAAAAATGCTGCAACTTCAGTGATGTGGCACTGGTTTAGCTTTCGTCCGTCAGATACACAACAAAGCACTATTTTTGGTAGCGCATGCTAGCGGGCCGTCGTTATTACCGTGTTCTTTGGAAAATACGGCACACATAAAATCAATCCTTTGATTTTTCTGAAAATCAACAGTGCCCCTTATAATCCCGTGTGCCTTATGTATGAATTCTGGTTGTGTTTACTGACCTCGAAACGATTTTATGTGGTACACGGTGCTGGAAAATGTTTTAGTACGACTTTGCCAAGGTACGAACCCGCACAGCTTGATGGGCATTACGGCTATCGTAGGGAGGAGCCTCGTGGAGTGATACGCACTGTGCTTCAACATAATATTACCGTATTGTGTGTGTGTATAACCTCTTTCTAAATTTCGTGGATATTATACATGGTTACGCTGAGGATATGTCGGCCAATTTCCACTGGAAATGCCTTTTGGTTAAACTGTCAGCAAGGAATTTGCATTTGCACTGTAAAATTTTTATATAACTTTAATGCAAAAAACAGCTGCTTGTTTAAGTGAAAATACGTTGATTTTTTTTTGGCACTAATAAAGTTGTGGAGTTGTAAAGTATTTTGTCTAGTGTCAATTATATCGTCAGTTATATTGTTATCACAAATTTTCAAATGTATATCGTGATAAATATTTTTGGTCATATCGCCCTGCTCTACATGCAGGTATACACTCATCCCCCCCCTCCCCTTCCAAACGCCTTCAATGCTTATTCCCTCCCGATGCAGACGGTGGATCAAAGGGGACCAGTGCATATGCTGCAGGCCCAGATGCGCTGTCTACACGGGCTGTCTCTCACCTTTTACCCATCCCTGTTGCTTGTCATATGTTTCTATGGTGTATTGACAGTCATGTGCTTTTTGTGCCGGGGTGTTTTTTTTCTGCTCTCAAACTGTTCTCCCATTAGGAGCTCAGTCGGAGTTTTTTTCTCCTCCTCTCACCTCGTGTTATGTATTTTCGTTGTTTTTTCCTATCAGCCTACCTCTCTGACATGTCTCCCAATGTGATGTCTGTGTAAAGATTAGTCAGAGGGTTCCTTTGTAAGTGCGCATGCACCATTAGCCTGCTGTAACCTATAATTTCCTTCGGGATTAATTCTATTCTGATTCTGATTTATATTGTACATTATATCCTATAATAATAGATACAGAGAAAAACCCAACAATCATATGACCCCCTATGAGCAAGCACTTTGGCGACAGTGGGAAGGAAAAACTCCCTTTTAACAGGAAGAAAGCTCCAGCAGAACCAGGCTCAGGGAGGGGCGGGGCCATCTGCTGCGACCGGTTGGGGTGAGAGAAGGAAGACAGGATAAAGACATGTGGAAGAGAGATTGTCAGAAAGACAATCATACCAACAGATAATTTCTAATCACTAATTACCAAAACCTAACATTCATGTCTTTGGGAGGAAGCTTTAATATAAGATGGGAGCATGCTAACTCCACATGACCATCCACCTCTGGAACATCTACTGCAGAGGTGTCCAGAGACCTTCTGGCAGAGGACAGTGATGGCAGAGTTGGTAGAGCAGACAAAACCAATTGCAGCCACTGGGGTTGATGTGATCTTCTCTAAACTATTTTAATCTAATCTGTCACACTCAAATAAAGCACCTCTGGCAACATTATTCACACTCGGTCAGCTGATACAGAGGATGCCCAATCTTCTGCATGATGCAAAATGCCACAAATTTCAGTTAATTTAAAATATGCTTAATTTTTTGAAGAATGTAATTCACAGTTTTAAATTACTCTTAAATACAGACATAATTTCTTTTATCGTCTGAGGTTATAACTGTCCTCCAAATTCTTTTCTCCAGTTTGAATATCTATTAGTAAAATTAGTTGTCAGTACAATGCTTTTTATGTTAATATAACATTAGTGGACATTGGTACTGACATGCATTACATGGAATATGTAATACACAACTGGCAGGTCATATATGAGTATTGGTTTAATTTAGAGATGCAACACTATTCTTTCAAATAATATCCCCTCGTTTTCTGATTTAATGAGTGTTTTAATACAAAGTAGCTCCCAAATCGTGCACCCAAACATTAATATTGTAAATACACAAAAAAAATAGTGAATGACATTTAAATTTACTATATTAGTACATATCAACAGCCCTAACTAATAGTGAGGGGAAGAGAATTTCGGAAGAAGTGAAACTGATCACTTTTACCACCTAAAGAAAAAGAAAACAGGCTAATTAAACCACCGATGTCGTGGCTTCAGCTGGACTCAGGATGTCAACAGCCTTCAGCTCGAGTGTGTCATTAATAGAGAACAACTAATGCTAACATGGTGGCAAGCAATTTAAAGAGGCAAGAGGAAACCAAGCATCCATTCAGCGAGAGACTTTGCCTACTGTGAAAGAGCACAGTATCTGAACAGGCAGCAATAACATTTATTTGACTGTGTAAAAAGTGTCTGATAAGGAGATGGATGCACGTTATAGTTCACCTTGTTATAGTCTGTGAATACACGCAAACCTTGGAATCTTGGTTTTCTCTTTTTTCCTTTTGAAAATTACTAAATGTGTATATATTCAAGGATTCCAAGGTGTTCAATGTCATTCTAACACATGTATTCACATGAGGTGAAACAAAATTGTGCACCTAGGTTCCGTGTAAAAGCCAAGAGAACACAAAAGAGCAATACAGGAAAAAGGGAAAAGAAAAAGTATATACAGTGTCAGTACAAATAAGACCATTTTCTAAAAATAATCAAATTGTGTGCAGTGGAAAGACAAGTGGCTTCACATGTCTGTTTCCTCTGGCTGGGAGCAGCAGAGACTACAGAGCACCACCAGAGTTCAACCGTCTTGCAGCCTGAAGAAGAAGCTGTTCCTCAGTCTGGTGGTTCTGCAATTGATGCTCCGCAACATCCAGCCTGAGGGGAGAGGGGAGTGGGACAAACAGTCTGTTTCCTGGGTAAGTAGGGTCTTTCAAGACAGAGAGGCCCTTTTGCTGCTAGTGTAGATGTTTGTGGTGACGGTGGTCTGGGGGATGCTGCCAACAATGCTCTGTGGAGCTTTCACCACCCTCTGCAGAGCCTTCCTCTCTACCACAAAGCATGACATCCCACAGTGATGCAGGAGCACGGGACACTCTTCACCACACATCTCTAAGTTCAGAACTCATGATAGATCATCTGTCTCCATCTTACTCTATCTCTAGCACCCTCCTCTCACACACCAACCCTTTCACTCTTGCTGCTATCCTTCTGTCATAAATCACCCCAACACTTGTCTCCTCTCCTAACTACCTACAAACTCCTTTTCACCTCTCTTATGCACTGCCCATTGCTTTAAATGGTTGACCCCAGGTACTTGTGCACCTTCACTCTGTTTGCTCCTTGCAGCCTCACTAAATTTCACTACTCTTTTCTCTAAAGCATACCTCCACCTCTCCAGGTTCTTTTCCACCTGCTTCCACCCTCACTACAGATCACAATATCATCTGCAAACATCATAGCATCAGGGAGACTCCTTTATCAATCTCTCCATCACTCCTGCTTTAACCTTTCAGAGGATCGAGGTGATCACTCAGAACAGCTCTGCGTCAATGAAGTGATTATGTTTTTCCGTAATTATTCCCCGCGTGTGCACGGCCCCTCACCTGCGCTCCCACACTCCATTCTCCTGTGTGGCATCTTTAAAGCTGACCTCGCAGGAATCATCTGACTCCAACCCTGGGGATGATGAGCAAGAGCGGGAGTAGGAGGAGGAAACAAAGTAAGTATACAGGAAATAACTATATATAATTAACTAATTTGGGCCTTCGTCGACATGTCTCACCTGTCTCAGCGTCGAAAAACTCCTCCTCGCTGTTCATACTGAGCAGACAAAGTAGCTGCAGGTTACTCAGAAGTCATGTTTCCACCGTTGGCCTGTCCCTGGAGTCCAGCCTCCCTCCGAGCATCACAGACAGCAGCACCCACCACCTACAACGACACCGGCAGCGTCAACACCAAGCGCATGAGTAATGTAATCAAAACAAAAACAGCTTCCTCTCTGGCTGTCAGTCGCCGTGCTCCTCTAAAAAAGCCATTAGTTAGCTTTAAGACTAGCTAACGAGCCCTTAGCATCGCTGCTGCAGATGGTGTAAATGTCCGCTGGGCAAAAAACGATGTAACAACATCAACACAGTCAACAACAAACCACAGCCGACACTGGCACGGACATTTAAACACAGCTCAGTCACATATACCTGTGAGTTCAGGTAAAATTAATGCTCCGGTAAAATAAACAACCGAGCACTGTGGTGCCTCTGGAAGTAGGCGGAAGTGGGCAGCAAGGACACCACGATTGGCAGGTTCGTCAGCCAATCAGAGCGCAGGATGCAGAGGTCCAGAAAATAAAGGGCAAAGGGCAAACGTGGGGTCCAAAGGCTATTTTTGCACATAACCAATAATGTGACATTAAAAAAGGCAACACTGGGCTCAGGCTGGATGGACCAGACTCTTTAAATATTAATATTAATATGTGTTAAGTGATTATTATAAGTTTATTATTTTATTTTATTTATACCAGTAACACAGGCGCACATAGAAGCTAAAGGGTTTGTAATCGCGAGTTTAAAATGACCAAGACTTACTAAATATTTAAATAAATCTGCAGTTGTTTATATGCATGCAAATTATTAGGCTGCATTATTAAACTGTACCTTAATTTGTACATTTTGTACGATCTTTAGCTTTTAATACAGGTGCAAATTCACCCCTGACATGGAGATAAATAATGGATTGATGAGTTTGTGGTAACATCCTGAGGCAATCTTAGTTCATGTACATTTTGTGTGGTTGGAATGATGGATGGGTGGTTTATTATAGTGTAACATTGAAGAGCAGGTTAAAAAAATATATCGAAAGATGAAATATCAACGGGTTGTTTAAAAATTCTAGAGGTTTCTTTTGTTTTTATTTGTTTTTAACATTGTGGAATTTTCTTTTAGGTTTTCTTTTAATTTTCTTTTAAGCTTCCTTGCCTGAATTTTTTTAGCAGGAAAAAGGAAAATCAGTGTTATTTTGTGCTACAAACTAAGTGCTAGTTTTCATTTTTCAATTGCTGAAATATTACATTTTATCCAATAATTAGACTATAAATCTATATTAATTCAACCAAATCATTAAGGAATATGGTTTAATTGTGTCAGCCCTGTGATATAAAGCCTACATTTCCACATGCCATTGAATTTCTTATAAAGCACCCACTAAGATATTTAATTGATTCATGTTGAGATGATAAAATGCAGTGAGGCAGTACAGAAGCCCATCAATAAATGGCAAAGAGTTCATTCTCTTTAATAAGCCTTTAAGTGCACATAAATGTTAAGTCATTATTACAATAAATTGTTGTAAATGCATTGTGGTGCAAATGCATTGTGGTGCAGATGCACTGTAGCGTTTGTGCAGAAGGTAAGATCAGTTTGTCTGTGTAGCTTCTCAGCCATCCAGTTCATTGTAGTCTAAGGAGCTTGGACTGAATTCTTGAGGAAATTTCACCTCTCATCCAAGAGGGTTCTCCATGTTAAGTCATTATTATAAAAATTGTTGTAAATGGATTGCAGTGCACCAAGAAGCCTCTTGAATGCTTGGATAAGAAGTGAAACATCTAAAAGTAATTTAAAGAAGTCCAGCTGCTTTCTTCACAAGCTCCTTAGAAGTTAAGATCAGCTCTTTCTGAACACTGAAGATTAAAAAAGAAAAATGTTATTTTTCACAACCTGACAACCCAGATGTTCTTATAATGGTTCATAAAGCACTAGTAAATGATTCATAACCCATTAACGCTCACTGAAAAATGTGGCAGAAAAAGAGCCGCTTATGTAGTCAGCTGAAAAGCAGGTGGTTTTGACACTTGACTCAATGGAAGCATTATCAACATTATCTTAAGAGCCTTTTTTTTTTTGTGCCTGTTCCGTGACGGGTGTCTTCATGGACATCACCCTGTGCATCTCCACTCATCCACTCCTGTATCCAGAGAGCAAAGGTGTGACTGAGGTGTGGAAGGACGATGGGGGAGGAACCCGACTGTTTGGTTATTATAACAGCTGTTTAATAGCATAATAGCTGCCCGATGAAGATTTAGGTTGTTGTTAGCTGGAAGAGGAAACATCTCATGTCCGTTACAAACCACAAAGACCTGCCTATGGTCCTTTCAAACACAGCTCCATTATCCACAAGGTGGCAGCTTTACACAAACATCCCTCTTGCTTTATTCATTCTGCTAATTTTTTATTTTATTTTTGCAGACACTGGTCAATATTTCAAAAATAAATTTCAGTTTAAAACTAAATACGTATTAAATTAGAGCAACACTACACAGAGGGGAATTGTGCAAACACCCTTTTAAAGGGGAGACCTGTAATGTTTGAACTTATTTTCTGTAATATATACAATGGAAGATGAAATGCTAAGCAAGGTTTAAAATAATGAGGTACAAGCAATCCTTGTGAGCCACAAAACTCAGGCTTCATCTGAGCTAAATGCTCTATTTCAGGCATTTTTTTCTACTCCTTGCTCTGTTTTCTTTTTCTTTTCTTTTTTTTTTATTACAGCAGCACCACCTACTGTTCTAACCCTGTGTATGGCATGCAAGGTGCAGCCAATCAGAAGAAAGCTGGCTGAAAAGCAGATGAGCTGAACTGAATTGATGCGAATAGAGCATCAGTGAGGAGCTGCAAAAAGACCTGGTATATATAAAAAGATTATTATGAGCTAAAACATGCAAATGTAGTTTGTTAGAGGCGGATAAAAAATGTAACTGGGAATTAAGATAATTTATTCATAGTAGTAGTCGGTTAGTTGGGTTAATTGCTTGTCAGATTTCCAGAAGGAGAAAGTGGAAAAAACTGCTTAAGAATCAAAGAGAGACCGGAAAACCGTCAAAATAAAAGCCTCCAAACTGCCTCTCTACATCAGGCGTATGGGATGATAACAGTATGATAGCAATATGAAAACACGAGGTAACAAACACTTAAAATTGTATCTTTTGTATGGAAATTTACAAAATAAACTTAATCATTTATAATCCTAGGCCTACACAACATTTTTAATATCGGATTTGTTTTCAAATTCATGCTGGTTTGTAGCCACAGTTGAATGTTCTGGGAGAGTGTGTGTAGAATAAACATAATATGTACTCTGACCAAGATAAATGGAGAAAAAAAGAAAAAGCAGAGAAAACGACCGGAAGTCCGTTCTAAGCTGCGGTAACGTGACACTGTGACTTCTTCTGTGAGTGCGCTTTGGCAAAGTTTCAGTGCTGAGGATGCAGAGCAGCTAGTCGGGTGTTCAGAGTCTGTGAGCTGTGAATTTTGATATTTTAACACTAGTTTAAAACTGTAATGATCATCTTAGATTTTCTGTTTAAAAGCTAAAGAGAAAATGACGAACAAAGACGGCGATAAGAGCCTGAAGACTGCACTCCGCAGCCAGAAACAAGCCAGGGCGCACCAAGAGAAGAAGGATCCATCCTCCAATGATGGCTCCTATTCAAAGGAGGCACAATTCACGGGTCAGTGCGACCCTGTGAAGGAGGTAAAAACTGCGGGACCGCAGGAAAAGAGAGCAGGGAAAGTGTCATCAGGTGTCAGCTCCGAGTGCCAGAGGAGCCCCGGCGCACAGAGGAAACTCTCCGACGCCAGCAACGCTTCGGAGGATTTGAGCAAAGACTCCGGCTGCCTGTCGGGGAAACTGTCCTCCTCGGACAGCAGCTCGGAAATCTCTGACTGCCCGTCGGACGGTAACAAGCACGACTCTGACTTAAGCTGGATAGACGGCAAAGCTTACGTGACCCCGGATAGCGAGGGCGCAGGCGACGGCAAACCGTGCGCAAAAGCGGCGAGAGATATCTGCGTTCTCCAGGCGGAGGCTGCCGCAGGGGGCTTTAGTTTGTTCAACTCCTCGGGGGCGTTTATGAATCTTATGATGGGGGAAACAACCGAAGACCTCGTCAGGGAATTGGAAGATCTGAGATCAGAGAACGAGTATTTGAAAGTAAGTTTGATCTAATTTGATTAATTAAATTAGCTTAATGCAATTAGCGAATTCAATTTGGTTTTCACGAAATGCAGCATCTACCTTTCTGTATAAACTCCGTGCATGTAGGTTTGCTTGTTTATGAGAGCCTGTGAGTTTCTGTGGGAGGACCCTCAGCTCAACACCAGAGCCGATTTTCTGCAAATGTTTAGATCAGGCCAGTCTTCTTTAGTGAGCGCAGAGCAAGTGGCTCTAATACAAGAGTCAAAAGTCACTACTGACCTAAATAAATTATGGAACAAACCCACACTTACTCAGATTTTTACAGTAGCTGAGTAACTGCTGACTGAGCTGGTGATTAGATGAGTAACTCCTGACTGCAAGGGCATTTTATTGGTCCAACTGAGGAAATTACTCTGTAACTTGATGCAGCAGATCACCAGTTTGCAGGAATATATCTGGAAACTGGGGTTTGATTATAAATTGGTGGTTGCAGAGTTTTGTTAGTGGAGTACTGCTGAGCAAGTCCATCTACAAGCCCAATGGCAATGTCCGTTTTCCACTTTCACCTTTAAAGGGATGATCCACTTATTCAGAGCTGTACCTTGATAAAAAAAAAAAAAAAGGTCATAATCGAAGCTGCTGATGTCCAGATATTCAGACTTTCTGAGTGTGAGTCAAGCTTTCTGAGAAAACGTTTCATGACTTAGAATATGCTGGAAACAACATGTACAAAAAATAGCCCCAAATCCCTCTTTCTACCCTAGATGCTCACTTCTGTGACATAACTTCACCTTGTAAGTGCAGATTCAAACTGTGGTCATTAAAGTGATCAGACACTTTGAAGGGTACGTACAAAGCACAAAATGGCCATTTAGGCATCAAACTGGAAAATATAACAATTAGAGCTTAAGTCATAAATCAGTTAGTTAGGCTAATATTAGCCAATATGTTTTTTAATGAATATGTGTACAAAAATATTTTTTAAGTAATTTATACATGGCATTAACCCGTAGTTTGTCCAGTAGATAGGATCTTATTGTTTATAACACTCGAAGCATTGCTTGCAGCACATGTAGCAGAGTAGCATCCCAGCTGAGTAAAGAGTGAATCCATGTTTCACTTAGTTGTTTTCAGTCTCTAATGCCACCATAACACCTGGATTTAAGTTAACGGGGAAAATGGGAAAATATAACTTTCTGATATTCACAGTGTTGTGCAAAAGTCTGGAGCCTCATTTATTTATATTTTGCCTCTAAGTAGCCAGACATTCATGTAACGTTTTTCTTTGGACATTGGCTGCTTTTCTCTCTCAATTGTAGTCCAGTTCTTGTACCTGAGCATTTTCAGAGGATTTTTTTAAATTAATTAATTAATTTTTGTATGTTAACCCACAGAACACAAACCTATGAATCGATCTAGCAAGAAAAACATGCCTAACTCAAGAGATGAAACAGTATTGTGTCTACAGACCACATAGCAAAGAACCTGTTTTAAACTGTATATTTAGGCACTTTGTTACTAGCACCCTGTCACTCAAGCACATCATTTGTTCCAAATAATTTAGCTGATTCTATGAAAAATCTGTGCTAAAGATGAAACAGTTTGGCAGACATAAAATAGTATTTTTCCACTAATGAGGTGATTTCCAAACAACTAAAACTTGGCTTATCTCAGCATGGTGTACTGTAGGAGGGATGGGATGAGGGAAGGGTTAAGGAAGGAAGGAATACTCAAGGGAGAAAGATGAAGCAAGAGAAGAGGGAGGAAGGAAAAAGTAAGAAAGGAAGGAAGAAAAGAGTGGAAAGGAGGGAAGGAAGGAACAAGTGATGGAAGAGGGAAGGATGGAATAGATAAGAAAGGAAAAATCAACAAAGGAAGAAAGGAGGGAAGGAATGATAGAAGGAAGAAGGACAGGAAGGAAAAAAAAAAGGGCACCACAAACAGGACAAGGAAAGAAAAAAGGGTAAGGAAAGAAAGCAGAATCAAAAGACAAGGAACAAAGGGAGTTAGGAAGGATGGAGGGAAGAGAAGAATTTGGAGGAAGGGGCCAAGGAAGAAGGAAAGGACTGGATGAAATAAGAAGGGAAAAGGGGAAGAAAGAAAGGAGAAAATGCCTTGACTCATGGTTTAATTATTTCTGTGTCGTCTGTCCCAGGACGAGGTGGAGGAGCTGCGCTGTGAGATGCTGGAAATGCGCGACATGTTCCAGGAGGAGGAGATTTACCAGCTGCAGGAGCTGCGGCTGCAGCTGGAGCAGGCCAACAAGACGTGTCGCATCCTGCAGTACCGCCTCCGCAAGGCCGAGCGCCGCAGCATCCGAGTGGCTCAGACCGGACAGGTGGACGGGGAGCTGGTCCGGAGCCTGGAGCACGACATCAAGGTCAGAAAGTCGGGTGGTCTTTTTGCACAAACTCTCACTACCAACAGACTGTAATTAAGCTCCTTCTCTGAAAACTGACTCACCTAAAACATCAAAGTGAACTTTTACTGCAGAACCACAAACCTACTTTCATCACGGCGCGCTAAACGCTGATCGTGTTGTTCATACAGGCTTTAACCCTGAGTCATGGCTGTAAAGTACTCCCTGCTGTTCATCTGCACCACAAGAATGTCATTAGACTGAAAAGTTTTCATCATGCATCCTGTTTATATTTCTGTAGCATAATTACTGCGTGTGGTCGGCTGTTCTGCGTGAGGACTGAACGATAAAAGCAGAGTGATCGTAAGCAGAATCACCGTCGTTGAACTGAGGCAACCAGATTCTGTTTCTGTCAACCAGGCCAATGTGTGTGTGTGCGCACTATTGGATTCCTTACAGCCTCACCCTCCTTCGCCCCCTCCATCGACTCATGGCTCAGTTCCCGTCACAAGAATTTTCTTGTAAAAGTTTCTCGGCTTTAACCAAATCAACTGCTCTAAAGACTCACTCACTCAGAAAATAACACTCACGAGAAAACAAATAAACAGACAATCAAAAAAAAAAAAAACTTCATTCGCAGCACTTTTACTGTCTTAACCTACTTTGTGCTTCACCTGCAGGTTGCAAAGAGCGTGTCACTCCGCCTGTACAACGAGCTAGAGGCGGTGCAGAAGAAGAACTCCCACTTGGAGTGGGAAAACGAGGTGCTGCGTGAAAAGACTCAGGAACTGGAAGTGGCCAAGCAGGTCTTACAGACTGAGCTGGATAAAACCAGAGAGGTGAGCATTTTACATCAAAGACCCTTTGGTAAAAAAATATATTAAATTTAATAAAGAATGTTTGAAGGAGACCTCAAAAGACAAAGGTCCTGCAGTTTTTTTAGAGACTGTCACCTTGGAAAAGTCCTGACCTGGACAATGTCTGTGTAAGTGTTCGAAACAGCTAGCACCACTTTTTACTCACCCTTTGAGATCTTCTTTTAACAGTCATATGATGCCAAATATTTGGAAAGCATTCATAAGTGTTCCTGGTCCCCTAAACCTTCAGGCCACAGAGGTTTTAGACCAGTCACTCTTACATGGTCATGAAATGACATCTGGTGAAGAGCCATGTAGCATTACAGCGTCTTACAGACCCCCCTGCACTTTGTCTACCAACTCTCTAGGGGGTTAGAAGACATACTTATTACATACTCTTCTAGGAAAACCAAAGACTGAAGCAGAATTTTTATTTATTTATTGACTTTTCGTCTGTGTTTGACAGCAGAAAAACTGCTGGAAGCAGAATTTTCCCTTCTGTCTTGTTTGGGTTTTTTGGATTGTTGATTTTCTTGGCAGCAGAACACTGCAGGTCAGAGTAGGAACTTTACTTTCAGAGAAAATGAGCAGACCACGAGCTTCCCTCAGGGTTGGAGGGGGGGGGGGGGGGGGGACTCCTTTACACAATTTGTTGGTTTAAAAATATTTCCAAGAGACAAAAGCTCTGGTAGAAAGGCTGTAACAACAACCAATAAACTGCTGGGAACTGAAATGCTGAGTCTGCCTTATTGTACATGACGAGAGCCTTCCACTTACCTCCTCTTTTAAACTATTGATATCTGCAGGGTGATATTGCCCTCCTCTGTTCACAGGAAATAGCTCTAAAGGGTTTTATTCCTGAATGCATTACATTTCTAAATATTGGCAACACATTGGATGCCCTTTTTGACTGACAAAAACATCCTAAGGTGCAGTGAAAGTGTCTGTGTGCATGAAAATGTCACGTGATTTCCGCTACAATCCAGTTTCCCTACGTGGACAAATAAATATATCAATCTAGAGGGAGGAGCTTAGCCATTCAGGCCTCAGAGTAGATCTGCACCAAAAGGAGCCAGTTGAGGTGGTTTGGACCTCCAACCAGGGCTCACTGGTGAGGTGGTACTGAAAGAAGGCCTCAGGGTAGACGAAGGATCAGGCTGCAGACATTACATCTCTCGGCTGGGTTGGGAACACCTTGGTGTCCCCCAGGAAGCCGTAGAGGAGGTGGATGGGAGAAGGAGATCATCTTAGACTGCTGCAACTGCAACCGGATTTTTGAGGTTCACGGTGCAGAATTTGATGATAGAAGGCACGCTGATTAAGTTTAACATGATGATTATCTTATTCTGGGCCTCTCAGTTCTTACTCTGTCTCTATCTGCTCCTCCCCTTATAAAACAACTTTCTTCTGATTGGCTAACCTTCTGTTTTTGAGGGGCAGCCAATCAGAAGAAAGTTGTTTTGTGGGGCTGGGACCATATTAAGGATATCCATTCTGAGTGACATCATACAGAGCTAAAAATAAAAAGAGACCTCTTGAAACCAAATGCTTGGTTTCATACTGTTACACTGTAACAGCATGTATGACAGAAAAAAGAAAGGAAAACTAGATCCTCTTTAAAAGCTTTGAATTTTCACACTAAATCCTTAATTCATGGATGGTGTGGAGGGAATTTTAAGCCTTAGGTGGCGTACATAGTAACAAACAGCTCTTGTTTATGGTCTCATTACTGACCTTGGGACAGACTTGACTGTTAACTAAATTATTATGACCTGGAGCTGAAAATGAGATTGAAACGAGTGCACAGATCTGTCAATCAGACATGACAAATCTAATCGAATTGATTAAATTAAAAAAGAAACTTCTTTAAAATCTCTCAAGAGCTGCTGATAATTGCAAAAGGGGGTTCTTCATACACCTCAATGCGTGTCTTTAAGGGATGTGTGTATTTAGGTCAACCTTGAGAGAAACATAAACTTTCATCGCTCGGGTCAGGCATCCTCCTTTCCATTACCCTGCACAGCTGCACCCATCCAGACAGCTGTCCCCCTCATCCCTCTGTCACCCTGATGTCAGGTGACACACGATCCCAGTGCAGATCACTTATATGAGCGGAGGGCTCGGCCGGCAGCTGCCTGGTGCCGGGGATGGGCGAAGCAGCCTGGTATGCTGAACTCCAGGCACAGCTGACATCGTCGGCTGACAGGGCAGAAAAAAAAAGTAGAGAGATTACAAAAATAGACTCACTTTCTTTTTCTTACTGCTCTTATTAAGCTTGGATAAATCTGGATGAGTGTGTATTAGGGCATCAAGAAAGGAGGGTGTTGGTTGGTGCACAGACATACTGACCTACAGCCATCACTCAGCACGCTTTGATCAAACTTCAGCCACCTTTTCTTCTGCCTCCTTTGAGCACCAGTGTGCACTCCAGTGACACGTGTGCGGTTTAATCCAGGATTCGGTGCTTTGGCACGAGCTCAGTCTGCTCCACTCATCTGAGACAGCTGCTAGTCCCTTTGATCCCAACAGGGAAATCCACTTAGATTACCTAATCTAACCAGCAAAAAAACACAGCATGGATATATTGTGAAGGAGGGTGAGTATGCCAGAAATTCACTCTGCTGCCCGATGTTTTTGAGGCTGTTTGAGTTAAACATAAATGTGTAGCTGCACAAGCTGAGCATAGACTTGTAGTAAGAGGACAAAAGCTGAAACAAAGACAATAATTTTACAGTTAAAGAAATATTACCATTTAATTCCATCTTTACTTATTAGGAACGGCAAATTTCCGGTCACAGTAACCCAAATCTATTGAGCCTCCATGCCCACCGGCCTTGAATTCAAAAAGTGTAACTCCCTCTCTGTGTTTGCTCCTTCTAGCCTGACTATTATTAACACAGTGAAATCCTGTCGAGTGTTTAAGAGGAAGACAATGCTGCCTGACAGAAGCTTACATTCCTGACATACTCAGACCTACAAACTGACTCAAGTAGAGACGGGAAGAACTCGGAGGAGAGAAAATGTCACATTTAGCGCCTTTTAGGCATCTCTGAGAAGTAGTGCAAGAGCATGATGAATACTTACTTAAAGGATTAGCTAAACATTTTGGGAAATATGCTTATTTGCTTTCTTGCCGAGAAGATCAGCACGACTTTCATGCCTGCAGAGGTTTGTAAATCCTTCTACAAGCATTTTTAAAGCTTATTAATTAGCATTTTATAACTAATTTGTTTAATTTACACAGAAAATAACAGAAGAATGAACTTGTTGTGGTTAGCAAGTCTCCAGGAAGTCGTGGTGTCCAGCTCATAAACTGATGTTACACAAACATCATGTAAATTTAGAATCTATAAACATGCTATACCCTCTCACTGAACAAATTTTAGTGTGTTATTAATTTTCTTATGTAATCATCAGAAACAAATGTTGAACTATTCCTTTACCTGCCTTTATATTTTTAAATTAAACTTCAGATTTGTCTTTTCCTTGTTTTCAGTGATGTAAAGAGCAAGAAA
This sequence comes from Aulonocara stuartgranti, assembly GCF_965226115.1. Classification (NCBI taxonomy): domain Eukaryota; kingdom Metazoa; phylum Chordata; class Actinopteri; order Cichliformes; family Cichlidae; genus Aulonocara; species Aulonocara stuartgranti. The sequence goes on from NC_138956.1 coordinate 20,530,734, forward strand.
CTAAGTACAGCCTTACTGGTTCTATAGGAATTAAGAGGGACAGTAGGAGCCAGGTGCTATTAATCAAATGTAAGTGATTGATTGATGATCAGCACGCTATAAAAGCAGAGGTTTTGATAGTTTGCTGTTCTGGACCTTACAGGTATGTTAACAAAATGCCAAAGTATTGTAGGCAAATTTCTGCCAATTTGCCGTGCAGTTGGAGGGAATTTGTTGGGACAACCAAGGTCAGACTGAGCAACGCTCATGAAACTACAAAAAACCTAGAAGCTACAGACTCTACGGGCCTCAGTTGGTATGTCAAGTTCAAGTTTGTAACAGTAAAATCAGAAAAAGGCTGAACAAGTACCGAGAGTTGCTGGGAAAAATCACCTTCTTTGTAAAAATGACACAGCAGCATGGCTTAAACTTCTGGAACAATGTGCTTTGGACAAATGAGACCAGTTTGGAGATGTTTGGTCATAATTCACAGCCAAACACAGCAGATCAGCACAAACACCTCATACCAGCTGTCAGCACAGTGGTGAGGAGCGATGACGTGAACTTGTTCTGCAGTCACTAGATCTGTGCACCATCGACCACGAACTCCTCAAACATGAGGCCACCTGTCCGACAGCTAAAACACAGAAGCACATCTACAACACACTGACTGAAGAAAAGAATCAAGGTTACGATGGCCGAGTCAGAGTCCAGACCTCAACATGACTGAAATGCTGTTGAATGTTAACAGAGCAAAAGTGAATCCCCGCAAACCTCAAAGAACTGAAGCGACTTTGTAAAGAGGAGGGGGCCAAAAATCATGTGAGAGACATGCGAAACACCGTTACACTGTTACTTCAAGTTACTGAATGAAGTTATTGCAACCCCCACTGACCTGCTGTTCAAATCAGTCAATGAGAGGAAAGTTGGCCTGCGTTCTTTCTCATGTCCAGCAGGAGGTGACTCCCCTGGTTTTAATAAAAATAATAATAATTTTGTGTAGAAATATCTAAAAAAAATTAAAAAAGATTCTTTGGATAACTTTCTTGATGAGTTTATGGTTTTAGTCTGTAGTTCTGTAGCCAAGTTCTTATTTAATACAGTTAGATGAATTATAAATCAGGCAAAGCTACTGTTGGAGTCAAAGGACAAAAATATGGAGCTGGAAATGTTCATCATCAATGTAATGTAGAAAAAGTTTTTTTCTTTAATATGTTTATTAAATTTCACACAGTTGTGGTTAAAACCAAAAACCAAAAGAAAGAAAGAAACATAAACACAAAGACGTCTCGATGCATTCTTAATCATCAAGGTAAGGACATTTAGTTTTGCAGACTGAAGAAGTCACTTGGATGAAGGACGAAACATTTCTCCCACTAAACAGCTACGTCCAGATGAACAGAATCGACTTTTTGGGACAAATACAAAGAAGTTCGCTCCAGAAAATCTTAACCTAGTAAACTATCACTGTTTGTCTTGTGTGTGTGATCAAACTCTTATTTTTATTTCTTAGAGCTCTTTGAAGAAGAAAAGCATCAGATCGACGGCCAGCAGGGCAGAGAAGAGGCTCTCTCAGCAGATTGAGGTTTGTATATTTGTTTCTAAACATGGCTGCATCCGTGAGTTATTTCATGTCATCATGACTGTCGTCACTGCTGTTTGATTTGCCAAAAGGATGACAGCGCCGATCTCAAGTGCCAACTCCACTTTGCCAAAGAGGAATTAGCTCTCATGTGCAAGAAGCTCACCAAATTGGTATCAGAGAGTGAGGTGATGCGCGAGGAGCTGGCCAAATACCGCTCAGCCTACGGTGACGTGGACGCCGCCCAATCACCTGAAGGCAAGCAAAGCTACGCCCACGCCAGGGAGGCGGAGGTCAAAGTTCATCTTAAACTGGTGGAAGAGGAGGCCACACTTCTGAGCCGGCGCATCGTTGAACTGGAGGTGGAGAACCGTGGTCTGCGAGCAGAAATGAGCGACCTCAGGGAGAAAATTGGAGGTGGAGGAGGAGGGGAAGAGCCAGATGAAGAGAATCGGGATGTTTCGGAGGGAAATATGACAGCGAGTGTTGCGATGAAGGACACAGATGGAAAGGAGAAAAGCATAAAAATGGGACCCGTGATGTACGAGCTGGGTCAGGATGAAGGGTCAGAGAAAAGAAAAGGCGATGAGGAGACTGAAAGGATGATCACTCGAGAGGGTCCTGTGGGAGGCGAGTGGGATCCCTCAGACAGTCAAGAGAGTGATGACAACAAAAAACTCCAAGAGATGACTTTGAAGGACTACGAAGCTCTGCTTGCTCTCAGAGACCATGCCTGCATTTTGAGTTCAGCCATACAGCTCCTGATTACATCACCCAAAAATGGCCACAGCTCGTCTCCCTCGCGCACGTTCGCCTCGCCAATAGACTGTAACGGAAAGGCACAGAAGATTTCTCTGAATGAGGCTTTGGAACTTTTAGAGGCGATGCTGTTGGCTTTCATCGGGCGGGTGGAGATGCTTCTAACAGCCAAAGATACACAGTTAAACTCAGTTAAGAAGGTCTGGGACTCCTACAGTTTCCCTTTCCTCTGTGGAAATCCTGACGTGGAGTCAGAGAGTAAGCAGGAGTGTGGAGAGCCGAAGAAGACAGAAAAACAAACGAGGAAAGCACCTTCTGTTCAATGGGGCCTCGGTGAGAAGTGCAGGGATCCAAGAACGCAGCTTTCATTGCAGATTCTTTGGATCCTCCATCAGTGGTGTCAAGTCAAAGGACCTGACATAGAAGGAAAACAGGTACAGTGAAAGATGGCATAAATAAACTCTGCTCATGCTCATTATGACACTTAAAAAAACACGCAAAGCTGTCGAATATTCAAATATATTTGGGCTTTTTTATTCAGGATAGAGAGAAAGCAATGTCAGTGCTGAAAGGATTGTTGCAAGACCTCGCTGCAGAGCTTCAGGATGAGCGGATTGAATGTGACAGTAAGGCCAAGGCCACGCCGGGCAAGCCAGCTGAGGTAAGGATGGTGTTTACGCCTCAGGCATGTGTGTGAGGCTGTGTGTGAGGTTGCGTGATACAGCGGGAAGTCCTGCCGATGATCTGTCTCCCTGGCCTTGTGTCCGCCTGACAGTCGGTTCAGCGGGCATCATGAAAACACTCATGCCAGAGTATTTAGGCTAATCTTTTGAAGGGGGCTGCAGCCAAACAGGACAGGCATTTTCAAACATGCAGCACGAAAACGCTCAAACGATTCTCTGCAGTCCTTCAAGTTCTCCTGAATGATCATTTCCATCTCCTTTGTTATTCAATAAAGAAAAGCAGTTTCGATGCACAGCATGATTTAGGATCAGATTTATTATTTCAACAGTTTTTTTCCTTCTTAACCCACTGACTGAACTGTAATCCCTATTTTACTCTTAACTCTTTTACTTAACATTTAGTTTGAAGTGATGAAAAAAATAAAGACTCTACAGGCTCTCCAGCAGCTTTATTAGGCTTTATTGAAGACTTATTGGAGCCTATATGTCTCTGGGGTTATCTCTGTTATGAGTTTACAATGCTTTGTCCAGATAACGAACAGCAAATTCAAATGTTTCTGAAGGTTTGGTTAGTTAATAACACAGACGTGCCAAAATACCAAACAACTATAGATGCGTGATATTAATTATTAAACCCTAACGTAATTGTTAGTGTTAAATTATCAAGAGCAAATAAGGGGAAGCGACGGAAACATTATTGATTTTGCAGACAATGGGCTTTAAAGCGACAGTTCACCCAAAAGAGACAGCTTAGATTTTTTTGTGTCAGCTGCCCAGTTTTGGAGCACTGACGCTCACATCGCGGCAAAACAAAGCATCAACACTTCTTTGCAGAAATCATGGCCTGGTTTCTCATAAATATCCAGGACCCTTGTTGTGAGCAGTGGTTTTTAGATGTTATATAATTTTATATTATTTCCCCCTAAAATAAGGTTTAAAAAGCTTTTTTTTTCTTGCAAGTTTCACTCTTACACCACATTCAATTAGATGACAATATAGCTTTAATAATGAGAGTGGCCACATGATCAACACCAACCACAAAAGTAAAGTTAAGTTCACCTTACATCCGGTTAGCCATGCAAGCATCAATAGAACAGTAGAATCTGACTGACAGCACAAGGTTAAAACTGTGTAAACCTCAACTGTGCAAGCATCTGTGAAACAACATGATTGGTTCTTTTGTCTCCCAGTGGTGATTGGCTATTTTGTAGAAGGATCAGGACCACTGCAACTTTCACCATTTCACATTTCTGTCTCTTTTAATCATCGTGTCAGATGCTCTGTTTGTTCTGTACAGTGACGCAGTGGCGGATGAACACACTAAAGAGAAATAGTCCCTACATAAAATTGCTTACAACAAGTTTGTGCATTTTTTTCTTGGGTTTTAGTTTCTGAAGTATCTGACGTAATGTTTGGTGACATTTTCTTTCTCTCTTGGCTCAGCGTCGTGTTGGGGGTGTTTTTCAATGTGGTCGACACCGTGAAGCTGACAGGTCTGTGTTGTTCCACAAACTGTCATATGTTTTTCATAAGTTCACTGAAGTTGTAACTCATACATCACCTGGTGTCTTTGTGGTTTTTTTACAAAAAAATCTGAACCTGCAGCTCGACAGGAAAAAGACTCAGACGGCAGTTTCCTCCGTGCAGCTCTCAGAGGAAGAACTGGTGCTATCTGAGCCAAGAGGCTGCCCAGCTTGACCGAGAGGACCCAGTTAAGACGTGGGACCATCTAATCATGCCGCTTAGCTTCCCTGATCTTGACTTTGAGCAGATGTCCTTGGACAGAAGCCATACTGCTCCAGAGAAGTCTACCGTCCGCATCTACTACAGCCCCCCGTCAGCCCGCAGAGTCCAGCTGGCTCAGCTGAAGCAAAGCCCAGACAGAGGATCCGTGGACACGCCCTCTCCCTGGTGCACGCCGCCAACCTCCTTCTCACAGCTCTGTCTGGGCTCATCTGCCAATCTGAGCGATGACATGAAGGAAATGACAGCCGGCTGGAGGCAGAAGCGTCAAGACAGCCCACAGGAAAAGAGAGAAAGATTAGCAGGCCGGGGATGGGTGGATGTGTCCTGCTCCGGTACTCAGACCCATATGAAACCACAGATGGTGAGTGTTGGTCAGCAGACAGATGCGACTCAAGGGTTGAGCACCACGAGAAGCAGTCCTTCTCGGGCCCTGAACTCCCCTCTGGTCTCTGCCCGCTCTCACCACATCTCTGCCTCACTGGAGGGCATAACAGGCCGAGGGGAGAGGTCCAGACACTCCACCTCCTCACCTAAACTGTACCGAAGACAGTCTCTCCCCTCTCCCTCCAATCTGAGCTCCCCCTCCTCTGCATCTACCTCTAGAGATCGATCTCTGTGGAACCTGGCACATCAAAATCAGTCCGGCCTCGCGTGGACTCGACAAACCAGCTCCCGAGCAGGTGCTGGGCAGAGCCACGGCTCCCTGAGCAACGCCAAGCTGCCCGCCAAGTCCACCGGAGCCAACCGGTATGGCTTGGTGACAGAGTTCCTGCGTAGGGTGAGCGGGCGGGCAGACAAACCAGTGCCGGGGTCAGGGCAGAAAGCTAAAAGTAGCACGAGGAACCTGGAACGCGTTCCAACGAGGCCTCCCGCCGCCCCGCTCAACAGGAACGACAGCGTGACCAGGATCGTTAACCAGAGGTTCATGAAGCAGAGAGAGGAGGCCACCAAAGTCCAGAAGGAGGAGAAGGGAAGCAGCCTGAACCAGGGTGTCAAAAATGGCCTGAGCACCGTCACAGCAGAGGTGAGTGGAAATTATACAAATTATATTATATAAATACAGACAGGGCTCCCACCAGTTCCTCATACATTCATCTCATTATACAAAACACAGACCATGCTTGATATTAGCATCCTCTGCCCCATCATAACAACATATTAATGACAGAATATAAGACCAGCAGGTCCAAGTCAATACGTTTCTTCTCTCCGTTTGACCAGGAGAGGAGCTACGAGTGTAGCTCCAGCAGCACGCTCACCTTCTGCTTCGCCCGTCCGTCTCGCTCCATGCAGAAACAAACATCAAACCCAACCAAACTCCAAAGGCACAGGTACTCGCCTCCGGTCAGAGCAGCTGCAGACTCCACCTGCAGCTGAACATGATGGGAAACGGCAGCTTTCACACTGACACCACAGACAAATTTAGTTTGTAGGCTCAAAAATGTAAATTCAGCTTTTCGTGGGATGTTTAGGAGAGCTTTGAGAAAACTCATAGAGCTTTTGGTGCAATTAAAGTCACTCATCTTCTTTCACAGATGGGCTTAACCCTTAATTCACTTGCTTATAATTAATTTTGTAATATCTTTACTGTATTTTGTAGATAATAACTTTATGTTATATTCAATAAATAACAAGTTGATTGTGATCTTGTGCGTGTGTTGATTTCACCCTGGTTTCATTTGAGCTTCAGAAACTGGTTGCCTCTGCAGTAACCGGCTCCTTCAGGGCAGGGCTGCTGGTTGTTACGTCACATGCTCAAAAAGGAAAACCGCTAAGATGATAATAAGATTTCCTCGCTTGTCGGGACCATGACCCAACCTCGGTTCCTCTCTCTTTAATTGACACATTAAAAAAAACTGAACTGAGCTCATCAAAGATAACTTAAAAATAAAAATGTGTGTTAGCGGCAGCAGGTCTGGCTTTCCTGGAGCAGATCAGCTGCAACACTTCCTCCTTCAGCTGGCAGCCGGCCAATGATGGTGGTGGTCAAGGACAGGGCAGAGGAGGAGGTGCGCAATCACACGGGGGTCACATTTCTGCTAACAACATGTGTTCATCCTCTGTTACCCACAGTACATACACAGCAGTGTCGGCTACGTCCCAAAAGAGTTCAGACGTAATCCACCAGACACAAAATACTCAAAAACACACATGAAAGATTTAAAAAATGCAAAAAACAAATGGTAGAATAACTGCATTTGAGTTTTTAAATGCATTTCTTGCTGTGCAAAAAACAACCCTGCTAAACTCCAATCGATTTGTCTAAGAAATTCTTCATATCCTGTCAATTTGTTTTACCTAATTTGATTACTTGCCTATTTCCTCTGGGAATTCACATTGCTTCACTACACATTATGTTCCTGCAGCAGTTTTTAGTGCTTTCTAGCTAACATTCTGGCTCCAGTGAATGCATCTGGAGCAATTTGAGGGTAAGTGTATTGCCCAAGGTTACTTTGGCATGCAGAGTAAGTAGTAGATGACTTGCTTTACCTTTGAGCCACAGCCAGCCCAACATCCAATCTCATTTACATTTTACATACACTTTACATTTTTATCATAGTCTACATATATTATACTACAGATTATTCTTAGTTACCTAGATTAAATGTGAAAGATATGTATTAAGGTTTTTTTTCTTCCTATTTGGTTCACATATTCCTAATTTAACAACCTAACAGCAAATAAAGTGGTAAAAATTTGCATGTTGAGTTAAAATGCTTTAATCTCACAGCACTTCTGTATGTGCACTGTGTAACTGCTACCATTTGTACCTGAATAAATGATGGGAACGCCTCTTCCAGCTTTCCTTCGCCCTCATTTTGACTTTGTGGTGCAGTACTGAGACTCACCTGCAGGGGCGCTGCAGCTCATAGCCCTGTTGTTTTGGCCGGGATGTGTTCCCTCTTTGCTGACGCTTGTTGTTACCGGAGGCGGACAGGTCTGCAGCTGCAGGTGTTTTGGTGTTACTTTAGATCAGCTGAGGATGAAGAGTCGGTTATGCTGAGTGAATATGGAGCTCGTTTTTACACGGTTTGACTCGTTTGACTTTGAGGCGGATCAGCGGTTTGTGGACGGTCTGAAGTCCGTAAACAGAACCGAAACCGACCTGCTGGACCTGAAACTGTTCTTCTACAACAGGTAGGAAACACCTGGATCACCCGGTTAATCATTTATGTGTTTATCTACACCCCAGTGTGCACTGATTAGATTGATTAAAAACGAGAAAGTAAAAGCGTTTGAGATTCACGTTAAAAATGTTGTTTTCTGGTTTACTACATTACAGAATGAAAAGTGTTTTGCGCTCCATCCCAGTTTCATGGTTACTGTTAGGATTTTACATCAATGGCAGAATAAACCAGCTGCGCACATACAGCACTTTACCTTTATCTCTGTACGCCTCACATTGGATTACAAGTCAGTCAAGATGTGACTCAACTGCAGACTTTCAGCTTTAATTCAAAGTTTGTTTTTTGTAGTTTTAGCTGTTATTGAATTATGCAAAGTCCCCATTTTCCAAGGCTCAATTTGTAATTGGGCAACTGACTAAGAAGCAGTCTGTCGCCCTGATGAGGCCTGTTGTCTTATTTCATGACAAATGAAGCGAACAAAATATCTGATATTGATTCAACGTGTTTAATTAGTATTTTTATAGTTGCATTTTTAAATAAGAGTCCCAAAGAGATGTCAGTTTCCAAGTGAGAGACTCCATCATTAGGCTGGAAGACGAGATAAACCTATCAGAGAGAGCTAAAACTGTAGAAGTGGTCAAACCGAATAATCTGGGCCATTCTTTAAAAAGGAATGAAGGAATGCGTTGTCCAGCTCGGCATCACCAGAATTATTTCCATGGTTAAGATAAATAATAATATTCAAAGCAGTTCTGATGTCAGGATTATTAGAAATTAAAGAAAAGCAGGACATACTCGCACTGGAGAAGCTGGAACTGAGAAGAGTTTGCATCTGTGCTTGAGAAACTGCAGACTAATTAATTTGGTGTTACCCAGCATGTTTAGTTTTGTTAATGCAACTCTCCAATGATTTAGTGGAGAAGTGTCTTTGAGGACCTCATGTTTCTACTTGACCCTCTAAAGCCAGAGTCATGAAACATTTGCTAGAATTTTAACCTGAGTGTTTATTGAACCCTTTGATGGATTTAGAAGAAATTAAAAAAAAAAAATCTATTTGCACAAATGAGTTTGTATTTTTTTTACTACAATTTTCCAAAGCACTTTTTTTTTTTTAAAATACAAAGAGATTAGTGTGATTTTTTTTTGTAACCCTAATGACGTAGAGGTCTCAAAAACTTATATCAGATACGATACACTTCCAAGGTTAAAGATGGTAATCGAGTGAATACAAGGCTCTGCTTTTCCATTGTACCTTGTTAAGATCAATAATCAGCAGTGAATGCGTTAAAGCATTTTGTGATATTTACCTTAATGCCCAAACTTTTTTTTTTTTAATGCCACCCTTCCAAAGAAACAAAATATCAAACACAAACCTCTATTCCCGTTGTTCCCTCACAGGTTTGTCGAGCCCATCGACCGAGCCGGCTACAAACAGTGGAGCTCTTCTTCCGGTATGAGAGGCTGCCCTGTTGAGAAGCTGGACCAGACGGCGTCGTCACATTCAGACTCTGAACTCACAGCAGAAACTTCTGAACCCACAGAGACAAAGCAGCTCTCCTTTGCAGAGGTGATGCAACTGGTTCAGGAGGGAAAGGAGGTTCCCGGAGTGACAAAAGTGGACATAGAGCCGAGCAACCAGAATCCCACTCCCTCTACAATGGAGCGGATGTTAAAACCCTGGGAAACCGCATCATCATCCCCGGAGTGACCTCTGACTCTTTACAGCACTGTGTAGATAAAACTCATAATAAAAAGTATGAAAGGTTGCATTGCAAACAGCCTGCTGTTGTTACAACTGCAGAGCAACAGTCATGTCCCCACAGCAGTCCGACATAAACATACGTACAGCTTGTCATACAAAACAGATCTACATGTCCTACACAGTCACCACTAGAACAGATGGAGTAAATGAAATCTGTGTCTGTTGGTGTTTTCTTTGGAGAAGCTAAACTTTCATTTAATGGAAGTAACTAGAAATCTGTGGTCTGAGGTGTCAGAATGATGGTCTGTGGCTCTGGGAGGAGCCAAATTTCATATACAGTTGTTGTTAAAAGTTTCATTTGGAGCTTTTAATGATTTATTCGAACTGTCCTTTTTCCAGAGTTGAATGATTTTACAGCAAACATCTTTAATTACTTCAAAACAAGATTGGGCGCACGCGTAACTGCAGCAGCTGTGGGTAAAATACTCTCACAGCACAACTTGACAATTTTCTAGTTTGCTCCCATTTTTAAAAACACAAAAATAATAAAAGTGGATTGGTTGGGTGGTTTTGGGTTTGAATGAACCAGCTGATCTGCCTGTGCAGGTTCTCACTCATAGTCCAAGAACCTGCTTATTGGGTTAACTGGTGACTCTAATGTGACCATGACTGGTTGTCTCTGTGATGGATTGGTGACCTTTTGAGTGTGTACCCCACCTCTCGTCTCATGACCTGTTCAGCAGTGCTTAATTGGATAAGTGGAGAAGATGGATTTAAAGATTGCTGCAATTCAGTTTGCATTAGTTGGTGTACTGCAAGCATTTCAGATTATCATGGATTTGACTATTTGAGAAAAAATATGAATGGAATAATTCATCTTTTGGTATTAAAGTTATATTTTAATTGGGTGGTGTTATTGTTTAATTGGGCATGAAACAACACAAAAATGTGTGAGGCAAAGTTTTCAAGACGTGGCTTTGGAAGTCCATCTTGAGGACATAATGGTTTCAGACCCACATTAACAGCATCTGTTATTATTAAAGAGCCCATTGTAAATGTTATGAATTCTCTTTTGCAGCTTTCCTTTACTTCACTGTGTGAAGAAAAAAAGACTGGAGCAGGATATCCTGGTTTTGTTGGTCTTTATTTTGTTATCAGTAATACAGATTTTGGCTCAAGGAAAGGCATTTTTGGCTAAATTAGTTCAGACAAATGAAAATAAAAGACAAACTTTTTCCTTTAACAGCACCTTTTTTTTGTAATGCCTGAGTAAAATCCCATGAACACTTTTTCATTATGCCCCAACGTTTTTTCCCCCTTCAAAGATGATTAACTATCATGCTAATATTTTTCTACATCTGTTTCTCATTTGATTAAAACAAAGACACTTGAACATCCGAGCACACTGCAAAACAAAAACCTACACAGTTCATGTTCAACTAATGTCAGCATAAGATGAGGAAAAAAAAAAAGTGTAACAAACATGCAAAGTTAGCACCGTTGCAGTAGCACCATTAGAAATCCCAAAAGAAATGAGGTAAAAATCAACATCTAACTTTCAGCCTCTCTGTTGTGTGAATACGTTGACAGTACGAAATAATTATGTGATCAAACACAGTGACTCAGGATGAAGGGTGCCACCATTATCGAAATCTTCAGTAAAACTAACATAACATTACAAACTTAAACCTGACACCTGAACAGTATTTTAAAAACAGCACCAAATGTTCAGGTCTGCATCAGTGGTTTGTGTGAAGCATCAGCACTGATGTTACCTGATGTCGCTTTGAAACAGTGCATTTCTATTATTAGTCTCTCCATCATTTACCTGATTAATCAACAAGCAGTTTGGAGAACTGAAAAACGTGATTACAGTACGATTTTCTGCAGCACGACATGACGAGTGTGTTGTCCCCCCCTCGTCCTCAATCAGCAACATCATCATAATCCCAAAAAAATTAGTGCTGGAAGTAACAATTAATCATTCTACTGATTACACTTTCAAAACAATGAACTGTAGCTTTTGAATTACAGAAAAATGTTACAGAGCATGAATACCACAGACCAGTAATTTTCCCACAAAAGCTATTCAGTTTATATTTGGTTAAAAAAGGGGAGAAAAGAGCAATTTTAGGACCTTGAAACTGAGAACGCGCTTAAAAAAAAAAAACATAACTAAAATAAAATAAAAATAATTCTAAACTGTCATTATTTGATTGTTAATTATTATGAATTTATTGTCACCTCAGGGATAGAAAAGCACATTTGAGAAACTGAAACAATCACTGATGATTTCTTTTTTTTTTTTTTTTTTGCTTGACACATAACCTGAACAATAGAATTAAAAAAGATTATCATGTAATTTTTCTAGCAAATGGCTGCAGCTGTTAGGCCATGTAATTAGATCAGCAGATTAGCAGACGTTTCAGGTCCTTGTTTGAGGCTGCAGTTTTGATTAAACTTGTAAAACTTATGTCCTGGTGCAGTTTCATGTTTACTGCTTGATAAAAATCAGAAAATATGGATGCTGGACTACAAAATACATACATAAACACTATGAAATTTAAAAAATTGCCACATAATATTGAATCTAACTATGAAACAGTTAAAAGTTACATGAAAAGTTGCACTACTGTACCCCATTTTTTTCTACAATGACAGTCTTATTTTACAGTCTTACACATGAACGCGGCAGATGAATTAACAGTTTATTTTATTTTTCAAATTAAAAATTAATAATTATGCAATTTGTTAACAATGTTTGGCAGCCAGATGCCTCAAAGTACTTTTAGAACTTCCCCTCTGTGAATTTAAACTTTCACCATGAGGGGGCAGCATTTATCAGTGGGTGTGTTGAAATGTTTCTGGATGTGTACTTTGTACACACCCAGAAACATTACCAGGCCAGGACTGTAAATATTAGCAAACTTTGAATGGCCTACGTTGTTAAATAAGGGTTACACTGACCCAGTTTACCATGCTGTGGTACAATGTGGTATTACATTAAAGTCCAGTCCAGCCCCACTTCAACTCCAGTGGATATCCCTTTAACAAAATACAGATTTTGAACATAAAGTCAAAGGTTGTTCCTTCAAATGATGTTAAGGGCTTTAGTTGGTTTCAGAACCTATTAAACTATTCTTTAAAACACAGGAAATTAACTTTTTTTACTGGCCAGAAAAGAAACCACTGGAAATAAAAAGCCGTATTTCCAACTTTAGTAGACACTGCATGTTCTGACAAAGTCTGACTCGTGTGGCTTATTAAAATACTCAACTTGTCGTCAGTAAGTAGATTCAAAATATTTTTGATCTTGTGTAAGTAAAACTCCTTAAAAAAGACAGAATTGTAGCACAAATGCCCACCTGTGGGGTAAAAATCACCACTATTAGAAGCACCATGGTGGGATTCTTCAGACTGAGTTAAAAAAGTGTTTAAAGATTAAAAAATGTAAGTAAAACACAATAAAATTCATCACAGTAAGAATTAGGTCAGACTTAAAATCCCTGCCTGGAGGATTAAACAATAAAAACATGATAAAATACGGATCACGTAGAAACAAAGCAATAATGGTTTGTGTTCACCTGTAGCTGCAGATTTGAAACCATTGCTGAGGTAGTGAGGAGGCCTGCACCATGAAGGGAGTTCAGCGGCTCTCTGGGACCTTGGACCGGGCTGAGGGTCTACATATTTGTGTCTCATTTTTAAGCAAAACAGGCGAAAGAACAAATTAATCCTATAGTGACTGATTTTAGGCCAGGCAAGGCCAGAGTCAGAAAAGCTGAAGCAAAAGATGTCTTTGAAGTCTCAAAAACATGATTCAGCACTTACATAGCACCATTAGTGTTAATGAAGAGTTTATTCTATAATATAGAAAACTATAGAATGATATTGTGCAGGATTTAGTGTGTTTTGGCTCTGCTGTGGGTCCAGAGGGAAATATAATTGGCTCTTGTATACTTCACTGTAGACATGAAGTTACCACTAACCGTGCATGTTATCAGTTTGAAATCGCTGACACTGAACCATAACAGGAACACTTCCCATGCATCTTTTCACATCATACAGAGTAAAAAAACCCAAAAACCCTGACTGTAGCCTGTCAGACAAAAACATTGCAGTCATATTTAATTAAAAACCTAATTAAAATCAATATGTGGATTTGATAAGCGGCTATGATCTTTCCATTCATGATTAAGGTAAGCAAGGAGACTCCACTGATCCATAAAAGCCCAAAGATGGCTCGCAAACCACTTCAGCTCACTTCATGATGCAGGCCTGTGTTCTGAGCAACATAATTGTTTGATTACAGCAACCTTAAAAAAAAACCCAAAAAGTGTCTGTGCCTGCTGGTGGTGGAGGATCACTGATGACTGACAGATAAAACAAAAAAGAAATGAATTCATGAACAAACTATTTCTAAAAGTCAAAGCTACATTCGGTCCTCTAAAGAGAGACCAGAGAGTTTAAACTAACTAGCAAGGCGGGGCAGGATAAGGCATCAGGTTTACCGCTCCAGCTCTGATGCGAGGATTTGCTTCACAGTTGCTATTCACATTCAAAATAATCCTTCAGGGGGGCAAACAGGTGACGAATCACAGGCACACTCCAGGAGCGACCCAGGACTTTCTGCCTTTGCATCCGGCCCATGTTGTTCACGTCAGTGTAGTGTTTGGGGAAACCAAAAATCCTAAAAAAGGGAAACCACATGGATAGGCCTGTATTTTCTTAAATGTCATAACGCTGTTAATGAAAAGCCTTAATGTTAAAAATCCTCAGATTGGTGCAAATTTTTTCTGATTTGGTTTTTATCACACTGCTGTTAGAGACTGTAAAAGCAAATACAGACTAACAGAGAAGAAAACACTCCCTGCGCATTCTGCACAATAACAAGATACCCTAGTTTGATTCTCGTCATATGCAAACAACTGCACACATGATGACAGGTTGGCCTATGCAAACACAGCTGAATCCATTTCCAGTTAATGTGGGCCGACCTGTGCACACTTCCTTTTAACAGCAAAAAGGTGCAGAGTGAAACAGGGCTGTAATTTCCAGGTTTCTCTCATCCAATCAAATTCTCCCTGGTCTTACAATCGCTGATGTCACATCAACAAACTCCCAGAATTAATTTATCTTTGAACGGACTAAAGAAACACGGACTTTTAAAAAAAAGCATAATTTGACAACTTTGCAGCTCAGGGTCAGAATCAAAGATGCTGCCTTCTTTGAAGTTTACATCATTGCTCACCTGTCTTGTCTCAGGACCAACTACTAAGCCCAAGTTTCATGTTTAATGCTTTAGGATTTTAATATGAGTATATTAGAATTGGCATATCATATCTGGTCTAAAGTTAGGTACAAACTAGAAGTGATTTACAGTGATGTGGTGACCTGACCATAGAAAGTATCAGCAAAAAAAACAAAACTTCATTACAAAAAAACCCAAAACCCCAAACCCTGAAAACTTAGTCGGTGCTCATTTCACTTCCCGTTGGTTATTTCGCAACTACAGTCGTCTGCAAGTGACCAGCTGTCAGCTGTAAAGCGATGTGTACATGCAACTCAACTGCAGTGCATGTAGCTTAATAAACATTATATGTAACTAGCGTGTACTAGTAGCAGCAGCTACACCCATGTGACGCTGAATGGGAAGAGCTGTGTAAACTAGTGCAGCACATCAACGCTTTGTGGTGGTTTATATTGTTTTGCTTTTAGAAACCATTCAGGCATGTACTCAGTCAGATACTATCAGATGACACACATTAAACACACAAGAATGAAGTCATTATACACTGACATCGATAATGTCACACTGGGAACAAATCGGTAAATAATTTATTATGCTTACTGTTCCATTTCAGTGCACCACAGGTAGTCTTCCTTGCCATTCATGTCGACGGGCAGCGGTCCCATCTTCCCCTGCCTTATTGAGTTAGACTTTGTTGTGATAGTACGGACTTTGTCAAACTGCAGGGAGAAATGTCAAATTAACAGTGTTGAACACAAAATAATAGTCTCACGATTACACAAAAACTAATATTTTAAATTGTTGCCACACTATTAACCTAAAACTAAATCCAAACTAAACATGACCAATAAAAATAAATAAATAAATGATGTTGACCTTTGCCTGGCGTCCGGATTCCAAACAATCCTGCAGAGTCACCTTGTCGTCTAGAGATGTAGCGAGAGGTCTATAAGAAATCCGAGACAAGAGTGTAAACTTGAGGCCAGTTAGCTTCAGGACTTTTTAGTACCACTCAAAACCAAACAATCAAAACCGAAGAAAAATAAATAAATTAAAAAGACATACAAATTATTTGATTATTGTGGGTCTGTTGAGGTTCTAGTTGCACATTAAAATCCTTGCTATGATCTGCAGTAAGTCAACACAAATATTTTAGCCTGTATTGGTACATACCTGTTCATGCCAGGCAGGTTTCCCCAAAAGTAGCGTGCTCTGTGCGCAGGACTGACTTTTATTGCATCGATAAGAATTGGATTACACTGCAATAGAAGGCAGAAAGCATACATTAGGCATTAAAACTTAATGCAGTCTGACCCTCCACCAGGCTGGTAGCTACCTTTACTTAAAGAAACATTACCTCCAGAAATCTGCAGATATCCGATTTGTCATTGGCACTCATGAAAACCACGTTTTCAAACAACCAGAAAAACGGACGGTTGTCGTCCTCTTTCGGCCTCAACAAGGTCAGTATGCGGTAGAACTCGAAAAAGAGTCTTCCAGTACCCTCTGCAGGATCAACAGGGAAACAATTTTATTTAAAAAGATGACAAATAAACCTTTACTGAGTCTTTATTTATTTATAGAAGTTTAGAAGTTGCATACCAAATAATCCTTTTCGAAGAGGGTTCACCATGGACAGGTCGTTACATGGACTGCCTCCAATCAGAAGATCGAAAGGACCCCATTCGGCCAGCTTTAACACACACAAAGAGACAAACTCACTGAGATAAATTAAGCCATCATATACACAGAACTTAAAAAACAGGAAGGAGTTAAAATACATTTTGAGCATTCACATGTGTCTTGCTTGTACTCACATGTTTCCTTGTAATGGTGCGAACGTCATTGACGTATTCAATCTTTCCCTCGTGCTTGACCATCCCTACAGCAATTGAATCGTCACAAATCTCTGAGGCAATGTAGCGCTCAATCTTAAGGCCCAGGTCTTTGAGCACCAGATATCCTGAAATGATGTTAAAGTAAATGAAATCAAGGGAACAATTAGAAATGCACACATTTTGCCAGTTCAACACTTTTCTAGCTCATTCAGGTCAAACCACTGACCTGATTGGTGGACAACCTACTATATTTTTAATTCATGTTAAATAAACCATCTCCTATTACATTAATACAGATGCCAACTGAACCTTCCAAGGCTCTTCATTAGTATGCACAGACAGAGTGTAATGGGTATTGGCTGAGTTTTCCACACAATGTCATAAACTCACCTGTTGCAATGCCATCAAAAAGCGAGAGCACCTTCATTGGCCTGCGCTGATCAGCAGAAATTGAAGGGTAAACTCTGTGAGGCTCCTGTGGTTAAAAAAATGAATTCGAGTAGCATTTAGAAAAAACGAAATGGCATAAACACACAGATTTAACTTAAATCTTCTTTGATTGGCAGAGCTTAAGAAAAACTAATTTCTCACCCTCAGAGAAAAACAAAATCTGAATATTATCTGACACTGAGGATCTGGAGCTGATCATTAAAAACCCTCAAAGAACAGACTGCTCATTCCAGTAATTAAAGGTGAAAGCAGGTCCATTATTAATAAAACTAAGATGCTTTTAATAAATAATTTCATTAAATATTTGATAAACTATGCTTACACACAGCCAAAGGCAACTGTCTAACATCAAATAATTGCCCCTCTTCCAGCCCCACTTCATGCATACAGTAATGTCCAAATACTCAGAAGTAAGAAACTCCCCAGGTGAAGATGATTAGGACTTCTGGGTCATGTGTAACATTAATTTTAACCTTCAGCAAAATCCTCAAAGGTGTCGACACATCTGACCTTTAACTACCATCTTAAAAAAAACAAACCTGCAGTCACTCAGCCTGCAATGCCTGGTTCATAATCAGTCACATAAACCAGGATTAAAAGGTTTTAACCTGAGTTTAACCAAAATACACTTTAACAATTTGCATTTCGTTGAATGCGACGGGATGTTAAAATTAAAAATAATAATAATAATAATAAAAAAAACAACCCCCACTCCCCCCAAATATCATCATATCGTGACGGCACACACACACCACGAGGTCATTTTCATTCAAATGAGTCATCCTCTAATCTAGAACAAAATCTCAGTGCTGTTAAATTAACTGTAATTATAGCACGTTACCATGCTATAATTACAGTTAATATAAAAATATATATTTAAAAACGCTACATTGACTAATTTAACATCACCTGACTCTCAAATGAAGAAAAAGATCTCTGTATGTTGGGATAAGATCAGACCGTTTGCTTATGAAAACAAAAACTGCATTTCTAATTAAAGATAAGAGCAGCACGTACAAACTCCATTGCGCTGTTGTTGACAAAGAAGTCTTGGACCTTCACACTCCAGTCTGCCCTGAGTTTGAGGTTTCCTTCACACTGTGATGGCTTGCATATGTAGCAGCTCCACGGATCGACATCTTTCAGCTTATCAAAGGTTTCTGGGCCCACCAGGATGTTCAGACAGTCCTTACAGTAACATCTGGGAGACAAAAATAAGAACATCAATCTCAGAAAGTTGATTCTGGTTATTTGGATTTAACGTTTTCAGTGTGAGAAACTTTTTGCCACTCATCCAAGTGATGAAGACAGAAGAGAGACTGAAGACTTTTTTAGAGGCTGACGAATCATAAAATGAAACTCAGGGGTTTGTAAACTGATACAAAGACCTTAAGAGAGGTGAGGGGGTAGGACATGAGATAAAGGGAGAGGTTAGTGAATGACACTTTGACGTACATCTTCTCTCATTTGGTGGACTCACAGGTTTTACTCAATAGTATATACATCCACCATATTAAAAGGCAGTGGACACAACAGACCAGCTGTTGTAAGTTGTTTTTAAAGGCCCCTGTTTTTATTTAAAGTCAGCATAGGTATATTCAGCAGACAAGTGCCACCAAGGTTCAAGGTTCTTTATTTGTCACATGCATAGTTATACAAGTATAACACACAGTGAAATGTAGCCTGACACACTCCTCGACATGTTCAAAAATGGGGGGGGGGGGGGGGGGGGAGAGTAGAGGAAGAACATTATATAAAATATATATATAGTATATACACTGGGTGAATGTGCAGTAGTAGCAGCAAGCAGGTGAATTCTGTACATTAATATGAATAGTCTGACTATTTTACAGGATAGACAATATAAACATATTTAAAATTAAAGGAATTGAAATGTACATTGTGCCTTGGTTTAGAGTGTCTGGAAGAGTCCTGTCTCAGTCAATTATAGATGATGTGAGAGGGCGGGTGTGTGTGTTTAGGGCCCAGATGGCTTGGGGATAGAAGCTCCACCAAAGACATGTCCAATATCCTCAGTTTCCATGAAAACTAGTTTGTCATACAAAAACATTACTTTTGTAATCCATCCTGATGTCATTGTGCATCACAAAAGAAAAATAAAACAACCTGACATGATGATACTCCTGGATATAGTGACTTGGCATAAAATGAATGACATCAAACTCCTTCTTATGACCACAGAAGTTAAACTTTAAAATTGATACTTTTATTTCTTTCCCACTATTAAATAATCTAGTGATATCCGTCTCTCATAAATGGATATAATAAACAGAAACTGAAAGCAGGACCTAAAGTGAACTATTCATGATGGCGTTTTAGCTGAATAACTGGGTAAAGTATCATGTGGTCAATTAAAATATAAATGACTGAAATAAGCAGTCAATACCGTAGTTGATCACTTCAGCCCTGGAAGTATAGTGCACCAATGACAGACTCAAAAATCTGGATTCGCCCAGTTTCAAGTGAACCTGAAGAAGCAACCACATCAACTTAGGTGTGGATAACAGAGCCATCATTCAGGAGAAATAAAAGTGTTTATAACAATATCCATCCATCAAGCCTCCAATGAAGCTAGACTGAAGTAGCAGCAGACTAAGCAGGATATGCTATATGTCCTTCAGTCCAGCAACACTCCTAGGAGATCCTGGAGGATTCTCAGGCCAAATGTCCAATTATGGAGATACATTACCTCTCCAGTAGGGGTGGGCGGTATAAACGGTATACGGTAGAAACGATATGGATTTGGCCAATGGTAGAGATTTTGACTATACCATCTTACTGCGCCTATTTTGGTCGAAAGCATGGCAGCGGCTGCAAGCATGGAGCTTACAGGTCTGTCGACATCGGTCATATGCACCTTGTTTGGGTTTAAGCAGCCGGATGTTGAGCAGAAAAATATCATCTGCAAATTATGCCGGGTGACAGTAATAGCAAAGAGAGGATATACAAGTAATTTGTTTTATCACCTTAAAACCAAGCACGCTTTGGAATATGAGGAAAGCCAAAAACTGTGCCTTCCACAAACGCCCAGTCAGTCAAGTGCAAAGAAAAAAAAGTGGCCGTCGTGGCCCTACGACATTGATATTTTCCAAGCCTTTACCAAATGCACTCCATATGAGAAAACAAATCAGTGGTGGATATCACACATGCCATTACCGTGTACTTGTGGTGCCTTTTCTTACAGTGGAGAAAAGCGGCTTTATGATTAAGACACTTGATCCATGTTATGAGGTACCTGGTAAAAAACATTTATATATATCTATATCTATATACCCACCCAGTCTAACCAGATGCCCAAATCACCTCAGCTGGATCCATTTGACCAGCAAGAGGAGCAGTTCTGCTCCAAGCTCCCATCAAATAGCTGAGCTGCTCACCCTGATGCTGACCATTGCCACCATATACTCTTTCAGTCATTTGGATCTTGTGACCATAGATGAAGGTTTTAATAGACATGGATTCACATCAAAAGCTTTGCCTTTTGGCTCAGCTCTCTTTTTACGATGACAGCACAATACAATGTGTGCAATGTTTGTAGTAGGTAAACGGATGTACACAGAGTGGACCACAGGAAACATTAGTGAAGCCAATGTTACAGGTGAGGTGAACTTAGTGACTTTACTGCAAATATTATAAAAGCTTCCCAATGTCTAAATACCTCTCTTCTGATTATAGTTTTCTGATTCAGAAGAAGCAACAAGGGTTTATCCAGTGTGCTTCGGCCTCTGTGAAATTCTTTTTCATCTCCCCTGCCCTGCAGGAACAATGCCTTTTGTGTATTCTGAGACCACAAAACACATCGGCAGTGTCTCTGTAGCAGGATCAAACAACAAGAACAACATAATTTTGATGAGCAAATGTGAAGTTTTAGTGGTTTAATGATGCCAGGAGGAAGACTTTAAACTACTTGCATGTTTCAAAAGATTATGGAAACTTTAGCCTGATCCAGTCATCTCAAAGTTGTCTCATGGAACAGGCCAATAAAAGTCAGTTTGTCATGAGCAAGTTCATGAATCCATCATCAAGAGGTTCTCTCAGATATTTCTGTAACAGTCTGATATTAACAGCTGAACTTTGTTTTGCTTATTGAAATGTTTTTACCTAAGCGAAAGTCACATCGAGAAACCATAAATATCAATATGTTTGCATGTGAAAAAGAAAACCTGTGGAATTTTTACCTGCAGCAGCTGGGATTGCCACACAGAATGACCTCTAAGCCTGCACAGCACACAGTGCAGTACGACTGGTAGCCGTCGTCATCGTAGCGATACAACGTTTCTGTGAAGTTTGCCTGTAAAAATAAGGTTGTTTTCAGATTTTAATAGAGGACATCCTTCAGATAATGGCTAAATTTAGACACAGCAGGCTGTGGGAGAAACAGAATCTTTGTGTTATTACATTACCTTGCATCTTAGACAAAGACCACCTTTAAATAATGGGTGCTGGACGTCAATATCAGTTG
Organism: Aulonocara stuartgranti; assembly: GCF_965226115.1. Lineage (NCBI taxonomy): Eukaryota > Metazoa > Chordata > Actinopteri > Cichliformes > Cichlidae > Aulonocara > Aulonocara stuartgranti. The sequence goes on from NC_138956.1 coordinate 20,552,335, forward strand.
ATCCACAAGACAAACAAAAATCTAAAAAAAAAAAAAAAAAAAAAAAAAAGAGAGAAGAAAGTTATGTTTATATCAGTGGTTTGAAATCAAGTGTCTTCCATATTAGCTAAAGAACTTACCTTCAATTGTTTTTCCCTTTTCTTTGACGCCTTCTATTATTGATTCTGTAATGAAATATTCACATGAAATAAAAATAATGATGGCAACAAAATCAGTTGCTTCATTTAGTAGTTTCCTTACAAATATCTCTTTACAAGCACAAAATAAAAAAAATAACATTCACCTTTGTTATAGATGATGGCGGGGACATTTCCCTTATTTTTTAAAACATATTTTCTTTTCGCCGGAGGCGGGACGTCAGACAGAGTCGAGTCAGAGGATTGACCGTGTGGAGAAGAGTCTTTAAGAGGCAGAAAACAAAGAACATTAAATAACTTGGATGTTTTTAAGAAACATATTTGGCACCAAGAAGAGGGAAGAAGGAAAATAAAATATGGTGCTTTATAAAGAAAGTAAGAAAGAATTAAAAATAAACAGACACACCAACAGGTATAAATCCATCAGGTCCTGTTGGCAGAAATCCTTCAAAAGCCCAGTCCAACATCAGTTTCAGCTCTTTTTCTTCATTGCCTTGAGCCTCAGGAAAAGACTTTCCACACCTCTCACCTGCCAACTGCAGATTATACATGTCATCAAAATCTGGAGTATGGTACAAGTACATTAAACAAGGTTCAGCAGCTTGATGCTACGATACATGAAACGGTCACTCTGTTATTTAATTTCCATTGTAATATGCCCTCCTGCTTTTAACCTCATAACATTCACTGACCTGAATATACAGTAAGTAGAGTGAAAACAGACATCATCTGAAAGTGCATCATCGAATGATTCAAACACTTAACATGAGCTCACAGCAGCGATAATTCCCCACTTTGTACCAAGATTGATTACACAGCACAACTGTTTTTAGCGACATCTACAAGGACACATATCTGAGTCCAACAAACACAAGCCTTTAGTGTTTTTGTAATAAAAGGTTGCTCAGTCAGTTTGTTCCTTTTAGCAAATGTTTTGAAATCAAGCCACGGTTTTAACAGACCTACTGAACGAGTAACTTCAATAGATAACCATTTATACCTATACTTGACTTGATGTAGTCTTTTCCTAAGAGTCCAGTCACACCAGTTTGGCGACCCAGTGGTCACTTCGTAAAAATCTGCACTCCATGAGCTGTTGGCAAGCGGCTTCAAAGGGGTGCATGCTGTTGTCAGTACAAAGTGCTGCACCAAACACCAACTTTGATTGGTTTGGTCATTAGCAGGTTGATGCAGTGATTCATAATTATGTGTGGAAGATTTCGACTTGTCTGCAAACACACTCTAACTACTCCCTAAGTGGAAGCAGAACTGTGACGAGTACAAGACAAGCCACAAATAGTGACATTTCGCTTTCAAAGTAAAAGCTGCGTCTTTTGAAACGTGTTGGTTTCAGGAGGCACAACTTTCACCTTTCCAAGCTTAGTGGTTAATTAACGAGTGCTTAAAGAGAAGTTGGCGTCTTCCATGCAACTACAGGTGACTGGTGACTATGGCCATCTTCTAGTGACCAAAGCAAACACAGTTGTTTTTGGTGCAGCACCCTCTTCCACTTTCAAAAGGTGACAACCGGCAATCACTCACCAAATGGTTAGGGAATAAATAATGTTGAACCCATGGCAACAGGAGGTTGCCAGGTTGCTCTTTCATGGAGCTCATGAGCATCTGATGAACTAAACCTGAAATGTTATATCAGCCTGAGATGGATAATGAAATTAAGATTTGTGATTTCTTGAGGTTTTAAACTTTTTACCATAAGTTATTCCCCATTAGAACTACATTAGTTTGGTTTAGCAACACAAACTAATATGTCTGAAGGTTCTCAGTCATCCGGGTCATCGTAGTCTAAGGAGCTTGGAAAGAAAAGGGTCTTTGAACAGAAGCATTGGCTTGTGACACCAAGTCTCTGCCATCTATAATCCAGTTTTGAGATCCCTTCCTAGACGCCTTAATGCCCACCCACATCCTGGGCCAGTTGACCTCAGGAAATCACATCATAGGGTGGGGCAAGGTTTCACAATGAGCTCACCCGATAGCGACCTACACCCGTCTTCACACCTTGGCTCGTGTGATAAGGTAGAGGATCATTAGGGGGTCCATTGTCCCTCTTGGGTGGACACTCCCACAGGGTGTAAATCTGGGACTCTCCACCATTTGACCCTAGAACTGAAGAAGCTTCTCGGATGAGAGGTGAAACGTCTTCAAGCAACTTAAAGAAGTAGTTCAGATGCTTTTCTTTCCAAGCTCCTTTGACAAACTAATATGAATATAATATGAAGATAAATGGAAAATGAAAGACAACACAAAACATAAAGTAGTATAAAACATTTAAGACTACCTCAAGGATTTGGTAGATTGCTTTCTTGTATATGGGCAAGCTGGCAAAGGAGTTTTTGCAGAAGCACCTAGTGAAGGCAGCAAATGGCGTAAGACCCTCAGTGTATACCTGCAACAGAAAGAAAAAATCAGATGTAAACAAAATCTGAGAATTGTTTCTGCATCATGAGCAAATAATGCTCAGCTTACAGTTGTGCATTGTAATTCTAACCTCTGAGAACATCCCATCTCCAAACCACTCCACCCTCCGCATACCCACAGGAGCACACTTGGTTTTCCATGGCACCACCATCCCAGGCCACCAGTTAAACCCCTTAACCTTACCCCACACCAGCACTCCTGTAAGAAACCCTTTACCATCCTGCAGCAAAAATACAAAAACAAAAGCAGATTCACATTTTCTTATAAACAGACACTTTATATGATTCAACTGTCAATGCCTCTGTATGCATCTGTTGTTGGGGTTTTGTGTGTTTCTTTGAAATAAAGCAGCAGTAACATTACCTGGTAGGCCGGTTTACGTCGTGCTCTGGTTGGTGTGTGTTTATTGGGCGTTGAAGAATCTTCCGACTGGAAATCAACCACATTTAGGTAAAAAAAGAAGTCAAAGAAGTAAAAGGTAATGTATATTTTTAGAGGATGAACAGCGTCTTTCTTTAAAAGAAAAACAAAGGTTGTGACTGTAATCATACTAGAATTGCATTTGTGGTACAATGTGTTAAAATGAAGGTACGGAGCAAGTGTTAAGATTCATTCATTCGTTTTGTTTCATGCATCATAATATACTCTAATATGATTACGGTAATTAAATTGTGATTGAGAGTCTTTTACTGTAATTTTAATTTCAATATTATGGAAGGTTTAATAACTGGACAACCTCATTCCCCCTTTAACCTTTTTTCTAATCTGACCTCAGGTGAACAAAGCGAATGATGAAACTGAATGAAATGAAGTTAGATGTGGGACTAGATTCTAATCAGTTTTTCCTCTCAACAATTTCTCTCCCTCAACTTTGTTAGTGCTGTGTTTTTGTTTTTAGTACTCCAAATCACAGATTTGTTTTCCTTTTTCAAATTAAGAGTCCTCTCCAAAATTAGCTGCTACTGACTGACTGACATCTAGTTTCACTGTCAGGTATCAGGAACTGCTGGTGTTCCTTTGTGCTGAAGTTAGTCATAATTGACTTCTGTGCTTTAAAACGTTTCTTTGTCTTCCTCTTCTGCTCTGACGCTGCTAAATATCTCAGTCTATGTGAACTTTACTTTACCAAAGTAAAAGTAAGACTTTTAAAAACCTTTGTAATTTAGGATTTCAAAGAATTTCATCAAATGTATGAGATATGAGTGACAAAATCAAACTTCTCAAAAATGTTATAAAATGATACAGTTTTACATTTAACTGAAAATATGCAACTGTTGGGCAAAGAAAAAGAAGCAGAAGAGGCTAAAAGCATGTTTAGTGGAGAGATCATGTTAGTGAGGGCAGCTGAAATGGTTTGGACACATGCAGAGGAGGGATAGTGGATATGCTGGACAAAGGATGTTGAAGCTGGAGCTGCCAGGCAGGAGGAAAAGAGCAAGATGACAGACGAAGCTAGGGATAAAGTGAGATGGAAGCAGATGATCTGTGGTGACTCCTAAAAGGAGCAGCTGAAAAAAGAAGAAAATTATATCTTCATGCTGAAGGTGGGAAATGAATTTCCAAGTGCCCCACCATAATCTCACAATCAGCCGTGTCCGCACAGAAGTAATAAAAGCTGCATTTACACAGCTCTACTTCTGCCCCCACTATGCACCAGAACAGTTTAAGCAGCCAGGCCTAACAACTTTTCTGGCCAAAATCCCCTAACAATAACATGCATACTGAATTCCTATCTATGTCTTTGAATTAAGCAATTTGAACAAAGTCAGGAACATGAGACCAATCATGGGCGTGTATCAGTATAAGCAAGGTAAGGAGGTCCATAACAAGACATCTAGTTAGCTGGCACTAATAAGAAAAGGGATCCATTTTCTAGAATATCGGGAGTGGTTTTCCCATAAAGGATCTCATACTCTCTGTTTACATTCATCCTGTAATTTATTGCCATCTTTTGGCTATTGTCTCTGGATGGAAGCTACCATGAATTTGTTGTTCCTGTAATTTTCGTGGTCATGTCCCGTTTCCTGTTGTCAAAGGCCCATTCTCAGAAAGCTGAAAGTGGAAAGGAGCATTTTTTGCAAGTTCTGACATGCAGAGCGTAGGTAAACTTTTACGGCGGACCAATGGGAGACAAATGTGCTAGTCATACTGCCACCGGCTTAGCTTCCCTGCTCTGTCAATAGTAACACCGCATGTATCTAACGCACAGATCTCTGAGGTAATTAAGCATCTACAAGACACCAGCAGAAATCGAACAAGCAAAATTAACTTAAGGATGCAGTTTGAAGCAGATTTGTATCATTCCTTCAGCACATTAAAAAGGAAGACGCTCACATTTCAGATTAGAAGACGATCAACTCCTTGTTCAAGCGGGAACATTTTTTATTCAATATTATCAATATTCAGATAATTTCGCTCTTACTCAAGTAGATATTTTTGTCAACTAATGTCTGATGTTTTATTACTTTTGAAATTTTAAAATCAGGAAGCTCAAAGTTTTTTGTTTTTTTTTTTGTTCACTTTTAAATTCTAGCATTTTATGGCCCAGTGGTATTTTGGTAGTATACTCGAGTACACCTACCACATCATCTTGGGACCCCAGTTCATTTTTGCTGTCCTTATCAAGACCTACGGGTTTGGACCAGGTGTTATCACCAGCCTGAAACACTGTACGGGTCTTTGGCTTCTGGCGCAAGCTGCTCTCCCAGCCAAAATTCCCCCTAATGGTCCCCTGAGAGACAGCATACTCATTACACACAAAAAACATGCACATGCAAATGTTAACCAAAACACACGCACATACACGCCCTCATATAGGCAAACTCCACTTCATCTTCCTCATTTTGGAAACTATGAAGGGCAACAGGGTGTTAGTACATGACAGGGACTTAAGAGAGAAATGCAAAAATAAAACGTTCAGCTATTATGTCACATTTTAAACTTCACATAATTTACCATTCAAAGGCTGAATAGCCATATCATCTGCCCATAAGTCTAAAATGTTTTAGAGCAGTAGATCAGAAAGCAGAGGATTAACAGAGAGAAAAAAAAAAATCTTTTACCTCTTTCCATAAGGCACCATTCACTCCAAGTTTATTTTCACATCCATCACCTGGCTCTTTAGAAACAGTATTATATTATTGTTTTTTTTAGTGCACTGCTTTCAATCTACAAAATAAACAACATGATATTTTAAAATGTTGTACATCAGGCAGCTAGAACTGTAAAGTTTTTTTCCCTTTACCTATTTTTGTAAGGCGGACTTCACATGGTTTCACTTTCAAAGGAAGGCCATTCTGACCTAGAACATGAATGCGCAGAGTTAAATATGCAATCACTCCCACTCAACTTCTTTTACATTTAAATCAGATCATCTCAAAGCTGCAGTTGGAAAAGAATTACATCAAAACTTTAGTGTTGTTGATGTTGTTTGATTGTTTCAACTATTAGTGAGGCACCGTGTCTGGACACCAGCTGTATTTGTAAATGCTAGAAAGGTCCAGTCTGCTTTGATACCAGATCAGAAGAGTTCAAAATAAGGGGGAATGCTCATTTGTTTTTTCCTTATAATACATCTCCACCCAGCTCCCTGGAGACCATATCAGAAATACAGTGGGGCAAAAAAGTATTTAACACTTAGAGTCCCCCGAGAGCAGCAGTGCCCAGCCTTCTACCTTTCTACCTTTAAAACCCGCCTTCCAGCCAAATGGCTGGTAGGTGTTTAGCTAGGCTTTAGCTTCAGCCAAGTGGAAGCTGAAGCTACATATGAATGTCTAGTCATTCATATGTAAATTAGGTAATTAGGTAAATTCTTTACAAATACTACCATGTGAATTCATGGATTTTTTTCACATTCTGTCTCTCACAGTTGAAGTGTACCTCTGGTGCAAATTACCGCCCTCTGTCATCATTTTAAGTGGGGGAACTTGCATAATCGGTGGCTGACTAAATACTTTTTGCCCCACTGTATGTTGTAAAACCGGTTTGTGGATTACTCTTGTTTGTTCTTTGTATGTCCACCAGTCTACCAGAGAGAACAGGGAAGTTAAACATACGAAGAGCTGAAGTGAAACCAAATGTGGGGAAAAAGTATCCACTGCAGGCACTCTCCATACTTTCCACACTGTATGTTTTGATGTATTTTAAGACCTCTTTCATTCCTGCTAAACTCCACAAATTAAGCAAATGATTATGATCATCTCGTGCATGAAAGGTTATTTGTTTATGAGGTTATCATTTAAAACTCAAATTAGGTGGAAATTTAACACGCTCCTCTTACCTCGTGTGCGAACTTGATAGTTCTTGCTGCTGTCAGAGAAAGTGTCAGACGTAACATCCAACTCACTTTCTGTTAAGGCTTCACTGTCAGAGACTCCACAAACATGATCATTCTCCAAGGCCTTAAAAACAACATAAAGACAGCACCAAGTGGAAAAAATTAAAAGGAAACGAGTAAATTTTGCACCTTTATTATTCCAGTATGACATTGTTATGCTGGCATAATAAAGGTTTTGTTTATAGGCCCTTTTAACCCAGATATTTCCCTCCTAATTCTTAACTTTTATTTATTTTAATGCTGTCAGCGTTAATCTAGTTAAAATAATGTTATCAGCTGTCAATGCATCGTACTAACACGTTGATGCCGCCCAGCCCCACCCACGAGGCGATCCGCAGCAACTCGTTAACAGAGATTTGCTGTGTTATTGCAGTTATGGCGTTAATGTCATTTTAACAAGATTAACGCTTACAGCACTAATTTATTTCTCTTCAATTTATCAATTTATCTTTTCCACCGCTATGTTTTTCAGTTCCTTCTGGGCTATCCAGAAGCATTCCTGAGCCACACAAGCTATAATCTCTCCTCAGAATTCTGGCTCTACCCTGGGATCTCCTCCCAGTTTGTCTGGAAACCTCCAAATGGAGGCTTCCTCCTGATCAGATGCATGGCTGAGTCCTTTTGTTTCAAAGGAGCAGTGATTCTACTCCTCTGAATCAAACCTTAGTTTGATTTGATACCGTTTTAATTCTTGGGGATTTTACCATTTCAACAGTTTTTTTTTTGTCAAAGGCCCCACTCGTGAATGGGGCCACACATTGGACTGATGTTTTATCGTTTCATTTGCATCTCTGTGATATTCAAATTTGTGCTCTAAACTCTTCTCACCATATGCCTTTCAAAATTGAAACTTCTGCACCCAGAGAACCCGTCAAACCTCTTTGCCTGCATGTAGATCCCGCATGATTATTTCTGCTACGGCTGGACATTTTTATTGCGTATCAGAACACTAATCTTGCCCTGTCTTTGGACAGGTATCTCCCTCAGTTGCCTTCTGTTCATCTGTTTACTTTCCTACTCTACTTGAGTAAATATCCTGTCACTCAGGCTACTGGAAGGATTTGTAGCAGAGCTGATAGGAAATTAAGATTTCCTTTGATATGTTAAAGGAAGCTCTAACAAAAAGATCAAACTTGATTAAATATCATCTCTAACAACTGCCATACACCCCATGTTTGATTTAACACCAGTAATACCATTATCAATCCCACACCAACTAATTCCAGAGAGTCCAGCTATATGTGATATTTTTACTCTGATCTCTGGTCAGTGTTTGCTGTTTTTAAATATACCTATAAATAGTTTGAGGTGAAACTCATTTCAGCCATTTCTATTTGCTACTTTATTCTGTCACAACCCAGAGCTTATAATCACAGGCCAGCTCTACCTTCACCACAACAACAGGTACAACACCCGCATTACTGCAGTGGTGCACAGGTAAAGTGGGTGCAGCACCAGTGTGCCATTCAGTTGCTTTCACATCACTGTAAACAGGACCTTGAGATATTCAAAATCATCCCTTGAGACACCAACTCTTACCCTAAACCCACAGGAAGCAATCCACCATTTTTTCTTAATCACATATACTTTTTCAACTGATTCATGTTTACTTGTTGTGCAGAACTTCGTTAACATTTGTTGTGTGTAAATGTCTATATGAACAAACTTAACTGACTAAACATTCACATACCTGAGTAAAAACCTGCTGCGCATCCAGCGGAGGACATGGGAAAGACAAAAGGATCAAAAGAAGCTTCCTGAAGATTGAGGCTGGCTTGGTGTCATTCAGTATGTTTTCCAGTGAAACCACAGCTGCGCTGCCCTTCCCTCCATCCTCGGCCTCTCCCTCCTGAGCCTTCTGATACTCAAGGAATTCATTCGTGAGCTGTTTGACTTCCTCAGGGAAGTTGCAGATTCCCAGCTTGGTGCCCAGCTCCCCGACTGTTTCCTCTGTCACTTTCAGCCTGCTCTGTGAGTTCAGCAGCTGAGCGATGCCCTTCAGCACTGAGTCATTTAAAGGCAGCTCCTCTGCGATACAACCAGTGAGTGCAATATAAAATGATAATACATCCTCCTGTAATAGTGGCAGTGCCTCAGCAGCTTCAGATGTTTTCAGAAAGTCTTCCACAGTTTTTTTACCCAGACAGAGTTCAGAGCTTGGCAGGTGGAAATTCTTGTTCTTAAGAATTTGGACATCACGTTCAATGAGGAAACGATCAGCAGCCTGTGGACTGAGGAAGTAGGAGGTGTAAATGGAAATCAGACTATTGGCTTCTTCTAGAATAAGCTCAATATTAGTACCAAAAGCTTCCTGTGTTTTCCTCTGAAAACTGTGCAGAGGCTCTAAGGCCTGCTGCAGGAACATAAACATTGCCTTAACTTTGGGATCATTAAGCTGAGAACAGATGGACTTAGTCTTCTCATCTTCATTGCAAGAACTAAAGTACAGTGTGAGATCGGTCCACATTTCCAATATTTTTGTGACCAACAGACAAACTCTAAAGCAGCTGGTGTTGGTGTGAAGCGATGCGCTGTCATTGCTGACATCTGAGTCAAAAAGATCTTTGAGGTTTTCATTCTTTGTAGAGCAGGCAGAGTAGTGTTCATGGAGGTCTACCATCAGTTCTTGAACCTGATTGGAGAGCTCCTTGATGGCAGCACGACAAGCAGCATCAGCGATGGTGTACAGGCCTCCTAAGGTTACGATGTTTGCGTTGAGTTCCCTGAGTTTAGAACAGATTTCCTCTGTGGCTAAACCATTGCCAGTTAGATAAACAGCAGCGAGATTATCAGTGGATAGCCCAAATTTCTTCAAGCTATCCACAACTGCTGCTGCAGACTGATCTCCTGCACCGTCCCCTGCCTGAAGAGCATCCAGAAATCTGATGCAGCGACTAGAGGCTTCAACATCAAAAAACCCAACAAGCAACACAGAGACTGCTTCATCTTTTCCTACAGGTACCCCTCCATAAATGTATAAACAGTAAGGAGTGTTTTCGCAGGCAGATATGATATCTTTGGGGTACTGTGATCCCAGCTTACAACGCGCAAAATGTCTATATCCCTGCTGACCTTTAGCAGATCCAGTGTAACAGTGATTGTAAATAAACTGGACAGCTTCATCACTGCAAGGCAGCGACTCAGTGACCTGTGTTCTTGCACCACATCTTTTCTTCGCAGCCCTTTTCCTGTGTTTGGTTGTTTCCACATGGCGCTTAAGTTCAAAAAAGCCTTTGTTAATAGTGCTAAGGTCAGTACCACAGGAGGAACAGTAGGTATAGTTGTCTCCGCGAGAACTGCGCTCAGCCCAAGCAAAAACATCATTCCACTTCTCGCTGTAAGGAAACCTTTTAGTCGTTTTGCTGTTTTCCTCCGTGTCAGACTCTTTAGATCTCTCTGGTAAAACAGAGAAAACAAAAACATCACAGCAGATGTCCTATAACTGTGGTCCTCAAAACACATTACAGAGACTTATTCCTTTACCAAAGTGAAAGAAAATCTTGCATGACAATTACCTGACTTAGGAGACACCAAAATAGGGCTGATATCACAGCTGTCACGAGCTTTCACAGCGTCATAATCATTACTTTTCACATTTTCTGCGTAGAAGCCCTTGAACCACTTGAGGAACTTAATGTTGCTGTTAAAATCCCCTTTTATGAGCTTCTCAACTGGAATTTTCTGTATCAGGACAAAGAAGACAAAATAACATTTATAAACACTATATTGTAAAACTCATTACTGAATAAAGTTTTCTTCAAAAGACATATATCCACTGTTATACTTACAAGGAATTGCACATTTCTTTCATAGCTAGTAATTATTATTATTATTATTATTAAAACTATTGATGTTTGTGGCACAAGCATGAATAAATTAACAGTTTTAAAAAATATTTTATGTTACAGATATAATATGCTAAGAATTTAGTAAATGTGTATCTTGACATTTTTGGAAAGCTAGACCTTCAATATTTCTGCATATATATAAATTTTAAATTTGTAAGCAGAGTGCAAAGAAATTTAGGTAAGAAAGTAGTGATGACTTGCTGATTTGTAGACACAGTGTAAAGACATTAATAGGTAATGACAATGAGAAATTAATAACAAAATGTATTAAAACAAATGCATGAGCTAAGACACTTTAATGCTATTCTAGTAGAGAACTAATGCATACCTACCTTTGTGATACCATTTGTGCTGAAGGCCTCATGGAGTAGTCTGAAATTGTGCTTACAGTCGTCCTCACTTTGTGCATCAAACTTCACCTTGCTCATGTCAATAGATCCAGGAAAAACACAGTCCATCATCTGACAGTGGCACGCACCTATCAGATCACACACATAGACAAGTTATGTTAACAGAGGGAGAATCGTTGTTTGTTTTTTTTAAAAACTACATGGTCCACAGCAGTTATTCTAGCAGAAACAGGCTATTTTTATTTAATGAACAACACTTTATCATCAGCATCTCAGTAACCAATACATGTACACTGTGTTCTCTGGAGTTGCTTCAAAATATGACATAAGCAGTTTAACTTAAGGCCAGTAAAAGCTTGGCGGGGTTACAGAGCTGTTCAGTCTCTCATTTGCACTTAGACTTAATCTAAAGTCTAAGATTAATGTTGCAACCCAGTACCGCGGCAAAATGTGTAAAAGTCACGCCAGTCCATTATTAACACACTTACACATAAATACATATAAGCTGCAGAGCTTATTTGTTTCCAGTAATTGGAATGTACTTAACACATTTTTTGTTCATTACCGACTTCGAGGCTTTTCTCTCCACCTACTGGTAACGCAATTTCTGCATGCAGTAATGGAACTTCTGCATGCATGTCTATTTCACGTTTTTTGGAAAGGCAAAGTGTGGAATGGACACGGTGAAACGGCACATCTATTACATTTTGCTGTGATATCGTGTTGAAGGTTATTAAAGTGGGCTAAGCCAGATGCATAGAAATATATTGGACTATTCATACTGATGAATCACCTGAACCCATCTCCTCCACATTTTTGAAGTTTGTCTTCAGGAGACTGTTGATCCATTTCAAATAAAAATATTTATCAGTTGAGGAGTCTGAGGTCCTGACCACTGTGCTCTCCATCTTGCAGCTCTCTAGAAAAACAAAACAAAAAACACAAAATACATTTGGATAAAGCCAGAGAGAATATTAACACACAAAGATTAGCGCGCCAAAACTAAAACTGTTATAGTATTTCATGGCTATAATCCTTATATTCTTTCTATATACACATTTACCATATACCATAAGTAAAACCAGAGACGTAATAAGACAGAGACATGGAACTCAAAGAATCACGAGCTTAAAGCTACAGGAGAGTTTAGCAGAAGTATTCCTTCCAGAGAATAAGATTTCTTAAAAACAACAACAACAAAAACATATTAATAGGCACAATGTGATACATATGTGTCCTTTTAATCTTCTGACTTTACTGTTGATTCTAAAAGTACAATATTTATTTTAAATTTCCATTGTTTTATGAGATATTTTGCTTCATTATATCATAACTATATTACTTTATAATTATTTAAATATATTCTTTCACTTCGTGTTTACTTTACCTTCAATTTTTAAAATACATGTGTTGTCAGACTGCACTTTATCCTACTTAAGCTATTTTGTTAGAGGCTGTTTGCCTCAATTCCGGGGAGCTGTAACAGGATCTTTTGGATTACAATACATTTTAAAAAGATGATCATGTGACTGCAGAAAACTTTCTACAGTTGTTTCTTCTCTGCTCAGATACTTGTTGCCATTTCTGTTTGTTTACTTGATCTTTGGTTGTTTCAAGCAGTTTTATTACCTCTATAGACCAGTCGTTAAAAAAAGTAGAAGTTACTTTTTCCTACACCTCTTTAGGGCTACCGGATAACTTAGCCGCTAGCTAAATTAGCAAGTTAGCCGTTAGTGGGGGTAGCCGCAGCGACAGAAGGCGCACAAATGTTTCGTGAATGCTTTGCTTCTCGCCATGTTTTTGTCGGTAGGACGTCTCGATTGTAGAGACGTGTCTGTTGGAGCACACTGTTAAGTCAATTTTAAGCCTATCCGAAGATGCAGTCATTTCATTTAATCTGACTGCAGCTGAACATGTCGGCTTCGTGTTTGAATGAGCTCACTTTCCCCTCAAAGTGCGACCCTCCACTTTCAACAAGGCGAAAGTCTGAATGACCCGGTCATAACAAGAGACACGGCGCACAATATTTAATATTCATGTAAAACAGACTTTGCTTTGACAGCAGTAGGTATGCACAGTAACATTTTATACAACTGACTCGTTTTCTTACCTACAATACAATCAACACACAACACGGGGCAATCGTGGCTCAAGAGTTGGAAGTTCGCCTTGTAATCGGAAGGTTGCCGGTTCGAGCCCCGGCTTGGACAGTCTCGGTCGTTGTGTCCTTGGGCAAGACACCTCACCCGTTGCCTACTGGTGGTGGTCAGAGGGCCCGGTGGCGCCAGTGTCCGGCAGCCTCGCCTCTGTCAGTGCGCCCCAGGGTGGCTGTGGCTACAATGTAGCTTGCCATCACCAGTGTGTGAATGTGTGCGTGAATGGGTGGATGACTGGATATGTAAAGCGCTTTGGGGTCCTTAGGGACTAGTAAAGCGCTATATAAATACAGGCCATTTACCATTTTACCATAACACGGGGCCAGCGTGCAACAACGTCATCTACACACAAGGGTGAGAGGGTGACCGTGTCACGTGGCTTTCAATCATTGCTAAAAAGTGATAACCTACTCCCACTGTGACGGACCGCTGACGCTAATGACTTTTGGGAAAAACAAAAACTAGGGCCACTTAACACATCATGAGAACAGACGTGTTATGAACGAAACCTAACCTCAACTAAAATTAACGAACAACGCATATGTATTGAGCCCAAGATAGTGGTTTTACAACTTGAGCACACAGGACGATGATCTTGTGATTATCCTTCAATCTACTACTGGAAATCGGAAATCGCAATGCATTCTGGGATGTCGCCCGCCGCCATGTTGTTCACGCAAAACCAAAACAAAGGTAGATGCTAACAGATTATGAAGACTTTGGTTTTTCAGTTATGTAAATCAGTTTAAATTTTTATTTCATAATTTCATAACATAACACTGCATACACATTTATAAAGCGTAAAGTTGTACACAGTACTTAATATTTACTTAATATACGTGCATGCTCTACCAGGTAGTTCTACTTAATTACACAGTAAATCTTAAAAAATAAAAGCGATTCAGACATTAAGTAGTTTTAATGCCATATTGTTTTACTATGACACTTCATTGTCTGGTGCATAAGTAGTTTCTTTGTTGAATAATGGACTGCATTGGTGACATCATGAGCCCAAGATCATGCTAGGTTCTAGTTAAATTGGAAGCCCGATGTCGGAACACTGGAGCGGAAGCACTCCGCTAGATGTCAATAGATTGCAAAATGCAGTCAACATTTCTCTTTTCTTACCCTTCCAAATTAAAGTGCATAATCCTAGCTACAGTGGCTGTTGTAGAACATGAGATTTTTTTAAAAATGATTTTAGACTGTATCTATGCCCATCTTGTTTCTACTAAAGTATGGAAAATGTTGGGTGAAAGGTCTCCACTCTTATTTACTCAATAGGAGGCTATAAAACTTGGTGAAAGGAATCTGACACAGGTCAGTGAGTCAGAAGCTCACTAGTGACCAATGACAGTGATACTGACATGAGATGTTGAAGATTTGCTGAAATGATGGTAAACGCTGCTTTTTTGCTGTCATTAGCTGCTGTTAGTCAGTGTTAGTTAAACTATTTTTGAAGTGGATCTAACATTACGGGACTCTAACACTAATTAAAAAATAAACTTCATGCGATATGAGCATGTAATGAAACATTAACTACCATAATGTTAGCTTATAACCATCTGTTTGTTTTTTTAGCAGGATTTGTCAGCTATCCAAAGACGGTACGGACACATTCTGATTACCTGATAAAAAGTAGTTGTGACAATATCGATAATAAATGAGCATGTTTTTGTGTTGAGCAGTGACTTCAGTTAAGAAGGTGAGGTTTAAGGTGAGGAGGAAGACAATGAGACTTTCTAAGGATATCCCATCTCCAATGAAAAACATAGGTATGATCTTTCCATTACCTTGAGTCTGATGGTGCAACAAAAATGTTAATAACCCTCCATGACATAGGAACAGCTACGACTTCTCTTTGCCTTTGATATACTAAATATGTGGCCAGTCTCTAGCCACATATGTAAAACACCATGCCTTTTTAACAGATTAATTAAGTTTTGACTGCATGTTGGAAGATATATTTACACACTATGTATATTTATAAGTACAGAATCCCTTTTTCAAATTAATAACCGTGAGAAATTACTGCTTGCCCCTTTAAATCCATCGCTGATGTTAACTCACAAGCTGCAGCTTAGTTTTACCTGAAACTATCTTACCATAATAAAAATTCCTGGAAAGTTATACACACCCCTTGTTTAATATCTAAACAGGTGCAGAACCTAGTAAGATCTTTGTTGTTTTAATTCACTGCTTTTTAATGCATTTATAAAAAATGCAACAAAGCACTACAGAGAGAACAACAGCCTATTTTCTTTATCATTGATTCTTTGTAGTATATACTTTGTAATATATTATTTGTAACACTGTTTTTGTTTGTATTTGTACATCATGTATCATTTCAGCTAAATTATTTATATACTACTAACATATGGTCTGTGCGGTGATCTCAGGTTTGTTCTTCTTAAAAAAGAAAACTTTCATCATGTCATGTTAGTGCCATAGCTGGTGTTTAACCCTTGATGACAGACAGGGAAGGAGGGGGCAGTGAGTGAGACCAAGCTACTTGATTAGCTGACTAATCTTCCTATTGTCTGTCTGTGGAAGATAGAATCTGAGGCTTTCCTCACGTTTACATTTAATTGTTTTCATCTTGTCGTGTGTACATTCAAACGGTAAACGATGTACAAGCTGAGTGCTGCTGGACATTTGAGCCATGTTGCTGCTGATGCTCCCCCACCCCTCCTTTTCTTCAATGTATAGAAGTCTCGCGTTGTTGTCCATTTTTTTTCCCCGCGAACGACCCAATGCAGAAAACTTTCAGTCTGAGAAACTTGAGCTTTAACGTGCAATCCTCTTACTTTCGCTTTATGCACTCGGAAAGCAAATATAGTCGTGTTGTGACTAACAGGCTGACCGGCTTTCGGTTCAGTAGTCTGGGTTTGTTTTCTAACATTTTGGCTAAGCATGCATCGTACTGCACCAAAGGCTGGCTCATTGTTTTGTTTTATTGTAGCAAATGGTTAGGAAATAAGTTACAATCACACACAGGTGTAAGGAAAATGCAATTACAACCGAGTGTGACTACATTAACCGGAATTAAGAAAATCTAATCGGAGGAAATTTGAGCTCTGATAGGAAGTCAAAAACCTCCAAGCTGGTGTTTCCTTGGGATGGTTCAAGCCGGTCTTTGTGTTATGAGGAGCCAGAGTGCTGGATTTCCAAAAACCGAGACAATAAAGACACTAAGAGCCCTAACCTCTTTGTTCGGTAAGGTCCGAAAAGAACGGAAACGGCGTGTTTTTGTATAAATAAAACAAATTACGGGTAACTTACCTCCACCGTTCCCAGTAAGCACAGACTCACAGCGCTTTCTTCAGCATATTCTTCACATGTAGACCTGCCCTGTTGGTCGTCCATTGGCCAGCCACAGATAGGCAGTCCCGGCTAGACCCTATCAACGGATAGTCTTTTCCGACTTTAACGTCAACACTAGCGCCTAGCACAGGCCGAGCAAAGCGCGGAGGATTATAATTGTTCGAAATTGGATGCCATAGCAGTACCTAGCGAACACCGCCCTGTGCGCTAAAATAACTATCCCCACCTAAAGTTAAACTTAAATAAAAATTAAACTTAGACCTAGCCTTCCCCCACAGGAAAATAAAGTACGATTAAAAAAAAACAAGAATGCTGGTCTCGGCTCTTCGATCTCCTTTGTTGCTTCGTCAAATTAAGGCTCGCTAGCTATACCCGATGGCCAGTGTAACCAAACAATTCAGGCCAACATCACTGAACCCTACCTACTTAAAAGTAGCACAATTTTCCTACAACTCTAGGTCAATTTAGGAATAACCGTCCTCAAGGTCAAAATCCAACGAGCTGTCCGAAAAAACCGATGTGACCGACAAAATGAGTATGCTAGCAAACATCAACGATTAGGTTTTCATTATGTTTATTTATAACTGCAGTGACAGTGGAAATGTTGTGAACTGTTACACATACCTATTTGACGTGTTCTCTTTAAAAATAAATAACTAACAACTGTAACAGAGGTTTAAAAAAATATCTGAAACATAACACTAAATTTGGGATAAAGGTGCTTTCTTCTACATGGCCGGTAGAGCTAGCTCGACAGCGAGTTGGTTCAATCTAATATGACTGTTAAACATAAAGCAATGGCGGATGTTTAATCGCGGTTTCCCTATCCTGTCTCTTTTCACTGTGTTGAATGACGGCGTAATGGCGGCCCAGCAGGTGGAAGAGCATAAGCGCTGCGACATGTGGTTAAGCCATTTTTTTAAATCAAGTACCAAATATATATTTTTAACCTGAACAACCCGGGGGGGGAGCCGAAGGCGCATTTTAACCGCCCGACATACTAATAAACCCACCATAATGGCACAGGCGCTTCATTTCTGCACTCACAAAGGAAGGAACATTAAATATGGCTCTGCTTGGCTCACCTCACCTCCACAGCGAGAATGTGACAATCAGCCATAAGACACGCTGTACGTGAGTTCTGCAAGTATCTACCTGTACAAAGCAGTCTAACATCACCAGGCGTATCTGTGTTTGACAGCTATAGAAGACTTAAAATGCCTTCCACTAACAACATGTGTGGCCATTTTGTTTCTTCCCGGTGGCAGATGTGAAGTCATTACACCATCTCTGCTAGTCCTAATTACCAGTTTGATGGCATATACGCCAAAAACAAAAATGGTAGTGGCCGTTTTGTTTCATCCTCATCAAGTCATATTTGCGTTAATGGGACAGAGCTAAAAAACATCATTAATGAAAAATAAATATACTTATTTACACAGTATGACTATTGTGCATGCTCTCTACATCAGTGGATCCCAAACCCTTCATGTGGGTTTCAAACACCACACAAAAAAGTTTAGGGAATAGCTCAGTTTAGTTTTTGATCTTTCTAACACTCTTTAAATCCATATGTCCATAGTATCCAGAGATTGGGCCATTTTCTACATGGTTGTAGCTGAACTAGTGATGTAGTCCCTATTCTGGGTCTGACATGGCAGCCCAAACAAAGACTGCAAACTCTGGTCTTAGCCAGTGAGGCTGGAAGTCAAGACAGACAGTACTGTGCAGAAGTTTTGAGCCACCATCGATAAATGTCAAATGTTATGAAATTCCAGGCAAAAGGGACCCAAATGCATGCAAGACAACAAAATTAACAAACCTTTATTCAGGCTGATTAGACAGTCCAGAAATTAAAAATGCAACTAACTACAACATATCATAAACAATCAGGGAACAACAGCACGTAAAACTGCTTATAATTCAAACACATTGAGGTCTAATGAGAGGAGTGGAAACACCTGGGTAACAAGACACAGGTGGAAACCGTCGAGACAATCAGGACTATCAAAGTAAAACAAGAAATGAACACAACAGAAACACCTAACACAGAGATCACCACTGGACAATGTGAAAAAAAATACAAGGGGACACTAGGAAGATAGGAGTCAACTGAAACAGAGAGAATAGAATATAAATTACAAGAAGCACTCAGAGAGGGCAGTCTTCTGCTAAAGGAGCCCACTCTAGGCAATATTTACTTGAATGTGCATGACCATACAACTAGACAACTAATTTTCACTATAGACGGTACCAGAGTTCACTTAATCTGATTGTTTTACATTTTAATTGATATCCAATGCCGCTAAATTGTTGTGTCCTAAATCCTATGCAGCCAACCGCCACCAGATCGACCATCTATCTTGAGAAACACCATAAATCTGTTAATCTATATATAATGTTAACACTATTATAATTAGTTCTTTTAAAGATCGTGGATACAAGTGGCAAAAATTAACTTTCTCTGAGGGGTGGATGGGCTTTCCCATTGGGTGAAAAGTTGAGTCATTTGAAAGGGGCGGAGTAGGAAGAGTTGAGCCGCTGCTCTTCCACATCGAAAGGAGCCAGCTGATGTGGCTGGGGATGGTGTTCCGGCCGGGCACATCCTACTGGGAGGAGGACCCAGGATAGACCAAGACAAGATGGAAAGATGCTATCTCTCAACTGACCTGGGTACACCTTGATGTATCCCAGGATATGCTGGAAGGAATGTGCTGAGAGGGAAGTCTGGGCTGTTGCCCCTGTGACCCAACGTCAGATAAACAGAAGAAAAGGCTAGATGATGCGTAATTTTTTAACTGAACTTTTATTGAAGTGGTTCGAACAGTGTGCAGCATTCATAATGCATGGCACAATGTGCCACTCGTCAGTTGTAGTTTTAGTTTAGTTTTTCTAATTTGTCATATTTAATAATATATCTTTTCTAGTAGCATATTTTCATATCATATATAACTTTGGTTTATTTTAATTGTTTTCCTTCTTTATTGTCTGTTTGGATTATAACATGCAACATTAACAATGCATGGTGCGAGGTATTATAGGCAACATGATCAGTTTTTGACATCAATATGGTTCTTAAGTAAAACTTGATATCTGAGTGTTTCATAGTTTTAGACTAGTCGGTAAGTCTAATTTTTTTTTCCTCGTTTAGTCGACTAAGAAATTACTGGCCTGGAACATCTCTACCTACTATTAATGGAAGTGTTTATTACAGTGTTTTCTTTTTAAATGTATATTAAAATGTTTATAGTGCAGTAAAAGCTTTGGTTCTTTGCTCTGTTGAAACCCATTTTATTATACTTGACATAATTTTAAGTACAACTATTTTCCATTATTTTTTTTAAATGTGGATATAGTCCATGTGTAGCATTCATTCCATTATTTAGTAAAATGTGCTTAAATATTTACTGGAAAATATTAATTAGAAAAAGTTGTTGATCCTAAATTTAAAAAAAAAATATTCCATTCAATTCAATTTTATTTATATAGCACCAAATTACAACAACAGTTGCCTCAAGGCGCTTTATATTGTAAGGTATACCCTACAATAATACATACAGAGAAAAACCCAACAATCATATGACCCCCTTTGAGCAGGCACTTTGGCAACAGTGGGAAGGAAAAACTCCCTTTTAACAGGAAGAAACCTCCGGAACCAGGCTCAAGGTGGGGTGGCCATGTGCCGCGACCGGTTGGGGTGAGAGAAAGAAGACAGAATAAAAGACATGCTGTGGAAGAGAGACAGAGATTAATAACAAATGTGATTCAATGCAGAGGTCTGTTAACACATAATGAGTGAGAAACGTGACTGAAAAGGAAATACTCAACTCATAATGGGAATCAAGCAGCCTACGTCTATTGCAGCATAACTAAGGGAGGATTCAGGGTCACCTGGTCCAGCCCTAACTATATGCTTTAGAAAAAAGGAAAGTTTTAAGCCTAATCTTAAAAGTAGAGATAGTGTCTGTCTCCCGAATCCAAACTGGAAGCTGGTTCCACAGAAGAGGGGCCTGAAAACTGAAGGCTCTCCCTCCCATTCTACTTTTAAATACTCTAGGAACAACAAGTAAGCCTGCAGTGCGAGAGCAAATTGCTCTAATGGGGTGATATGGTACTACTATTAAGATAAGATGGGGCCTGATTAAATAAGACCTTGTATGTGAGGAGCAGGATTTTGAATTCAATTCTGGATTTAACAGGAAGCCAATGAAGGGAAGCCAATATAGGAGAAATATGCTCTCTGTTTCTAGTCCCTGTCAGTACTCTTGCTGCAGCATTTTGAATTAACTGAAGGCTTTTCAGGGAGTTTTTAGGACATCCTAATAATAATGAATTACACTAGTCCAGCCTAGAAGTAATAAATGCATTAACTAGTTTTTCAGCATCACTGTGAGACAGGATATTTCTAATTAATATAGTTTTTAATTGGCCTTTATAGCATTATTGCCACTTTAGCCTTCAGATGAATCTATTGACCTTGAAGGAGAGGTCAGAGGTCAAGTATAAAAACTGTAGTTTAAATATTTTTTGGTACCTACTATTTGTTGACAATGCACACCACACTTGTAATAATCATAGTTTCTAAGGAATAAGGCTTTTTTCAACTTTCAACCAGTTGACCATGAAGACACTGGTGGACGTTTTGATGGATTGCTAACATGACCCCACTCTACAGTTTGTCCAAAATTCACTAGAATTCTTTTAAAACTATCCTGTCTACAGTCAGAATGACAAGCACACATGCAAATTCTACCAAAGGCAATGATGCTACACAGAAATTAGGATTCCAAAATATCAAGAACTAACTCTAGCTGCAATAAAAAAAAGAAAAAAATCTCAAATATGAAAAAATGAGGACTAAAAACAACAACATTCACAGACCATGACATCACACAAGTTGCAGTTTGATTGATAAATAAAATTAATTAATTAAATCTGCATGTCTCAATAATTTGTGACTATAAACTAGACCAGCAAGTTTCATAGCTGATTAAAGGATGTCTGTCTTTTATTCCTTTAAAAAATAAAGTGTTTCACATGAATCAGATTCAGTGTGTCATTTCATGATTTCCCTGGTAAAAAAATAAATAAATAATGTGGCTGAACTGTTTCACACATCTTATAAACCTTCTGTAGAGCAGAGGCATATAGTCCTAACAGCACCATCTGACTGCCCAGCTTTCAGTGAGTAACCCTCTGATAGTACTAGCTGACCAGTCAACAGTAACAGCTGACTCCAACTGGCTGGCTAACAGGCACAGGCTGAGCGGCTAGCAAGGGTGACTGCAGCTCCTAGGATCTGAGAAAGGGGAAGACTGTGGGATTACAATTAAAAGCCTTCGTGCTATTTTTTTTTTTTTGTATAAAGAAAAAAGCCTTTGTGCCTGAAGGTGGTCCTAAAGCCTGCCTGTAATTTTGTCCAACTTCGAATAAAATAATACTAGTTAACATATTTGGGAATTAATTGTGTCAGAAGCTAACATTAGCGCGCCAGATAATTGTTAATCCAAGTTTATTCCCATCATAGCTGCAAATGCTAAACTCTAAAGCTAAGCATGCCAAATGCAAAATAAATTCAAATATAGCCAGCTAAAGCTACAGATGGCAGTATTAAATGATACATATTGATATTTAGTCATATTTTGTTCAGTCAAACATAACGGTTGATACTAACAAGAATCTCTCCTGTGTCCTTACTGGCAAAAGTGGTAAAAGCATCAAAAAGTAAAAAATAATTAATTAATTAAAAACAAAAGCAATGCTTGATGTACATGTTGAGAAGTAAAAAAAATTAAAATGATACAAAAGCAGTGTCCGTCATTTGTCATCTGTGACCTCAGATAAGAAAATGAAACACTGACCTCTGCTGCATTAAGATCACATTTGGGCTTTTGTTCTGTTCCACATTAGTTTCTCTCCCTCTTTTTTTATTTGTTTTTTAAATCAAGTTGCACAGTTCTTTACTTCTCACAGCCCAAATGTCCTGGTACTTGTAATTTTTGTGTAATACCACAGTGTAGTCTGCCACAACTAGACTAAAAGCTAACAGACTTTCCAAAATAACAATATGTGTTTTGCTGTATTTATAGACAGGTGAGCAAAAGGACCCATCATGAGTAGAGCAAAGAAATATAGACTGCTCAGGGTGATCCTTGTCATTTTAAAATGACTATAAGAGACTTTAGAGAGCCTGGTTGGAGCTTTTCTGTTTTTATCCCATGTCCCACCACTGGGGCACACAAACCATGGAAACATATAGATTCAACATAACTATGTTAAGATGAAATGTAATTGACATTTAAAGCACAGCATGAAGAAAATATGTCCACCTAACAAAGCAAGGGTTCTAAATCCAGGATAAACACATGCAACCACTGTATTCTGCTGTTATCACCAGGATAGTTTGCATATTGGTGAAGCAGAAAATGTTAATACACTTTACTCCCAGCAATTAGCAAAAAAGGACATGAGTACAATCAAACTAGTTGATGTAACAACCCTGTTTCCCTGCTTTGTAACAGAGCTTAAATGAAAAACTTAAGATTAAAATAGAGTTTTTCCTCTGTTATAACTGATGCACTGTTATTGAATATTGTACTATAAAAGGCATTAATATGACACAATAATGAGTGAAAGAGTTCTTTTATTCTTACATTATTCTTATATTCACAGTTTAAAACTTTAAATATTACAAATGCACTTTGTAAAATTGAAATGAAAGTCCCAATTTTAATAGACTCACACTATTATGCACTGTTTGGATACAATATTGTGGTGATTAATGAGTGTTTTCATATTTTATAGATTTCAAACAATTTTAAAACAATGCTCAGGAGGAAATATCTCAGAGTTACCCCAGTGCGTGTGCTTCATGTGGTCCATGGTGAGTTAAACAGGAATTATTGGCGCCACCGGAGAAATCGGTTGGCCTCACTTCCTCTTTTGCTGCTGTGTCACATGACCTCTTAGTTTCTTGTTCCTTCATGTTGTTTCCTTGCACCATTAGTTTTATTTTGGTTTTGGTCATGTATTTACAACAATGTGAACTAGAAAGCACACTCTCCGGACACAATAAAATATTATCTGGAACTCAGCAGGTTCTAAAATTAGGTAAATAAAACCTCAGACAAAGGTTTTATGACACATGACATATTACAAGGTGGCATTATTCATTTAACAAAAACATGTAGGCAAAGTTCAAAAGGAGTGTGAAAAACTAAGTACATCCGTACTTATACCAAATGACGGTAAGCATCAGCCAGACAATGTTGCACTTGATAAACTGATCAACAGGAGGAAGACGTTTTGTCAGTTTGCTGGTCTGAAGCAGTCAGGTGAGTCTTAACACCTTGACAAGGATGAAAGACAAGAAAATGTTGCTGCTCATGAATCTGAGAAGGTATAAGTAATTTCCAAACAACTGCAAGTCCACAGTTTCCAGTCTTCCCAGGAGTGGATGACCCAACAACTCCACCCCAAGGTTAGACCGCAATGCTCAGAGAAACTGAGGCAGATGAGTAAATCTACAACAGAATGGCTGAAAAACAAAAGAACCAAAGTGTTGCAATGCCCCGGTCAAAGTCCATAAATGCTATGGTGGGACCTCAAGAGAGCAGTGCATAAACGAACGTCAGCAAACCTCAATAAACTGAAGCAATGCTGCCAGGCTTCCTCCACAACAATGTGAGAGACCAATCATTTTAGAACTTGCTAAGGACCAGCTGATTTTTTTTTTTTACCTTATCCTGATAAAACAGGGGGGAAAAACCCTTAAAACCCTTTTTCTTTTTCACATAACTGTAAGTTGCTTTTGCTTTTGTATTAACTGATTATTGATAAAATACAGGAAAAACAATTTGTCTTGCCCTTTTGTTATAGCCTTATGAGCCACATTGTGACAGAAGGTAATAAACAAAATAGGGATTAGGATTAAAAACTGCATTTAATGAGAATTTTTACTGCTTAAAGACTGAAAAAAGGCTGTCAGTAAAATAGTCAGGTGACACCACTTGGTGTCTGGTAGAGTAGGACGTTCACATCATTACCATGATGCATTGTTTTTCCAAAATGTCCATTATAGCTCAGTCAATGAAAAGTTGATCTGGTGCTACCATGATCATAGTTTATTCGGTATTGCCTTTTTAGACTTTTAGACTGTAACTGATTGAGTTTTTGGAGGTTGTTTAAGGTGGAAGTTTTGTCCAGAGGTTAATTTCTGTGTCTGATTTTTTGTTGCAATAAATATAAATCAAGTAAAAGGCATAAAGCTAAGGCAGTGTGCCCATGCCGTGTTTTCCGTGGAGCAACAAAATGCTCCTAGTAGCATGTCTTGCCACTTGAGAGGCAACTTAATACTTACTTGTGTTGTTATTTTGAGACTTTTTTCTATATTAATTTTTATTTCATTGGTCACAGGGACATAAAAAGTCCATGTCTAGGATCACCTGTCAAATTTGATTTAAAGAAGGCATAAAAAGGTCTGCTAAAAAGCACATTTTTTCCACCTTAAAATACTCCCAGCACCACCTTTGCAGTTACATATTTCTCCCACAGATTTAAATTCATGATTCTTTGTGTGCCATGGCTCTCTACTATAAAATCTATGTAAAACGCTCTTAAAATGCGAAATATTGTTTTAGTAAGTGAAAACAAGAAATTACCCCTGAAGGGCTTTTTATGAAGGTCTTTGTTGCACCATCTGTGGTGAGCTGTATCCCACAGTGGGGTCACGGGGTCAGGGTAGGCTTTGTTTGTCTTACAACCTCACGGCTAGCCCATCCTCCCAAAGTCGGGGGTTATCGCAGTGGAGAGAAGGAAATCACGGCATTTTCACTTTTCTTTATGTGGTTAATGTCTTAGCAATGTGTTAAATGAGAAGAATGATAAAATGTGAGTTAAAGATGAGCTCATTTGGAGATTTCTTTGTGTATTCACTGTTTGCTGGGTCAAAACAAAGGAAGAGTGTTGATTATAACCGTTCCCACAAAAGGAGCAAAAAGTACCACAAACCCAACAAAAACTACTCAAATATTTCATGGGATGCATGATCAGAGGCGATAGATTTGCTAATCTGATCTAAGAGAAGCATGCTAACAGCAGCTCTTACCTAAATAACATTCCAGCATTTCTGTTTCTTCACACTGTTCCAGCTAATTTATTTTGGCCCTCAAAAGGAAAAAATGTCCCTGCTGCAACTGTTTCGTGACAAGAGTAATTGTAAAAAAGCAAAACAGCACATGTGGAAAAAAGAAGTGGTGTAGGAACAGAAGAAGAGAGGGATTGGTTATCGCTTTCAGCATAGGTTTTAATTTTTGAAAAGTATCTTTTACCCCATGAAAGCGCTCAGAGGTCAGAGACATGTTCCCTGACTTATTCTATTTTTTGTCCGAATAAAAAAAGGAAACTTCAGAATCCTGATTTGTTCGCTTTTCTACATTGCAGCCATCACATACTCCCTTAAAGGCTTATACACAACCTCACTCATTCATGTGTACACTTACACATGCAGACACACACACATGCACAAAAACATGAACACACACCAAATGTACCGCCTTCGATTAGATTGCATATACATCTTATTTTAATTTACACTGAACTTTGACTGTACTTGAGATTGTTCATATATTTTTGCATTTAAGAAAATGTTTTCTTTAAAAAATAACATTTTAATATGACATGTAAATGCAATCACAAAGTTTAGTTGTTTTTTATTTTAGTGTTGCTGTATGAAGAAAAACTTTAAAACACTTCAATTTCTAACATTTCTAAAATTCACATTTAATTTTCACTGGAAAACACAGCCAATGTTTATCTTCAGTCTATACATTGTAACCATATTCACACATATACGGAACATCATATCATATTAATGTCATTAATCATGTATATAGATTATTTTAGGGTGTTAAATAATTATCTTATATTTATTTTATTGCTTTAAAACACCTTTTACATTTACAAACATCATTATGTCCATAATCCTGTCATAGTAATGTTCAAATCTGTGACAAACTAGTTAAACTGCTGGACTGAATGATTTGAAGCCTTTGAACCCTGAAAAAAAAAAATCTAAATTCAGTCAGTAATAGCTGTGGGTCAAAGTGAATTTATCTCTTGGTTTATCCTACAGTAAAACATTTCTGCCCAATCAGTGCCAAAGATTACTGGAGCTGTTATGGCATATGGCAGCCCAGCACCTTACTAAAGCTTATTCACTGTAGCTATGAGTTTCAGACATTACCATTGCATTAAAGGGTCTTTAACCTGACTAATACAAAATCTGTAATGTAAGATTTGTCCCATGTGAGAAGAGTGCAGGTCATTGTTTGGAGAATTCAGAGCAAGCGAATGGGTGTCTTGTCTGGTCTGCTCTCTGTTTAACCCAGGCTGTACCCTAGCAGACTATTTAATGTAGTGAAAAAACATCTGAAGTAGATTATGTGTTGCTGCATGCTACATGTGAGGAAGGGCAGGACCTACTTGGAGTTAATGCCAAAACGAGCTAAGATTAAAATCAATAAGAATAACTTTAATCATCCCAGAAGGAAATTCATAAAGTTTTAGCTCCTCCCTTAAGCCAGCATTGCTCTGACTGTCTGGGATGAGCATATTAGGGATCTCGCTGACATCATGCAAAGTTAGAAGTAAAAAAAAAAAACTTTTTTAGAGGAGTCTGAAGTGTGAGCTTTTGGCTCATACCAATTATTTATATTCATAAGAGAAAAAATTATCACTTGTTAAATGATCTGGTTTTACAAAACAAAACAAAAAGAAAAAAAAGTGGAAATTGGACCGTTAATATACAGCACCATATTTGGTAAAACAACACAAAGCAACAACAAATAAAACACGGAGCAAATCATATGAGTACAAACACCTCGCACAAACTGTGAAGCACAGTGATTTGGGCTTGTTTTGGGCACCTTGCAGCCACTGAGTTGCCCGTGAACACCTCTGTGGACCGAAGTATTGTGGAATCAGATATAAGGTTGTCTGCCTGACACCTGAAGCTTGGCTCAAACTGGGCTCGGGGATAAATCTGTAACACAATGGCTGAAAAGGAAAATAGTCAAGGTGTCAAAGTCCAAACCCTAACCCGACTGAAATGCAGTGGTGGGACCTTAAGATCAATACCTGCAAACCTCAGTGAACTGAAACAGCTGTAACAAAGTGGGAGACTGATAAAGTCATACAGAAAACAATTAGCTCAAGCATTTTTTTTTTTTTGCCTTAGTTATTGTTAGAAAAATAACGGCATGGTGTAATGTATCTTATGTAGGTTAAACAATTTGAAGACTTCCAGATGACCAGATATTTTTTTAAATTTTGTCCTGATATGAAGAAACCCAGAATTAAAAAACGGTACACTTTCTTTTTCACATGACTCTACTATGCCACCTACATGATTTCAGATTTTGTCCATGAGCAGCCACCATCATAATCATATGCAGAAAAAAACAAGCAAGCTTATTGGTTGACTTTAAGCTAATTTATATTGGTTTTTTTTAACTGCAGTTTGTTAGCATCTGTAGTTAAATAGTTGAATTTCAATGTGAAAAACACAGTAGGTGAAGGAACTTCAGACACCATATTGTGATGATTTGCTCCGCAGAAATGGACTCCTGCTGTTTCGTGAATAAAATAGCAATACCGACAGAGCGCATGAACTATTACATGCAATCAACAGTCATTACAATAATAATCACTTAATATCAACATGTTTCAGGGGGGATGCTCAAAAGATCTCTCAGAAGAATGTGGGCAGAGAAGAGGGAGTAACAAGTGGTCTGAGAACGAGGAGGAAAAATCTGAAAAGGGGAAGAAAACAGAGACAAAGGTCAGCGGGAGCATTTAGGGGATAAGGCTTAAAAGGACAGAGCCTGACAGGTGCAATCAGATGTGCCACACAGCCGTTGTAAAGTGGATGTCAGTGGAGCTACAGGGGGCCGCCGTAAGCATGTCACAGCCAATCAAGAGGGCTGAATAAGAGCTGTGGAGTGTCTGGGCAACAGGGAGTGTTTGTGCCTCTCCACACTGAGCCTATTACAGCTGAGAAGTATCAGCGTGATCAAGGAACCAAATCCAGGTGGTGCTGATGGATCCCACACATGTTAGAGGGCAGTGGTTGAGTGCCTCGGCCACATGAAAATCGAGGTTTTTGACTGTTCAGATCACGCTTCGGGGGCTTTGCTGTGATGACTGTTGGCTTTTTGACACCCTGTGCTTGTTTATGGCTCGACTTGCAGACTTTGAAGCCACTTTGTTCGTGCCTGTCAATTTAGTAAGCAGATGTTGTGTCACAGATAAAGCTTTAGTTTATGAGCAGTGGTTAGGTCATGCACACAATGTGGCTTTGTGAGGTGATAACAGGCTTCCTCTGGGGCCCCTCGCAGCAGACAGGGAAGTCGCCTGAAAGGGAGGGACAGCGGGTACATAGCTTAAAGACTGTTGTGTAAAAGGGAGCAAGTCATAAATACACAGTTAACTTTTACTTCCTATTAACTGCCACATTTAAACCTGCAGTGAGAAGTTTTTGGGTGGGGCCACTTGGGGGCAGCAGAAACAAGAAAAGATTAATAACTCCAGAACAAACTCTTCTTTTAATCTGTTTTTGGTCTCAACCACCCCCTGATGAAATATCTGGCTCTTTAGCTGCTATGGGTGGTAGCATGTTGTAATGTGGTGGCCTGTGTGTAAAAATGGATGTTCTTCCTAAACATTATTTATGCAGTGGCTTTGTTTACCCTCATTTAATGCTAACAGCCTGCATTCAGTCCCATCCTGACTGATCTACTGACAAAATTACAAAGAAACATTAAAAGCCCACTGTAATTGTCCAAAAACGTATGGGTCTATCTGGAAAAGACAATAAGTTTTGGTGCAGAACAAGAGTTTTCAATTCTCTGTTAGCCTGTTATTGATTATAGCTGTTTAAACACGAACACACACACACACACACACACACACACACACACACACACACACACACACACACACACACACACACACACACACACACAGAGAGAGAGAGAGAGAGAGAGAGAGAGAGAGAAAAGAAAGTTTAATGGCTGCTACTCGCCTCATTTCTCCTCTCCTCGTGCAGTGTGCTCATCCACACCCCCTCATGGATTTGAACAGAAAATGACAGTGAGGAAAGTGTGGACACCCCCCACCCCGCTCCCCTCCAGCTCTCTAATTCCGTGTCAACCCGGCGCACGTGGGGAGGGAGCG
This sequence comes from Aulonocara stuartgranti, assembly GCF_965226115.1. NCBI lineage: Eukaryota > Metazoa > Chordata > Actinopteri > Cichliformes > Cichlidae > Aulonocara > Aulonocara stuartgranti. The sequence goes on from NC_138956.1 coordinate 20,582,155, forward strand.
AGCTCGCACTTCAGAGCAGAGAGGTCTGCAGAGAGCCAGGGCCCGTCATTGTCCCTCCCTCCTCCCCTCATGATTAGCCACAATCATCCACCCTGCATGGCCCATCGTTTCCTGTTACTTAGTTACCAGTTGCCATGATTTGCCGGGGCCGCTTGTGTTTCCATGGTGCCCGTTCTGCCGTCTCCTGGCTACCTCGCGGCTGCGCTGTCCCGATGGCCTGCCGCCACCCCGGACCCCCGACCCACTGCTCCCTGCCTCACCGCCTCATGGTCCCATAAGGACTGTCAGTGTGACCGTCACCACGCCAGGCTGGTAATGCAACTTCTGGCTTCTGTTCCATGTGGCGGCACACTGAGCAGACAAAGAGGGAATTGATATAATAGAGAGTACATGCAGACAGCCGGCTCCCTCTCTCCTTTACACAGCTTAATCTCATCCCATCTCAGCAGCGTATGAGAAGAATTAGAGACAAAACACTCAAAAAGTATAATGACTGAAGGAATAAATAAATCTTAGTCTTATCCGCTTTCAATAAAATCCCTTTTGAGATCCCTAATTTTTTGGTTTGAATAATACTTTTTATAGTAGCACTACTTGTCCCAGGAATCCATCTCAATGTAAAATATTGTGAGAAATTTGGATTAGGCTTTTTTGTTTGGTTATGTGATTTTTGTCATGCAGGTGTGTTTCCTGGATTCCCCCATCCCTCAAATAAATACACCCAAATAAATATTTTCTGGGTGTATTTATTTTTGATCATTCTTTTAGTCTAGGCTTTTTTTTCTCTTTTCTTTTCTTTTTTTGAAAAACGCAACCAATAGAAAGCATCAGAAATATCCAATCAGCTAATCACATGGAAGCAGCTCAGTCTATTTATGCCTGTCAAGATAACATTCTGATATTCAAACCGAGCATCAGGATGGGAAAGAAAGGTAATTTATGTGACTTTAAACATGAGATGGTTGTTAGTGATGCACAGGCTGGTCTGAGTATTTCAGTAAATACTGCCACTCACTGGAAAAAGCCCATGAGCATGTCTGAAAAAGCCAGAGGAGAATTGCCAGACTGCTTCAGGCTCATACTAAGGCAACAGTAACTCAAATAACCATTCATTAGACACAAGGTATGCATAAGAGCATCTCTGCACAACACTGAAAAAGATGCGGTACATCAGCAGAAGACCACACCAGGTACACGCCAAAATCACCAGTCTTGCCCAGGACATCTTTCTAGCACAGGGATTTTTTAATATTACCCTTTTACCTCAGTTGTGGTGAGAAGAATAAAAATGACAGTAGAGTTTCAACCCTACTTTTTACTTTTAAATCTACTCCATAAACAGTTTGCACCACAGGTTTATGATGCTAACACTGCAGGGGGGTAGAGCGCTGATGGCTGTGACATTTCAAACAATTACATTCAGCATGCAACACACAATGAGACTGAAGTTAAAATAGGTAAAGTAAAAAACTTTCTGTTTATTTAGGAAGCGACTGGTACGATCTGTGTATGTGGTGTCATGATCGGCTTATTTTGAGTTTTCCTTTATTCATTATTCTCTATGGTTTTGTACTGCCTGGTGTTTATTTGAGTTTCACCCTCCCATGTCAAGTCGTTAGATGTTTCCCTGTTTAGTTACTTTGTGTTTTATTTTATTATATTTTATCATTTGCTTCTTGAATCTTGTGTTTAGTTTAACTTCGTTTTGTCATTGCATTGATTAATTTCAGCTGCATCTCGTTTCCCTGGTGTTTCCCTGATTGCCTCTTACGTGCATTTATAGCCTTACTTTCCCTTCAGTCTTTGTCAGAGTGTCTGTTATCCCTCCTTGTGTGTGTTACCAGCCAGTTTCTGGATTCTGTTTGTCTGCCCTTGTGTTTCCCAGTTTATGTCTTCGATTCAGTGGACTGTAGTTGCTTTCTTTGTGGATTTTTTTTCTCATCTTACAGATTTTGGTTTCCAGTTTAAATTAAAGATCAGTTATATGTTTACCTGTTCTGCCTGATAATCCTGCATCTGTGTCCTGTTTCTCACTGAACCATGACATGTAGAGAGGATATTACGTGGCTGTGTGGTCACAAGCATTGCGTAATCAAATAAGGTGTCAATTAAATGCATTAAAAATATGTGAGCAATTCACTTCTTGATTGTGATAATATTTCTTACTTTGTAAAGAGGGCCTGACCTGATCTCCGTGGTATGTGGAAAAAATGATGAACTGTGAAACAACATTGATGATTTAACCATGTTTACTAACATTAAAATTATTTTACAGTAAAAGTACACATATTGAGTATCATATTGAGTCGTCTTAAGAGAAAGTCCACCATTTTCCATTTCTAAGGTTTTACATTTAAGGGTATAATAAATTATATCATTAGTTATTTAACAAAAATTATAACTCAGAAGCAGTGTGTGAAAATCTTCATACACTTTTACTGCTACCATAGGAATTAAGCAGGTAAGTAGCAGCAAAGCGCTGCTAATAATTGATTAACTAATCATCAGCCAGCATGAGCACCTCTATAAAAGTAAAGTCTGGTAGTCGGGTCTGGAGCATTCAGGTGTGTGTTAACACAGCGCTGTGGAGTAAAGACATCAACAGCATCTTAAAGCAGCTGCTGCTGTCCATCAGTCTGGGAAGGGTTATAAGGTCACTTCCAAACAATTTGAAGTTCATCTTTCTAAAGGGAGAAATTATTCACAAGTGGAAAACACTCAAGACAGTTGCCAATCTTCCCAGAAGTGGACGTCCCAGCAAATTCACTCCAAGGTCAGACTGTGCAGTGGTCAGTGAAACTGCAAAAACCCCAGAGAGCAGCTGTTTATTTTAATGCAGATCAAAGTTATTGATTCATTAATGCATTGCTTTAATGTTGCTTTTGGAGATTATTTTGATTCTTTTATCGATTTATTTATAATAATAAAGTGTGCATAATAGTTAAAAAGATTTATATTTTAATAACGATGAAATTATAAGTAAGGATTCCCCTACGGTGTTTAATGCAGAAGTATAAATCCCCAAGTACATCATGTAAGTGGGCCTACTTACTTTAGAAGAAGTGTACAGACCACGATCCAAAAGCTTATGGAACCATTTTCAGCAGTAATAAATCTGAAGTCATTGTTTTCTGTATGATTTTTATCGCTCTCTCACATAATTTTGGCAGAGTTTTGGCCCACTCTTCTTTACAATGTTGCTTCAGTTCATTGGGGTTTGTAGGCGTTTGTTTATGTACAGCTCTCTTCAGGTCCCACCACAGCAATAACAGTCAGGTTGAGGTCTAGACTTTGACTTGATCACTGCGAGACTTAATTATTTTCTTTATGAGACATTCTGCTGTAGATGTGCTGCCGTGCTTAGGATCGTTGTCCTGTTTTACAAGCTCAGTTTATGCCAGGCTTTAGCTGGATTATCAGAAATCAATCTTATGTTAGAGTAAAGGAAACTTTAATTAAGAAAGACAGTGATTTTCTTTTGGCTCAGGCTAAAAAAATCTTTGGTGGAGCTTTAAAAATATATCCATGCATGATATTCATAATACATTTAACAGAAAATATTTTTTACAATAACATACAATTACAAAACGATTATAGTGCAAATGTTTAAATCCAGAGGAATAAATGATCCAAACATTTGATTATCACATTTGTGCAGTTAGAGTCTTATAATTGTAAAGTTCATGGTATATGTTGTATTGTGGATCTCAAACAATTTAGGAAATATTCAATTTGATTTGATCATTCACACAATAATTTGGGACATTCTCACTTGCTGCTAATGTAAAAAGTGCAGTTTAATTGTTCCACCTCATTACAATAGACATGAGTTTTATCCTATTTTATTAGTTTTATTATTAAAGCTTCATCGTTGTGATTCCTCGTGTGCGTTTATCTCACTGTTCTTCTCATGCTGGCTTAATATTAGTTTTTAATGCACTTTGAATCAGAGTTATTTTCTATTTTTCATCAAATTTCTTTCTATTTTGTTTTACAGTTAAGTTTCCTTTCTGGTTTAGTTTCTTTTTTTTTTTCTAGGGTGGGGTTTGTAATCACTTTAGCTCCAAACCAATCACCAATCTTGCTTTATATTACACTAACCTGTCTGCAAGGTGTGGTTAAAAACTCATTACAACCAGATGAGTTTCTGTGAGTGTGCAAACAGCCTACAGCAGCAGAAGACCGCACCGAGTGCCATCAGCTGAAAACAGGAAAGTGAGGCTACAATTCACAGGAGCTCATCAAAACTGGACAACAGAAGACTGAAAAAACTGATGACTTTGCGACATTCAGATGAATAACACCATATCACAAAGCTCAGTTAATCTCAAACTGGTATCCCGGACATGAAAATGAGTCCACTGGACTCAAATGGCCTTCACGGTCATCGGATCTGAGTCCAACAGAGCACCTTTGGGATATGGTGGAGCGGGAGATTCACATCATGGATGTGCAGCTGACAAATCTCCAGCAACTGTGTGAAGCAATCATGTCAATATGATCAAAATCTTAGAAGAATGTTGAATCTGCGCCATGAAAACTAAAGCGAGCTCTGAAGGATCAAGGGGTCCAACCCAGTACTAGCAAGGTTTGCCTAATAAGTAGGTGGTATAAACTAGTCCTGGTAAAACTGACTAAGCTATTTTCAGTACTTAAACCACCGAAAATAACGAAAACGAAATAACATTAATTATTTCCTTCAGTTTATTGTGCATGAGTGGAAACGCTAACCATTTATTCTGAAAGGGAACATAAAACATAAGAGTGATTCAATACAAAACAAAAACAATATATGATGATCAAGACACACAAATGAAGCAGTTGATCATTTGCGTGCATTTTTTTCTTTAAAGTTTACATCTTATGTAGGACAGGTACGCTTCAGAATGGGCGACACAAAGAAGGTGCAGTTTTCAGCTCCTCCATCAGGAGGCACTAGCCATCAAATTGTCACTCAGACTTAATCACGCACGCAGATCAACACCGGCGGAGCAGGGTAAACTTGTCATCCTAACTGAGGCTGATTCACCATCACTCCCCCTCAGTGCGCCTGCCTCTCATCCTCTTATTCAGTCTCACACTCTCAGCTCTGTGCCGCTGTCTGTCTCCCCGTCTCTGTTTACTGTGAGGCCGCCCCCTGTATGTCCTCCCTTAAGCTCTGCTCAGGTTCATCCAAGACAGATTTTGTTTGTTTACGCTACAACTACACAAGAAATCTTGTTAGCAGTGCAAATACCCCCGAGGAGAAAACCTTGAATGTAGCATTCAGAGATACCATCAGTGCTTGCGATACCTCTGCTTACATGTTGTAGTGAATTAGAGTTTCCGTGTTCTCAACTTGAATATTTATATGAGTGGTGTAGCGTGAAAATCCGGGCTCCCTGAGTGGGCTCCCTTCTTTTTTAAGTACATCTAGTGGCACATATGAAGAAGCTGTAACACCTCAACAGTCACATACCCCGTTTTTACTCAAGAAAAACCCAGATGAAGCATTTTGTTTTATGAAAACAACAGAAAAGATAAGAAATCCCTGGATACAGTAAACACACTTTTATTAAAAATAAGGATCTGTTTGTTGAAAGTCTAAAAGTGCTTACACCTGAAGCATGTCTGCTCTTTGAAAATCAATGGTCTCCTTTAAGACTGACATACCAGAAATAGCTTAACTAAGACTTTTTTTTTTAAACCTTTTTATTTAAAATCTTCTTCTGCACAGACAAATTAAGGGAACACTCAATCCTCACAGTATAACACAAAGTCAGTAAAACTTTAGGTTTTATCTATCTGAGGAAGCAGAATTAGCTTCACGTGTTTTAGTGCAAATGAAAGTGACACCAGGTGCACTGGAGAGGCAACAAGGTGGTGGCTAAGGACAACTGCTCTCTCCTTATCCCGCTTGAGCAATTTGCCTTTAGTTTTACTTTTTGCTAGTGTCCTTATCTCAGGTAGCCCAGCTCCTCCATGATGGCACATCCACATGTGTCTTGCTGTGTCTTCCAGCACAGTCTCGAGAGTATGGAGGAGATATCACGAGAGGGGCCATTACACGAGGAGAGCTGGAAAGGTCATGAACCCAGCAGCAGGACCGGGATCTGCTCCTTTGTGTGAGAAGGAAGAGGAGGAGCATACTAAATGACCTCCAGCAGGCTATTCGTGCGTGTTTCTAGTCAAACTGTCAGGAACAGACTCCATGAGGGTGGAATAAGGGCCTGACGTACTTTAGTGGGACCTGTGCTCACAGACCAGTGTCATGCAGCTCTGTTTATGACATGATAAGATTACAATATAGACTGGATCTGTAGTGTTATGTTTTCTTATGAAAAACAAATGACTAGAACAATGACCCTCCAATAAATTCTGACAATCGTCTTCTAGGATGAGTTCTTACCACTTACAGCCATCTTGGTCACACAGCTGGATACATAAAAGCTGGATTTACGGAATCACCAGTCACATCAGATAAAAACTGCTTTAAATAGTTTGCTGACCTTGCTCCAGAATAAGGTTTTAAAAAGCTTTTCCCCTTGAAAGTTAGAGGACCCCATCAAAAAAAGGTGTGTAAAAAACATGGATGCAATGGATTTCAAATGTCATAAACCTATATTTTATTCACAACAGAGGATAAAAGACATGCCAAATGTTTAAATCAAGACATTTTACTATTTAATGAAAAATGTTAGCTCATTATGAATTTCATGCCAGCAAAATCTTTTAAGAAAGTTAAGATAGGAGGCAAGAAAAGGCTGGAAAAGTAAGTGGTACTAAAGAGAAACCGCGGGAGAAGTTGGTAATATTGCTGGGTATAAAAACAGAATCTTAGAGAAGCACACTTTCTCAGAAGTAAAGTTGGGCAGAGGTTCACCAATCTGGAACAAAATGCACCTGCAAAGTGTGGAACAATTTTGGAATGCAAAGACTGAATATTTCATCACCTACAGTTCATGATATGATCAAAAGATTCAGACAATCTGGAGAAATCTCTGTGTGTGAGGGACAAGTGTGAAATTTAATACTGGATGCCTGTGATCTTCGGGCCCTAAGGTGGTCCTGCATGATAAACCATAATTTAATCACTGCATGGGCTCAGGAACACGTCCAGAAAGTGTCTGTGAACATGATTCATCCACAAATACAGATTAAAGCTCTGTGATGCAAAGAAAAATCAATATGTGAATATGATCCAGGCCAAAGCAAAGTGGAAAACTGTTCTGAGGTTCGATGACTCAAAATCGGACATTCTTTTGGAAAACATGGATGCTGCATCCAAATAAAGAGGACAGCAACCATTCAGATTGTTATCAGCGCTCAGTTCAAAAGCCTGCATCTTTGATTCTATGGAGGTGCATTAGTGCCCAAAAAAATCTTTAGCTTGCACATCTGGACTTGCACCAGAAAAGCAAGGTGCCAAAACGTATAAACAGGTTTCAGAGCGACATATGCTCCCATCCAGACAATGTCTTTTTCAGGGAAGGTGTCCCATGTTTGAGCAGAACAACGCTAAACTGCTGCTGTTACTACAGCATGGCTTCATATTAGAAGACTGCTGCTGAACTGGCCTGCCTGCAGTTAGTCCTCTTACCAACATTTGGAAACCAAAAACAGGACAAAGAAGACCCAGGACTGTTGAGAGGCTGGAAGTATCTATCAGACAATAATGGGACTACATTCCTCTCCCAAATGTCCAGCAGCTGGTCTCCTCAGTTCCCAGATGTCTGTGGACTGTTGTTAAAAGAAGAGGGAATTTTACTTGGTGTTGCTGCCACCAAATGTTTGGACTTGAATTCCACCACCGCCTTAGCAGTTACATACCTCTCACATAGATTTCAATTCATGGTCCTTTGAGTGCCATTTCTTTCTATTATAATGTCTCTGATTGTGAATCCTGCCTCCACCAGCGGATAGCACGCTGACAACATCGCAAGGGGCATTAGCAGGAAAGACTAATTTAATAGAGACAGCGCTGCGTGTGGACAGTGAGGTCGATAAAAGAGTTGAGTTGAAGCAGCAGTTATTGAGGTTCAAGCAAGGGTGTGAAAATGCTGTCATCCTGCCTGTGTGTCGAAAACTTGGGTTTTATTTTTGAACGTGAGGTATCTCAGCGCGAGACAGCCCTTGCTGTGGCCCCCCAGGACAGCAGCAGTCCACCTCATGGTGAACAGAAAGCGCTCAGTGGGAGATTGTGAGCATAATTACAGCAGTTTTGCCTCATTAGGAGTGAGGAGGCATGACCCTGCCCAGAGGTCCAACAGCTGACGCGCACGGATGGTGGCGCTGAGAGATGTTCTTGGCTCACAGGAAGCTACGAGGGCAATCTGAGTCCTGAATCCTTTAATATGTGCGAATTCTGCAGTCCTTTTTGTCACGCTGTAAAATTACAAGCTGTGCATTCATTATGTTACATATGAGTACAGATCTACCAACAGTTTTACCAAAAGAGCTCGAAATATAAACAGCAAGTACTCATTTGGACTTCCTGTGAGATAAAGCTACGTGTTTACCACTGTTTGCTCTTTCACCCTTTCAGTTTCCAAGAATCTTTAAAGTATGTTACATACTAGATGATTTCAGCTCTCCAGGGCTCAAAACATCCTTCAGATAAGAAAAATCCAATATGGTAAAATCACAGGGTAATAACATGCCCTGTGTGGCTTAGCACAACACCGATGTGATTTATGGGTTAACAACCGGTCAGCTGTTTCTACAATAGAAGCTCGAGTTTAACCTCAAAACAATAAAAATGATGGTAAAGTTCTGCAAATATGTGCAGATGTGGAACTAAAACCTGTGAATGACACATAAGACAACATTCAGAGATAAAGCAGAGAATAACACACAGGCAAAGCAACCACATGTCCCTGTTTTTTATCCACAGGTGAACCAGCCTTGTTGCCTGAGCCCCTTTCGACCCAGGTTAATCTAATGCATGATAATATGAAAGGTTGGAACCAGTTATATTACTGGGATCAAGATGACCCAGATTCTTACTAATGTATGTACTAATGTACTAAAGCATCACATTTGATAGCATAAACAGAGACAAACACATGGCCTGCAGGGACAAATTGTGCCTCTGATGGTTTTGTAAAGTGTGATGAAAGGAAAGTGGGGAGAATTTTTTGTCTTTCGCTCTATTTTGCAGTTAAGGACGGTTTGTCTTCCAGTTTGTTCTTTTCATAAAAGCCAGAGATCTGAATTATTGTCAGTTTTACAGACATTACCTAAAGCCAGACATGTGAGACAGAAATAAAAGTTTTCTTTGTGATGACAGCACAGTGTGAGAATTTGTCTTTGCTTGTTGATATTAAATGAAGGGAAACATTTTGAAAGTGTTTTATCTCAACACCTCAGGTGAAATATAAAACATTACCATATTCAAAGTGGTGCAAAAAACATTAAGTTTAAATGAATCAAAAGAAAATAAATGCAGATATTTTGATAACTCAGTAATTGTTTTAGTAATTTTTAAGCAGATAAATAAAAAAATACCTGTGCTCATTTGTCTCACATGATAGGAAAAAATATTTCCTTTGTGACCTCTGATTCACCAGAATAAATATATTTGAAGATGTTCACCTAAACGGTGAAAATCTAGAAGTCTCACTGTTCTATAAAATATTTCTATTATTTTATTCTATAAAAAACTATTTTATAGACAGAATAATTAATTTAAAAAGAAAATCAGATTGTGGTAGATTAAAGTGACTGTTGCAGTCTCATGAAACAGCATAAAAATGGGGTGTAAGATAGTTTTCCACATTAAACTCACCTGTACAATACCAGCTGTTCATTGGTAACTGAAAAAAGCATACCTCTGCTATGCTTCTTTTCTTTTGTGTCTGTTTCGAGCAGGTTTAATAACATCACAGCCTGCTGATAAGATCATTTATAAAGATTTTACTCTCTCAGTTCTGATTAGGATGAAGTAAAAATTACACTTTTTGCTGGAGTTTCTCAAAACGCACTCCTTGTGATGGGGACAGAGTGGCTTCACTCCTTTGTCCACTCTCACAACACCCTTTAATGTTGATGGATCTTTCCTTTGCAACATAAAGCACAATCAAGCCACTGTTGCTATGAATCTGTGCTATATATATACATATATATAAAAAACTGTGCTGAAGAAGTGCTGCAGAATTTCTCAGAAAGTTGCACATAAGAACCTCCACTCCCGGAGAACACCAATTTACTCCCTGAGTGCAAGTTTTAAGTAATAACAAACTGAATGTTTCTGTCCTAAACTCAGCATTTCAAAATAAAAGCCTGTGTTGAGACGTGGCGTCTCCCCTGAGAGATGGATGGGCAGCTCCCAGAGCGTATCCTGCATGCAGGCCAGTCCTGATAGAAGA
>NC_138956.1:23595000-23905000 GCF_965226115.1 Aulonocara stuartgranti
TTAGTGGCAAAGGACCGAGTACTGAGCTTATAAATGAATATACCTTTCAGAAGGTGGACATATTGTTTCTGTGAATCCTTTTTTGCTTGAGCTTACATTTTTTGATATAGTGGAATTCAGAGCTATAAGCCATAATCATCAAAATTTTAAAAAGGCTTAAGGTGTAATGAATAACAAATGTGCAAAAGGTTAACTTTTTCAATTATGTTCAAATTAAAAATGAACATTTTCAATATATTCAATTTTTTTTTAGCAGTCTAGACAAGTAGTCTGGTTTTGTAAAGGATAAGGAAGGTGTGTGTGTTTTTATAGAAGGAAAGCAAATGAAAGTGTCCACCTATCAGTGCTGTCTCAAATTGGTGGATTTTTTCAAAGCAGAATCTGCCCCTCAAAGGGTCAGCATGATCCAACTAGTAACAGAACATATCTAACGTTGTAAAAAGACCTCTTTCTACCTAATATTCACTACCTAGACTGCTGTCCACTACAGTACAAAGTGATTTTTGCAATGGTGTACCACTCCAGTTTTAAATGAGAACTTCCCAAAGTATTAAATTAAACTTTTCTCATCTGTTAAAGTGACATTTTTTCTACTTACTTAAAGAGAAAAAAAAGATTTTACTGATCCAGCTCTGCTTTGATAAAATAGCTACTGAGATCACACCTATGTCATGTTGTGCTTTACACAGTGTCCTCTGAAAAGTAAATGGAGACTCTTATGCATTAAGAACACATGAGTGAGAATGATGTATATGTAGTTCATGTGTGCAAATTATAAAGTTCAGTTTCATATGACATAGCTTAAGTTGTTCGGCTTTTACAGAAATGTGAGTGAGCTAGATTCTATGAGGTATGCAATAAACTCCTAGTGTAGGAATTCCTACGGCTTTGAAATGCTCAGAAACTTGTATTTCACTAGATTAACTGAGTTTGTGTGGTAAACTCTCCATTACCTCCTTTGTTGTTCTTTTTATGCCACGGTGAGCCCATTTCTACAAACCTCATCTGTATGCAGCCTGCTGGTGTTGTGCTTGGCCAGCTCTGTACTCAGTGTATCTATTGCGATGCTCTGTGTAGCGTGACTGTTGCCTGTGTATCATCTTTCAGGGGACAGAATAACCTCACTTTAAAATCATATTCCACTGAATCAGGATTCAATTCCAGATTCCTCCAAGAAAATATCATAATAATACATCTCTCCTGGATTCCACTTGGGCCACTGTCACTGTGCTTCCTGACTCATTACCTCTACTGTAATTTCTCAATAACATCTTTGGCAGAAACATGATGAAACATTCAGCGAATGAATTTCATTGGCTACTGAGGTGAAAAAAAAAAAAAAAAACTTGGAAAGGTGTAATTTTAGATGCATGAAATCCAAAGGTGCTTACATACATTGTTCAAGTAGTTATGAATATGAAACGTCTCGACTATGTTTCTTATTACTGTATTATTCATAAATCAGGGACATTCCACTGTGCAATGAAAGGAGCAAGCTTTAAAATGAAAGCAATCTGGGGCTGTTTTTTCATCCAGTGTGCTCTGTGTTTGAAATGCTTCTTGATTGTATGGCAATGACAGTCTTCATCTTCAGTATGCTTAAATGCTGAATAGAGGTAATGAGATTGGAGCTGAATAACAATGATGGAATGGATTACTGCACCGTCCACAATGCCGAGGTTTGACAGTTTCCCCGATTAGTGGTACAAATTTAACACTTGTTAGGCATTATGTAAACAGTACTGAGGGAAATTATTTGTCAGGCGTGGTAGGATTCTATCAAGAGAGTCAGCCAGTGTGATGCATACAACTTTCACAATGCTCTTCTCAGATACAACTGCCGTTTATCTGTGGATTACAGTCTTTGTTCAGCAACGGCACACTGAAATACAGAACATACAAATTTTGATTACACGACAAATACAAATATAATCAAAAGTAAGTCAAGACCAAAAAAAAAAATTACTGCATATTTTCGCTGGAGTTTTATTTGAAGATTGCATGAGCACCAAACATTATGCGCCGGTAAAGTGACATTCACTTGGCCATGCAGAATAGGTGGAAAAATATGCATAAAAGAGCTGAATTGTCACAGAACAATTGTAGGGAGCATTTGCATTTTGCCTCCTTGAGCAGATCCGTTAGTCATAACAGTTCGTTGGACTGAAAAGATTTTCTGTGAAATGTTTAAAAACAGAAACAACTCTGTAGTGAAAATCATACGGGTTCAGAAACACTTCTGAAAACCGCTGTCAGTGAACACAGTTTGCCGATGAATTCACAAATGCAAGTTAAAGTCCAACATTCAAGTCCCCTTTTGCTATCATAATAGCTCTAACCCATTGGGACATGGATACATGACCTGTAGTGATGTCCTGTGGTTTCTGGCATGAGGACAAGGAGCCCACTTACTTATGGTCTGTGGGGTGGCACCTAAGTGGACTGGGATCTGGGTAGTTTGAAGGCAGAGTCAAATCCTTTAGCTTTTTGTACCTGATTATAGCCTATGGGTACAGACATTTGACATTTTCTGTTTTAAAAAAGCGTTTTTGTGTTTAATCAGGCTATTTCGCTCAGGTTAAGTGATTCAATTTTAATTGCAATACAAAGGTTATTAGTCGCTGAATAACTGAATGACTTATTTTCATAAATGTAACTTAATTTAATTCACTGACTTTTCAAAAAAAAAAAAAGTTTATTTTTTGCAGCTAAACTCACTATGTCCTTGTACGCTGTTTCTTGCAGGACCTAAGTTCAACTTTTGCAACATGACAGACATAAATAAAAAGAAGATAAAAATATGTAAAACATGTTTTCCTTAATGATTAATTATTTGAATAAATATACCTTTTATTTTATAGTTTAGAATTTATATTTCTTCATATTTATGGCAGCAAACAATCATTGTGGGCTGCAGCAACCGTGCACTTTATATTTGAGTTAAAATAAAAATAAAACAAACAAAAAACTTTTATCATTTCTATTCAAGGATTTTTTAGGTAGAGTTTCTCTTATTGCGCAGCCCCACTTTTTTAAAACCACTAATGTTGCAGTCTATAAATCTCTCAATAATACACGTAGACCTAAAGTCATCGCCTTGATTAGCTGAACAATATATGAATTCCTTTGGAAAGCTGGAAGAATTAATCTAAGTTCATCTTTCCTGCAGCATAACTGGACCCAAGGCCAAGAGATATTAAATGAATGCTACGTGCCATCAATCAAAACTATATGTTTTTTGACTAGAAATAACAGAGTGTCTTGCCTATGATGCCCCAACATCTATACAGCTGCAGAGCCACTTCAATTACACTGACTTATTAATGTGTGAGCAGGAGCATGGCGTCTCATCTCCTGGATCCATGTTCCATTGGCCACGCTTAAAAGTTAGCGGTGCAAATGTCTGAAGGTCTGTTTGTCTTAATCGACAGCTGCACATGTCTCACTGCTTATTTACTAAATGTGTGCTTTGACCATGGTTTCTAAATCAATATAGTCACATGGACTGACTTGAAAAGAATGGTTGCATGTTGCATATTTAAAGAGGTCTACTGCTCTGTGTATCGATCCACTGGGTGATCTACTAGTCTACAGTGCAATTGCTATTCAATTAAAAAAAAACTGTATTTAAACTAAAACAGTTGTTGGCTTTAAGTAATATAAAAAACAACATCAGAATTATCCCTTTAAATTTGCATTAGGTCTATGACATTAAAATCTATATTGTCTTTTTCTTGCTTGAGAAACTTCTTGCTTTAGAAATAACATTAATTTTCCTAATTTAAAAAAAGTAGTATGCATCTGGTTTTCTTTTCTCTCCATCCGTAACCATCAGGATTTTTTCCTCATAAGCTATTATCTTAATCTTTTGTTGATAACATCACCAAATAAAAAAATGACAGTCTCTATGTGGATTTCCCCCCCCCTTTTTCTTTACTGTTCAATCACAAGCTTACTAGAGGTCCATCTATTGTAGGTGTATGTTGTCTTTAGTGATCCAGAGCCAACTTACTCTTGAACCTCTGTAGTGGTTGAAATAGCTCTCATTTTGTAGTGTTTTGAGCTTTTCAAGTGGTCATATTTTGACCTTTTTCATTCTGACTTCCTCTGTGTAATTTTCCCACAGAACACTTGGTCTACCTGGCTCAATATTTTTTTCACAACACACCACTGCATTGCCATTTTCCAGCTGATTCCCCACAGATGTCACAAATCAAGGTCTGGCCTTGTGAGATTAATTAAGGGTTGAAATTTGCCTGGCTCCAGCTTTCTGGCATTTGCCTTTAAAGGCAGATAAGAACTATGGCTTAATGTGATGAAACTAAGGTTTTGTATTTTCACAGGTGAACGATCAGGTCTTTACTTGAGTGAAATTTCATTAGTAAATTAAATTTCAACTCTTTTCCTGCAGTTCCAGTTCTGTACTGGGATGTACAATGACATTAAAATCTGACCTATAATGTATATAGAGACTATTGCATAAAAAGAAAAGCGAATGCATTATGTGAGCAAATTGAAATGCATTACTTTTCATATCTGCAGAACCTGAAAATCAAGTCCTGAGAAAGTACTTTTTTTCTTTTTTTTTTTGCTTGCTACTTGGGATACTGCAGTATTCTTTATTCAGGCCTCAGCCATTTGTCAGCCAACATTCTGCCACTGTGCTTTTAATACAGTCTAGAAAATCAGATAACACTATTTCCATTCTTGCTTCTTTGCACTGGGTTTTCAGTGGCTACTTTTTGCTTTGTCAGCACACTGCAGCTTAAGAGCCATTGGCAATAGTCTTGGAGCTGTTCAAACTACTTGATTTCACAGGTTGACTGGGTCCTCAGCTTTGGAACTTTCTGCATGGTTGTCTCAGGGTAGCCGACTCTGAAGTCTTCAAGTCTGGTTTATATCTACGCTTGTGACTGATTTGTTATGTTCTTTGTGTTGTGTTAATGCTGGCAATGGCAGCAATTTGATTGTGCACAGTATTATTCTGTTTTCCTTATTGTTAAATACTTGTTTTACACACTAAAATATGTTGTAAAAACAATACATTATTAGTAAGGATGTTAATCAAATTTTACTGTTTTACCTTTTAGCTTTCTTTGGAAAGTATTCTATCACAAGAAAGTTATCTTTTCGAACCTTCCCTCTTCATTAACTGCTGCAATTGCACAGCCCAGAGGGACCGGTCAGGGCTTCTTCACCAAAACTGGTGTCACATGACGTGAGCAAAAACTGACTTTAAGGATCCCCGAGTGAAACCACAGAATGTATGATCTCATCTAATGAATAGCAAGTAGTATCTCTAATTTTGGTCAAATTAAAATAATGTAACAAGCTTGAAAGATAAATTAGCAAAGGCTGATGTAAGTGAATTGATCTTTTGCCTCGGCTAGGATAATAAGAGACTAACTATTGACTGCGTAAATTTGATTTAGTGTATACAAAATCAATACTTGCGTGAACAAATACAAATGTCATTTGATACCTCTAATTGGCTTCTCATTAGTGTGACAATTATTTATGGATGAGCCGTCTGTTCTTAGTTTAAGAAATGTCAAGATCAAATCAATCAGTCCAAATCCAAACATTCATCTAAACGAGTCTTCTCAGCTGCTTTTAAAAAAGCATGTGTCAAATGAAGAAAAAGCCCGTGTCAAAGTTAAACCTGACACAAACTGAGAGAAAAAGTTCTGAGTCTGAGGAAGTATAGCTGGGGCCCTGGTTAAAGGCTCAAAGGATGTGTTCCCTGGGGAATATATATGTACAAAGTGGAGGTAAATAAATAATAAAGAGATGAATGGAAGGCTAAGCAGACAGCTGATGGTGCTTATCGTCATGTTTGGGGGGGTTGGGGGGGGGCTGGTCCTCTCTGACGCTGTCAGCATAGTGTGAGGGTGAGTGGTGATTAAAACTGCTTTCCCTGTTACTTGTCAGCAAAGATGAAAACACACACACGCATGCACACATACGCACACATACGCACACACACACACACACAGCCATCTCTGCAGACATACTTACAAAATAAACAGCTTAAGCCCCTGTGATGTGCAAAACTGATGATTTTTGACTCAACTCAGACACACCCATATGACTAGCTCTGCATTTCTGTTTGTGTTTTCATGTGAAACCTGTGATGGGACAGCTCCTGCTAAAGATATAATACTGTAACAAAAAATATATACATTCTACACAGTATATTAAGTACTTTGACCTTCAGCTAGTCATTAAAAAGATAGAGAATCGGGCCATGTCTGCCACTGATGGAAAGACTTTTTTCTCTCTATTAAATAAACCTAATCTTAACCGGTATGAAAGGCGTATGATTCAGAGGAAACATTCAGTCTTCTGCCTGATATATTGACACAACTGTTTTCAATTAACAATTAATTAACATTAATTCACCTAACCGTGTTTAATTGAAGTGACATTTCTATAGACATTGTATGATTTGTAATTTATAGAAATCTGCAGAAATGAAATTCCTGTGTGAAAGTTTGTTTCTAAGTTGTTAAGAAAAGATTCTATGAGACATTTTGACTTATACACACTAATAAAAAAACTTGGATATTCATTGGGGAAAAACAGTGTTTCATTTTTAATCAGTTACATAGTGCATCAATAACACTTATATAATGTATAATTAATTTCATGTGAGCATGGACGTCAAATACACTAATCTCTGTTCCTTATAAAAGGGATATCAAAGCGTGCAGAACTTGTATGTGCATTAAATATGCAGTTATAGGCTTAACCGGCTTACTGTACATTCAGTATCCTTGCTGTTCAGCAGCTGAAATACCCACAAATGTGTCACGACAGGTGTCACAATGTAGATTAATATTCTAACCTACAGTATTTGGTACACAGAAGACCTTTATGTTAAGCCGATAGATCTGAATCTGTTTAAATGTTATTTAAAAACTTTGTACTGAAAAAGACTTAAATCTGAGCAATTTTTAGAGAAATGTAGTAAAACTGTAAAATGTGTGTAAAATGTCTCTCACCAGTCTCTTTATGATTCGCCACATCAAAGCATCTGCATCCATCTCACGCTATCCCTTGTAGCCTCTTTCGTAACACCAACCCTGAACATGTCCTCCTTCACTAAATCCATAAACCTCTCTGGTCTTCCTCTTTTTGCTTTACCTGGCATCTCCATATTCAGTATCATTTTCCCAGTATATCCCCATCTCTTCTCAGCACATGCCTAAAGCAACTCAGCCTTAACTTTCTAACTTTGTCTCTGAGCTTTCCCTCTAATATTCCTAATTCCTAAGTCAATACTACTTATTAATTTGTAAACTGTAAATGATTGCAGGTTATGCACAGTTGAAATCCTATCCAATTACTCAGACCCTAATGTGGATGAATGAAGTGGTACTTTGGGAAGATAAAGTAGAGTGCAGGCACAAAATACTTAAAGGACAACAGTTTATACAGAGTGGGAGATAGAAACAAGATGGGGACAAAGCAAAGACAGGGAGATAATGACAAAAGAAGAAGAGTAAAGATACTGTGTTGCACAGCTGAAAGACAGATACCTAGATTAAGGTTTGGAAAGGGAGACAACCGAGGGCTGATAGGAGAAACGGGGAGAGAGATGAGGAGGGGAAAAACAAAGATAAAGAGCTTTGATTAGGGTTTGTTGCCCTCTTGCTCCTGTTCCCTTACTTTTCCTCTTATTCCATTTGAGTTGTTGTTGTACAAGGTGACAAAGACTGGAGTGTCCTAATTAACAAAAACTGAAATACACTATTCCTGCTGTGACAAAAACTCCACACCTCATTTTGTTCATCCTTCAATATCTTTGCCTGAATACAGTAGAAATTTGTGCCTCTTAAGTAATTTTATTTAACCCTGTTAATAAACGAATGGCTAAATATTTAACCATTAAATGAGGCTCGATAGACCACTTTTGTCCTCTTCTTTAATTTCTCTCATATATGTGGCAGAATGTGTTTTTATACTCCTGCCATGCCAGCTATTTATGACTATACTTTCAAATAATGAAGTAAATGCATGTAAAAGTAACTCCCATGAGATGAAGCTCAGGCTGCTCTGAACACTGAATTTTCAAGGGTTTCCTCTGCTTTTGTACCATGGTCATCAAGTGTATTGTCATCCCAGCGGACCAAGGCTTGGTCCTCTTTGGCCTTTGTTTTGCATTTTGTCTGCCTTTTTTCTGTTCCTCTTTCTGTTTATTTCTCATGGTTAGATTTAGACATAGAAAATTACTTGGTTACGTTTCGGTAGTAAACACAACTTAAGTATGATCTTTAGGAGTGGGCAAATCTATAATCTGGTATATTCTTAAAGAGAAAAACCTGGAAGTAAACAACAACCTTACTTTACTTGGTTAAGAAAATCACCTTCACAAGGTCAACAAAACTCTTGAGGAGGTAAACGTATCTAGGCCTACATTTAACAGATGTCTTCATGAATGTACATATAGAGAGTATATAGCAAGCAAAACACTTGCTACACTCGAGAACAAGGAGGCAAGATTGAATTTTGCCACAAAACATCTAAATGAGTCTGCACTGTTCTGAAAAACGTATTCGAAACCAAGATTAACTTGTAATAGCATGAGGAAAGTATGGAGAAAGAAAAAAAAGAGGTCATGATTCAAAGCATACCGTAATATCCGTCAAATGTGGTGGTGGCAACATTACTAGTGTTTATTGATGATATGAAATCAGTTATGTGTAGGATATCAACACTAGCACCTTCAGTCAAAGACTTATTGTGCTAAAGTGCAAATCTGAGCACCTCAGGAGGTCATTTATACCAACTACTATAAGACTGTCTGTCTGTCTTTTCATCCTTCCTTCCTCCCCTCAGCATCACACAAATGCTGCAAAACTGATCAGGCAGTGCTTCACAGTGTCACAGTGGATAACAAACTAAAACATACTGCAAAAGCAACCTCAGAGTTTGTCAAGGAAAAGGAATGGGATATTCTTCAATGGTTAAGTCAGTCACGCTTTTCAGTTGCTGAAGGGAAAACTGAAGGTAGCGAGAAGCACAAACAAGCAGCAACTGAACGCACAGTAAAAGCCTGGCAGTGCATCTCGAGAGAGGAAACACAGCATCAGATGATGTCCATTGTTTGTAGACTTAGGGAAGCCATTGGCATCCTGGTCTCATATTAGAAACAATCCTTCAAAATTTTAAATCATTCTAGCTAGTCCAATAACTTTTGAGTATCTGAATTTGGGGGTTACTATGTGTAAAAATAACTATAAATAGTAAATGCAACAGTTCTTGAGCAGCATTTAAAAATATACCAGTAACACATCAAAATCAATTAATTTAAGTCTTGTGAAAGTAAATCCACTTTTTTTTTTCATCAAGTTTTCAAATTTTGCCAGTTTTGACACTGACCAACTGTGATCTGTCTCATCCTTTGAAGAAACAAAGAGCCAAAGCATCCATAATAGAAGAAGCTACTTTCACACCCTCTTTTACTTATCTCTTATACAATCTTATATAAACTGCTGCACACAGCAATATGTTTTGCAAGTATATATGAAACACATAAGTTAATGTCTTGGACACCTTAATGTAATGTAAAGTTCATAAAGATGCACTTGCCACATTTAACCCACTCAGTAGGTAATTTGATTAGAAAAAAAAAAGAATTACCTAAATCTGTCACCCTAAGTCCAAAGACCAAGACTGCAATATTAATAAACATGCACATATGGTAGAGACCCACCTTCAGAGAGAAAAGTAAGTTTTCATTTGGAAAGAATTTAGCTCAAGCCCTAATGAAATATTCACCATTCGGTCCCCCCGGGGCTGCACCAGACTCGACATATGGTCTTTGTTCGACTCCTTACACACACTGTAGTCCTTAGTTTGAGCTTTAAATCTACTCATATGGTTGGAAGAAACACTATGGGCACCTGTGAACATGTGCTGTCTTTGCTTGTGCATATTTTCTCTGTGCTCGTCACCTTTTTCTCATCAGCCAAAGTTCAAATAAGCTCTTCAGAGCCCCCCAGACAATGGACACATCTTCAAAGCTCTTTTCCAATTCTTTGTCTGACATGAGATAACTATCGTTTTTCAGTCCATTCACAAGATTCTAAATGGAAGAAGAGGAATGAACTGAACTGAACTGATATCCTTTAGGTTTTCTTTGGTCCATTGAATTTCATGTTCTTCTCATTCATGACATGAAGAAACTGAAATAAATATAAGGTGACCCCATCATCTAAAGACGACTGACCTGCTAATAAATCTAACATGATTACACAGTTTAAACACTAGTTTTTCTACCTGTTTATAGTCCAATAAAAAAAAGGAAAGTACAAAATATGAAATATTAACCATACTGTTTACAGTGCTTATCCTGCTTCATTATAATGATATATTGTTTGAGGAATTATTGTTCCCATGGGTGCTCTTTGGACTCCCCTTGACTCCAGTTTTATAGCGCTTATAGCACAATCTACTTGAAGGTATAAATACGTTCAAATGATCTCTATACATATTATACCCATAAATAGACTTCATGATGGCATAACATATTCAGGTACTGTGTATGTTTGAAGTGGAATAAACAGATTTGAATTGAATTTTTTTTTTTTATTTCAGTCAACAACAACAACAACAACAACAGATTATAATTTTACATAAAAGTACTCAAACAGTAACCGAAAAAGGAATAGGCTGAAGCCTTGTGGCTTATACTTATCCTATCCCTTACCCCCATAGAAATAATCAAATCCTTAACCAAGAAAATAAATAACATTGATAAATAAGTTGTGTAACAGTTTGAAAAGAAATCAATGATAAATCAAGAAATTAAATCAACACAAAAAATGTTAACAAACCAAATTTCTATAACCTTGTATGATACTAATTTTTAAAATCTTCCTGAAGAATGACAAAGAAAAACACATCTTCAGTTCATCATTAAGTCCATTCCATAATTTCACTCCCAAAACTGACACATCTATACTTAACATTGGTTCTCACTTTAGGCATTTCAAACTTATAAGACCGCCTCAAATCATATTTTCCATCTCTTAGTTGAAACATACTTAAAATACAAATTGGAACATTCTTTTTCATCACACGATATATCATTTCTAAAGTTTTAGAATATATAATGTCCATGAATTTTAACATAGATGATCCTACAAAAAACTGGTTGGTGGACTCCCTATATCCAACTTTATTTATTATTCTAATAGCTCTTTTTTGCAATTTAAATATTGAATCCAAATATGTTTTGTATGTGTTCCCCCAAATTTCTACACAGAAATATCCTGATGCAGCCAAAGAGAGGTGGGGAGAAAAAATATAAAAAAATTAAAAAGTCCTGGCACTGTATAACACAGCAGCATGATGATTAGCTGGTCATGTTCCTCCTTATCTGGATTGACAGGGCACATCTGTGGAGGGGACTCGGTGGCTCTGAGCAATAGGAAAGCAGGTGTGAATATTTCAGCAGATACATGTGCATATGGAACATCTGGACAGCTGCATGAAGGACCTGAGTAGATAGAAGGCTGAGGAATCCTATATTTGGCACAACAACCAGTGTATCAGGCTTAGAGTTTTACATTTACATCTGACTTTCTCTCCACTGATAACATATCATTTCTTAAATTCAAGAATTCAAAGTCAAAACTGCATAGTCAACCAATACCAGTGTCATTTCTGAAATTTAAAACTAATTCAGATACAGTTGCAGAGAAATATTTTGGGAACCTTTTGAATTTTAAATATAAATATGCATAAATGCATAAATATGACTTAAAACACAATCAGCTTTTATCTAGACTCTAAAAGTAAACACAATTTAAATCAAATGTTTAGATTTTATCCAATATTATATATAAGTCTTGATAGAAAAACATACTTTTACAAAAAGTGACCCAAACCAAAAACTTTGGTAGTATTATCAAAGCAAGAGAGGTATCAGATACCTCTTGACAAATACACATATATATTCTGTTTGTTTTTTTTCACATGCCCAAGGTGTCTAAATTATCCATAATTTAATCCTTGGTATAGTTATCTAAACTCAAGCATTAGCCTCCAGAAGTTAAGATTTCTTTGGGTTAGCAGGCTTAGCAAACCCTAAAATCCCAGTCAGAGATAAAGGATAGTTATGATCTTTGTTCCGCGTCAATCAAAAGGGGATGTTTCACATGCCATACGATTCTTTTTCTGCACCACCTACTCCAGTAATAGAGGTTATCTGGCAGCGGTGATAAAATGGTGATAAAAATCTATAAAGGACATAAAAAATATAACAGTAAAATGTAACACTGTTGTAAATGAATATAGAGATTAGAGTTGCAGAAAATCCATAATCTTTGCATTTAGCTCAAAGAGTTTGTTAAAATAAACAATTTGAACTTGATTTAATATATTCTAGGACTAATGTATTTCAAATGTGATGGCTGCATATTAGAGCTGCATATTATAAGGTTCTATAGTATTAGAACCTTATACTTGATCAATTTAAACAGCAAAGGTTCCATGGCCTACTAAAGAAGACATGGGAATTTCTTTAGTTTGTCCCCAGATTAAAGTGAAATAATCCTAATGACTGAATAAGAAATACTGGTAATAAATGTCATGATCAATTTTCTGATCTGTGCAATCTGTGTAGCTGCAATCTCAGCAGTGTGAGACAAACCTAAGAGCAACCTAACAATTAAGTATTCAGCTCAATTTAATTCAATTCTATTCTATTTTATTTCTACAGTGCCAAATCACAACTACAGTTGCCTCAAGGTGCTTTATAATCTAAGTAAAGAGCCTACAAAATACAGACAAACCCCAATAATCAGATGACCACCCATGAGCACTTGGTGTTGGTGACAGTGGAAAGGAAAAACACCCTTTTAACAGGAAGAAATTCCAGTGACTGGTCAACGCACAAATTCTGCTGATGTAATATCCCAGCTGTGACACAATAAACTGTTTACCAGAGTGTATGCCAAAGTCTAGATTGTTGCACTTAACATGAACTTACTGTGAAGCACTTGAAGACATAAAGTACTGATGTTTATCTTATGACAGGAATAAATGGATGGGAGGAGAACATTTTCCATTGCGAATCATCTTGTTTAAAAAAGGTATTTCTATATTTTAGATAAAAGTGGTTTTAAGTAAGAAGTTACTACCCTACACGTCTACGAATTTAATCTTCACGTAAAAACTGTTTCGAGCATAAATGATGTAACACTACACAACATATCATAATGATGTTGAGTGATTTCATATGCACAACATAACAGCATGTGTTTGCTTAGATTTGTGTTTGTATGTCTATGATTTTGTCATGACTCGCTGCATGAAAATTGTTATTGTGTTCCCCATCA
Source organism: Aulonocara stuartgranti (assembly GCF_965226115.1). Taxonomy (NCBI): domain Eukaryota; kingdom Metazoa; phylum Chordata; class Actinopteri; order Cichliformes; family Cichlidae; genus Aulonocara; species Aulonocara stuartgranti. The sequence continues at coordinate 23,608,350 of NC_138956.1, forward strand.
TTGCCTCCAGCTGCTTCAGAATAACACAAACAAAGGCAACGTGGCCCCCATCCCTGGCTCCTATTTCAGACTCAAACATTGGTCCCCTCTGGGCAATAGACACTGCGCTCATTCATTAACAGAGATATCATGGCGAAAACAAGCATGAGCCCAAGGAATCAGGGAAGAGAAGAGTAAGCGAGGATGAGGTGTTTCGCTGTTGTATCCCTCTCCACCTCTTTTCTCCAGTGGTCCTAATTAACTAGTGTCTGATGTCTCTGTCATCTCAGTGTCTCTTCCCGGCTACAGTAGGCCCTCGGTGGGCAGAGGAAGCTGGTGCCGTGTTGACCACGGTGCTGGTCTGCTGTGCTTAAGCTTTATTTCTCCTCTGCTGGCACAGTAATACTCATTAAAGAAGATACCAGAGGGACTGGCCTTCAGTCTTCATCTTCCGTCCTACATTTCTCCTTTCACTTTTGAGTGACTCAATTGGCTATTAGCTATTCAAAAAACAAATTTCGTCAAGCATGACTTGTCCACATGAGACAGTGTCTGCTGTTAAAGGGAGTTTAAGCAACTGACATTACCTGTTAATAGGTGGTGCAGCCTGTTGCTTCACCATGTCGTTGCTTTTAAGTATTTATTTTCCCTCAGTCTGTGGATTTTTTAAAAAATGTTTCTACTCTTAGATTAACAAATTGTATGTGTTCACTGATGAATCCCTGAACTATATGAGAAAAGTTTAAAACTTACTTTTTTAGTTGTTAGTTTGGAACTGTGGCAAGCAAGCAATACCAGATAAACACAGATGAGTTGGAAAGCATGATTGGATAATGATCTGCAGACTGATCTTTTAGCAGAAGTCATCAAAAGCAACTGCTCACAAAGCCAGCCACTGCTGTAGCAACAATTTTTTTTTTCCAATATAGATTTTCAGAGGGAAAGCATGGCCTGATTTGGTCCCTCGGGCGGTTTTCCTCAAGATAATTTACCACAGTCTCTTCTGTTTATTCAACTTCATCCAAAAGCTTATATGCCCTGACCTGTCTCATCCAATTAGCCTAATTGGAGGAATAATTCCCCATCTGTCATACATAGCACTCTTTCACCTGCGGGGTCACAGTGATGTTAACCTTCACTTTGGCATAACAATACAAGAAACCAGCGAACAGAATATAAATGTAAAAAAGTTTGACATCGCACATTCTTGTCTTTCATGTGTAATAGTACTACAGAGAAGTTTCTGTCACATGGTTTGTCTCTAGGGACAGAAAAAAATACCCTATTGCCTTCTGAACTGTTTGGATGACACTACATTGAATTCTTTTTCCTTTGTTGTATTTTCTAATACTTGGGCAGCCAATAACGTGGGTGTGCTTGGCCATGAATTATAGATCTGTTGTTGGAACAGGGTGTGTGGATATGAACTGTGCATGCCGGGGCCAGATAAGGCCAGATTTATACCTTTAGCTGCCAGGAGCAGTCTCTGGGAGCCAGCTCACAAATTAAATTGAAATTGAGTTTGAGGGAGCTAATCAAACAGTCGTAGCAACCTCATATAACACGATGTCCTCTTAACATACAATGCATGCGAGATGGGGACACATGCTTAAAGATTGCTTTTCCTCTGAATCAGCAAAGTGACTCACGGTCCTGTGTAAATTCATCTACATACACTAGAGGCTGGATGGGGTCAGATGCAGTTAGAAAAAACATTTTGTTTAGTGATTATGAAGACAAATTCTCTGTCAGGATTCTGGCGACCACTATTTAAAACTGTTTTAAGTGATCCATTTGTAACTATTACACAAAGGGCACCGAGCATTAAAAGTTTTACTCAAATAATTGAGGAGGGGCATCTTGTTATTACTTTACTTTGCAGCGCTCATTGATGTTGACGCCACTGTTTCAATCATTTGGTTTATCGTTGCACTCTCCGTCTTTTACCGTCGCTATTAGAGTCTAAGAGATACATGGTGACATGGTGGATACAGTTGACAGGTTCTCAGTGTGCAGACTCAGACTGAAGGGATTTGATGTTTTGCAGAACTGGTCAGGCATCAAAGGATGCTACAAGCCAAGGCTTTATCAGTGATTTTCACTCGGCGTGTCAGTGTTAGTGACCTGGAAGATGGGTGAGATTCTGCTCAGTGTTCACATTATAAGAACATATTAGAGCAAATTTAGTACATAATGTAAGAGAACTACTGTTTCTCACAGTTTCTGCAGTGCTGCAAATTACAGAAATATTTAAGTATATTTAAATCTATATTTATTCTAAAATGGTCTTTCCTCAGATCACTGACATATTTAAACCGTTTTCATAAAAGTATGGAAATGCCACGGGGAGTTAATATACTGATGAGCCACAGCATTCTGAACAAGCCTTACCCAAGCCACACTTGGAGTCTACAAGATCTCTGAAGGTATCCGGCACACAATGTGCACAAAACATTCATTAAGTTCTGTTGTGAATTGAAACAACCAAGGATTGCTCAGTTATGTCTTTAAAGTCCCTCTTGCAGCTTCATGGGATGTCACTGTTGTTGTAAACCAAGTAAACAATGCCTGACCAAGAGAACCCAACAAGCCTTTCTGTTTCAAGCATGCCCAGATCATATACTGCCCCCTTATTTATAAGGGGTTGCCACAGCTCCACATATCTGAATTGGCAGATTTGTATGCAGGTTCCTGATGCAACATCAAAGGGTTTTGTATCTCAGATCAGAACTGCACATTTTTGCTTGTTAGGTGAATGTGTAAACCACTATAATATGGTCTTCCAAATCCAGCATGCTGACAACATCAACTGACTCCTCTCCAAGTGTCTTTTGATATACACTGTGATTTTGGGCCACACAAATTTATTTGTGAGTTCTCACCCTGTGGCAGCTGGGATTGGCTCCAGCCCCCGTGACCTTGATTTGGATAACCATCTAATTTGGAAACATTTAACTCACTGTAAAAAGTACAATTTTACATTTTTTATAATATAAGTAACAAAAATATCTAATCAAATTTACAAGTAAAAAATAAGTTTTGTACTTTGAAAGGGTTATAATGTAATGTTGATACTATATACAGTATGCTATAGACAGAAAAAGATACCTATAAGTCATGAAATGTATTTCAAAGCTAAACTTTAATGTTATTAATGAGTCACTGTATTTCTTATATTGCTATGTACTATGAAGTTTTTAAAATTATATTTACAGGGAGTTTTGCCCTGCCTGCATCACCGTTGTGTGGTTGCTCAAGCAAAACCTTTCTGGATTGATCCCCACTCCACCTAAACCCACTCCAGCCCAGCCATCCATTTCCTGGACAGAGATCTGAGGAAGCATAGGGTGCCCCTGGAGGTCTCATCTTGGACATTTTTGTTGTTGTTGTTAATTAATTACCTCCCTAAAGTCTGACTGGGCATCCCATGCTGAAATATCACCCAATGCTGTGTTCTAATTTCTTGTTTCCTTTTTGCTTCACTCTTCTCTCTCTTTGCCCTCCTTTTTCGTGTCTATGGATCCAAGGAGCATATCTAGCCTGGAGATGAGCTTGAGGGGACAGGCAGTTTCTTTAGAAAATGTGGGCCTGGTTTAAACACAGATATATTCTAAATATTATATTTATTTTATATTTAGAATCATTAATGGATCATCTAAAGCAGCAATTTCTTTGTTTTTCTAATTAGTTTTCAATTCTATTTAGTTTTACTTAGTTACCAGACTAAGTTTTCTGGTTTTTATTATGTTAACATGTTTAGTTTTAGTTTTTCTTTTAGTTTTTTCCTTTGTTATTATAAGGGAAAGTGCTTTTTACAACACAAAAACAGCCATTGTTGAAGGTAACAGACTCACAGGATGTTGAGGTCCCAATACACACATGTACCATAGTTTGACAGTGACAATGCTATTGAAGTCCTGACTTTTAGCTTTAATTGACAGGGTTTAACAAAGAAAATTAATGTTCAGGAATTATAGCCATTTTTATATATTGAGCCCATTTTCAGACTCTCATAAGGACTATTTTTGATATTTTTTTTGATATTTGAATGAAAACATGACTCCCTAAAACCTGGAAACCATGGCTATCACCCAATGCTGTATTTTCTCTGCTGACCTTTACTGCTTGCTGGCCTCTATGCCTTCGGTTTTGTCTTCAGTAACATTTACCCTCTTTGCCTTGCTTTTGCAGTGTGCTTTCAGCAGTCACACCATCAATAAACACTAGCATCCTGGCGCCACTAGCAGTCATGTCATAGCACAGCTTCAGTCATGTTGGATGATGTGGTGTGCTTCGTAATGTGAGCTCACTTTTTGATTTCTTACTGCTCTGCTATTCTATTCCATTGTTTGCTCTAAGTTAATCTCAGTTATTCTGTCCAGTTTTTTAAGAGGCAGGCTCTTTTAGATGTTATCTGGCAAAGTTCAGTCTGACCTTCTTGGTTTGCAAATACTCTGCATTTACATTCATAAAAGTGTCGCTTGAGTGTAGACGTTGACAATGTCACGATCTGAGGAGGCAGACCGTGCGGTGGAGTGTGTGGTGGACCCAGGTGCGAACACACAAGAGTAGGCTGGAGCAAACTTAACTGAAAGCGAGCCTTTATTGTGGCTGGTGACAAGGAGTGCCGACAAGGCAGAACGCAGTGACAAACTAAACTATGACTAAACTGGGAAAGTAAAACTAGGAAAAACTATGAAGACACAGGAAACCATAACTATGAATACTAAGACTGGCTGTGACACCATGGACGGTGGGAACACAGACGACGCGACACAGACTGTATGAAACACGGAGACTAAATACACATGAGGGATGATCAGGGGAAGTGGCCACACATGGGAGCACAGCTGACACACATGAACCTAACGACAGGACAGGAGAAGTGAAACTGAATACACTGACAATGAATACAGACTTTCAAAGTAAAACAGGAAACATGGAGATTAGACATGACAAGACTAAACATAACCACGCAGACATGACGCATGAACCAGGGAGACTTAGTACAGGGGGAGATGACATAAACAACTAAGGAACAAAACTAAACTGCAATCTAGGAATTAACTAGGTGAACTAAGTTAGGTGCAAATGAATACAAAAGATACATGAAACTCAAATACGGGGTCGCTCGACCCAGGACCATGACAGACAATGGATATGCCTACCTCCTTGAGAGTGTCCTTGACTTGCCTAAATGTTGTGAATCTGTTTTTCTTAACCAAGAAAAGAATTTGAATGTCTGCTGTGGTCTTCTAGGTCTTTTGCTAAGACAGAAATTCCTTCATTTTAAGAATGTATCATATTGCATATTTGGCTACTTCTAAAGTTTCTGTTGTCTCTCTAATAGGCTTTCGAGTTTTTCAGCTTAATAACGACCTCCTTTGCTTGCAAAGATATCTCTTTCAACAACAATAAACCGAAGTCAACACTTGGAATCGACTCTAAATATCTATTCTTTTACATCTCTCATTGAATAATGACAAAAGAGGTCTCATCTGGATATGAAGCTGCTTGTCATTCAATGCTTCAATTACTTTTGAGCCTCTGAAAAAGGGAGACTATAATTGCTACACAGTTAAAACAATTCTTTTCTTAAATTCCTTGAATGAAATCTGAAAGTGTGCACTTCTATCACATCTCGGCTGTTTCATCTCAAATCCACTGTGTTGGTGTACAGAAGCACAATGACAAAAAAAATGCATCTTTGTTGAAATATTTGTGGACCTAACTTTATGTAATATAAACATATTGTCTTCTCCAACAAACACCAGTGTTATATTGGAACTTGCAAATATTAGATTTCCCCTTTTTTTTTCAAGACCATTAAACCCTGGAACTGTGTACAGGTTTGATCTGTGTCCACTGGTAGCATGATCCACTTTCTACTTTTATTCCTATCCAGCTAATCTAATAGTAAATAAAGAACCAATCAGCAGCCTACTTGGTTTGTTAAATGTCATCCTATAGTGGATTACTTTGTTTGTATTAATAACGTTATCTTGAATGGATTAAATCAATGTGTCTGACATTGCAAATAAAGAACATTTGACTGCACTACCAGCCAGGTGCATGAACAACGGTGGTTTCTGAAATAGTAGTTTGGGTGCAAAAAATACAAACAATAGCTAAGCTAGTCACAATAGCCTCTGTTACACAATGACAGTAGCAGGTTCAGCCAATAGTGAGACTGACAGAGGTGTGCAAATGCTCATTTGCAAGAATTTCTATGCAAATGTGTCTAGTTTCCAATATCTGAGATGTAAAACACAGAATTAGTCATATGTGTGTCTTTCTAAAGACAATTAAAAAGAATGTGTATGCATGTTTCGGTCTTTTGCGTCTTTTGCTTTACTTCTAATCCTTAAGATTTGGTTTTAATTAATATACTGTGGATTCTAACATTGTTGGCTTGTTGTTTTTATTCATCAGAATCTCTGCTACATGTAGAAGATCTGCTGCATGGTTATTCATACTGTAACAGGATGACCGTTAGGCCCAAGTGTTTGGATCAAACTATGGTGTACCGCGGGCCATCATGCTGTGCGTTTTTTTGTTATTCATCACAATATCTGCTACAGGTAGAAAATCTGCTGCATGGCCGGCCATAACAGGATAAAGAAACTCTTAAAGACAGTAATGTGCATCAAGCCAATGAGCCATTCATAGGCCTGGTGCCATCTCATTACTCTTCCAATGACACCAGCAGAAGCATGCCTAATGTCCCATTGTCTGTAGCAGTCAGAGACAGGAAGGGAGATAGGTTAAAGTTAAAAGAAAATCCACGGCACCACATGATCTGGTTTCCCCCTTTTCTGCTCATCTATGATTCTCTCTCAACTGTACCTCTCTCCTTCTTTTCACTTAGTATATTCCTGTGGGATGCACTTTTTTTAAATAGCTGCCTTTAAGCTCTCATTTCTACTGACTTTTGAAAGCCGGGCTCAGATTTTTTGCCCATTACCATGATAATAGCTTAAGTTCAGATTCTAACTAAGTTCAGCCTTAAATGAGGTCCCTAATGGTCATGTTTTTAAGGGAGCAATAAGTCCACTGTATCGCAAAACATATACTCACCAGTCACTTATCCTAATTCTGTCTGGGGCACTTAAAATAGCTCCTCCTTTTCAACAGTAAAGTTGCCAGTGAGTGCCACTGTAGGGCAGCAATATAACAGTTCTCTCCAGAATTAAAGGTATAATGTTAATATTTACGTAAAAATGCAATAATATTTTAGCACTCTTGATTCTTATCACTATTGATTGTTTAATCATATTTATTAAATATATGTATATAAACTCTTTAGTGTGTACAGTCAAGTCACATCCCTGCATGAAGAGTGGGATTTACATGCAAGTAATATGCAGTCAAGGGGCAACACATAAAAATTCCAGGAACTACTGTGACTTGATATGAAACCTAGATTTTAGTTTTACAAGCCTGAAAAGCCTGGTAGTTCAACCCCGAGCCCCTAGGTCTAAGGGAGGCTTTTACGTGTAAATGAATTTGCTGTATGGTATACAGATGCAAATATGGATAATAGGGGCTACCACTGCTCCTGAGATGACACCTTTTTTGTAAGAGGTGCAGACTCCATTTAAGATAGCATAAGATCTTCACTGTTTCAAATAGATCGGGCTCAGTATAATTATGCACTCATGAAATGTAGCCAGAATAGATGCTCCTTATGTAAGTAACTATAAACCTTTATTACACTTTTATTTCAACAGTTTAACTGAATAAGGATTCATAAGGGTTTTAAGAATAAAATTGAAGCATTTGAATACCAAATCTGTATATTCAGACTTCTGCTCTGTAAGAGTCTCAATTTGACTATGATCTCACATGTAATTCGATAGGCCCCAAAACTCCTCCCTTTGAGGCACTCGACTGCTACTCCAGTGTGGCTTAAGAAGAAAAGACAGGCACGCAAATCCTCATGTTGCAGTGAAAATGTATATGTTTGAATACAGGTTTTATATAATAATATATTATCATGAGGATAAACAGAGGAATAACAGAACGGAAAATGGCAAGTTTGGAAATAAAGTGGAGAATCACATGAGCAGAACCAGACTCTATTTAGACTCTATTTACAAGCGACTTTTTTACCTTCTATGTTTTAGGAAGTGGTGTGTCGTCTACTTAGTGACAACTGCAGGCAGTAGAAGAAATAGACTACATGCTATCTGCTGTACTGATGTAACTGCTGAATGAGCCATCTGTGACATTTATTTCTCTTTGATACTTTGATTCTATTTTTGATGTTTGACTGATTCTGGTAAGAGTAATACTGAGAATTAAAGTTTTAGTAAAGTTTCTTTTGTGTCTTTTCCAAAAATGAAAATCCAAAACTGGATTGTTTTTTTTTAAAAATCGAATAGTCTAATTTAAGCCCCAAATGTGACCTGACAAACTAAGTCATTAACTGAAGCAATTACTGAATATTTATTTTGATTTTCAATCATTCAACCCTGCATTAGCTATTTGTTGCAAAGAACTGTATGTGCACATACTTGCTCTTTTGTTTCTCTAAACCTTTTTCAATCGTTAGTTTCACCATAAAAGTCTGAGCCCTTTACAAAGAGTTTATGTGTTGCTATAGTGGAATGTAACACAGTATAGTGCCTTTTGTTGCTTGGGGCTATATAAGCCTTTTGGATTGTACTGTTTAGTTCATTTTTATGCCCACACAGCTAAGCTAAATAGCTAAGCCATGCAATAATGGATATTTAATGTGCATATTTGCAAGTCAGCTGGGGACATATTTTAGAAGCAAACGAAGTTTGAAACCTACTTTCAGAGCTAATGTAATTATGTATCTAGCTACAGCTGATGAAATGTTCAAGTGTTGACGAGGTGAATACTTTTGTTTGACTCAGATATCTTGGCTTATTGTTTTAAACATGAAAGTCTGTCATTATCACTGCAAACGGCACACTTCCACTTGTAATTATTAATTACATTTTGATACATGCAACACCTAAGTCTGCTCCTAACAAACACAATAAGTTGTTTATATTATAGTTGTACTATAGTTGTTTATATCTCTGCTGTTCTGCAGTTTTTCCATTTTCTGTTTTTAATCATTTTTTTGCTTATTCTTCATTATGCTCTAATGATTTTTGTTTTTTTTTTAAATCTGCATGCTCCATCAGTCTGTCACTTTTCTGAACACCTGAATTTCCCCACTGAGGGACAATAAAGGATATTTCTATTTTTTTCCTATTCTTTTATATCTGTTGGAGACCTAGTGCCAACATTCTGGCAATGCCCTGTTCTAGTAAATTTTGTGTCTTACCACTAGAACCAATACATTTCAAAAGTCACACCTTTTACTTTGAAAGTGCACAGTCGCTGTTTCTGATTTGTTTTGCAGTTTCACAGCTGACTGGGCAGAAGCTGGCAGCTGTTTTGCAGAGAACCCAGGGTCTTTCATGCAAACTATGGGTGCTCTCAGGTTGACTAAAGCAATTTATTGTCTTATATTGTCTTAATCAATTTCACCTAGCAAAACCTGCAAACTCCAGTATCCACTTGTAATTGCCTAGGAAATACCTATTTTTCACTGGTAATCAGTAGTTACCAGGCGTTCAGCAACTGGTCTCTGGTCTGTGTGACTGGACCCTGATGGACTGAATATGGTTCTCGATTGGCAGGGGACTGGCAGACTATAAGGAGCTACAGACAGCCTGTATCCCTGCAGAGTGTCTGTTGCCAGATGGAGGCAGTGTTGAAATTAAGTGGTACAACCAGTCTGTGGGCTACTCCTGCTTGAGCTGTTGTTGGTCAGCCAGCTGTGGAGAAAATCAAACTTATGAAAAAGCTGAAGTAAAGCCCCCCAAAAAGTGTCCACAACTGCAGTATGATCACAGGTGGCAAAAGTACAGACATTCAGTACTTAAGTAGAAATACAGATACTGTAGATCGCTGGGGTGGCTGTAGCTCAGGTGGCAGAGCAGGTCAGCCACTAATCAGAAGGTCGGTGGTTCGATCCTCGATCCTGGCTGCATGCCAAATATCCTTGGGCAAGATACTAACCCCATGTTTGCCTACTGCTGGTGGTCAGAGGGCCCGGTGGCACCAGTGTCCGGCAGCCTCGCCTCTGTCAGTGCGCCCCAGGGCAGCTGTGGCTACAATGTAGCTTGCTATCGCCAGTGTGTGTGTGTGAATGGGTGAATGACTGAATGTAGTGTAAAGCGCTTTGGGGTCCTTAACGACTAAAAAAGCGCTATAAAAATGCAGGCCATTTACTAGTGATGAAAAATACTCCAGTAAAGGTTTAAGTGCAGATTCAGCTTCTTTTCTGAAATATAAAAAAAAAAAGTACAGGCTCTGAAATGTACTTAACATCCAATAAAATCAAAGAAGCTCATTGAAGAACATTTCTACCACCTATTTTTATGCAAATCTAGCTGAACCCTGTCCTATTTTGATGTAATAATAAAATAACATTAGTAGATAGGAATACAGTCTAAATTTGAATTCTAATAAAGGTACTCAGTTTGACTCAGGTAAGTAACGTGAGCAGAGAAAAAGAAGGAAAATTTTAAAAAAAAGTCCTGTTTTCTGTAGCCTATATTGTAGAGGGCAACTTTGCCTCTGAACAGGAAAATGAGTAAGAAAGTGGTTAAAGTTGGATTCAGCAGGTGGGGGAGCCCTAAAATCTGCTGTAATGGCTTTTTGTGGGGAAAAGAATCACAACTCTCAATAATTTCTTCTGAGAGCTCCAGTAGATTTTCTTAATGTACAGGTTGTAATTAGCTGACCTGCTGCTCTTTGTGTAGTTAACTGAATCACCCGAATTCAAGCAGATGTTTCATGAGTTTTCCTGGCTGATTTCCTCTACACTGATAGTAGAGCAGGGCGATATGACCAAAAATATTTATCATGATATACATTTTAAAATTTGCGATAACGATATAACTGACGATATAATTGACGATATAATTGACACTAGACAAAATACTTTACAACTCCACAACTTTATTCATGCAAAAAAATAAAAAATCAACGTATTTTCACTTAAACAAGCAGCTATTTTTTATGTGCATTAAAGTTATATAAAAATGTAACAGTGCAAATGCAAAATCCTTGCTGACAGTTTAACCACAAGGCATTTCCAGTGGAAATTGGCCGACATGTGCTCAGCATAACCATGTATAATATCCACAAAACTTAAAAAGAGGTTATACACACACAATACGTTAATATTATGTTGAAGCGCAGTACGTATCACTCAGCGAGGCTCCTGCCTACGATAGCCGTAATGCCCATCAAACGGTGCGGGTTTGTAGCTTAGCAAAGTTAGACTAAAACATTTTCCAGCGCCGTGTAGCACATAAAATCATTTCGAGGTCAGTAAACACAACCAGAATTCATACATAAGGCACACGGGATTATAAGGGGCACTGTCGATTTTCAGAAAAATCAAAGGATTGACTTTAAGTGTGCCGTATTTTCCAAAAAACACGGTAATAACGACGGCTCGCTAGCATGCGCTACCAAAAATAGTGCTTTGTTGTGTATCTGATGGATGAAAGCTAAACCAGTGCCACACCACTGAAGTTGCAGCATTTTTACAAACCAATTCTGGTTCATCCATTTGATTCAACGATCCGCTTTCGCCCTCCTCATTCTCCATCACCACCATGCTTTTTCCGCCATGTGCGTATGAAAACAAAGGCACTGCGCATGCGTGTTTTACCCATATTCTATCGCAATATTTCATTTTCTTATCGTTGCCCGACATTATACTGGTATTACCGTGAACTGTATGATATGGCCCAGCCCTAACTGATAGTACACTGTTTATGCTGCCTTTTTTCTAGACGGCATAAAGTTGGTATGAAGGTGGAATTCAGTAAATGAATTGGAGCATCAATAGTTTCACTTCAAATTGCTGCACTTGATTGTAAACAAACTCTGACCATGAAACCACAGTCACTGTGTACCAGTCACACACTGTCCCTTATTTAAATCCATCACAGTACAGCCAACTAACCTGTTTATCCTGCATCTCTTTTTATGCGACATTCCCTGGTGATTAATCCACAACTAGGATTTCATGTGTTACTGTTTAGGCTCAAATCGGTTTGATGTTTGAAGGCCCGCAGTGACGAAATAATAACTCGCCTCAAGTGCCTTAAACCAAAAGTAACAAGCCTGTTTTGAAAATGTAAGAGGTGGAAAGGACAGATAATGGGTTGGGGGGGTTTGTATTTTTGTTTTTACAAATGTAGGAAGTGAAAGTAAAAAGTTGTCAGAAAGTACAGATGCCTGAAAATTCTACTTAAATATAGTAACAAAGTATTTATACTTTATTACTTCGCACCTCTGAGTGTGACAAAACAAGCACAAGGAGGATACTAAGGAGGGTGTGGATATGTCACTAAGATCACTTTGTTTAAATCCTCTCTACCTGAAAGTGTGTTACAAAACTGCATCACACAAGGTCCAAAAAGCTACCAAACCCAGAGCAGGCGATGTGACTGTGTGTTTCTAAAAAGCTCATTTTATGTTTCTGTGTCACCTCATTTTAAGTGGTTCACAGTCTGAAATGCCCTGTGGCCTCTGTTAAGCTGCATGCACTTTAATCTGCAAAATAATAGTAATAGGGCTAACCTGTGGTCACAACCACACACTGCTACCTCTGCCCTTTTTACTTTGTTGCTGAGTGCAGACATAGCATTTGTTGTGTTTATCTCCAAGACAGGAATGATTATTACTAAAATTTATGTTTGTTTGTTTTGGGGTTTTTTTCGAGAACTGATTGGTATTTGTTTCACCTCGTATTTCTGAGTATCTGTGTCTTATTATCAAAAAGTTGCTTCACTTTTGGATAGTTAAAGCTACCAAAACTACTTGGTTAGCGAAACATGCCAAAAATACTTGGCTAGGTTTCAAAAAGGATCTTTGGATTGGGTGTTTTGTCATTTTGGATTAAAATACAACCTTTACCCAATCATTATCAACCTTTCTTTCTCTTAAACTGCCTGAGTGGCATGTCCTATTGAAGTCTCAAAAGAATATGCATCAGTAGCATTGAATGTAAATGCAAAACTTTCAAAGTTAAGTTTCACAGCACTGGAGTTCTGTGAAAATGTAAGTATACCTCATGAGCTTTTAGAACCACCTTTTTCAATAATACATTAAAGTAGAGCTGGGCGATATAAGATTTTTTCATATCACGATATGTTTTTTTCATTTCAGGCGATAACGATATCTATCACGATATAAGCCAAATAACTATATTTGTAAGATTTAAATGTGCCGTTGCTCACAAGTAAAATGTGAAATAATCAGCGGCTTGTTTTTATTTAAATATTTATTTCCCATAATAAGTTCAACAGGGTAGATGTACTTAAGGAACATGAGACTTTTTCAGATAAATAAAGGCAAATATTGCAAACTACACAAAAGGCAGCCGCTAAAGCGTTTAAGTTTCAAAATAGAACAAACGAAATAGACTACTAAATTGTCAATTCCACTTAGAAACAAAATATTAATTCTAAAAATAAATCTTAGTTTGTGTTACAGAAGAACAGACAAAACTGACTGACTTTTGTCAATATCAAATAAACTGAGAACTAAAAGGAAATTCTCAATCTCTCCTTGTTGTATAGCTGAGCTTTTCAAACAGTTTTAACAGTTACTTTAGTCTGACAAAAGCCGAATTAGCGCTTCCAGTCAGAGACTGAGGCTACGTCCACACGTACACGGGTATTTTTGAAAACTGAGATTTTCCGTTTTCATTTTAAAAGATAATCCCGTCCACACATAAAGGCAGAAATGAAGGAAAACGCTGCTATGAACATGCCAAAGCAGCAGGTGGCGCTAGATTCCTAACCGTGCAGAAATGTTGGCCAATCAGAAGTCTAGAAGCCTCGGTGGGAAAAAGTAAACAAAGCTGGGGCATAGAAGCAGATGAGTCGTATGTGTGGCGGGACAGTAACTGTGTGTATATGTAAGCATTTAAACACTGCAGAGAGTAGAATTAACAGTAACAGTATTGTAGAAATTCATTTCCCCGAAACAATAACGTGGCGCACAGTGTGACGTCAAAAAATGCGCACACCTTTGACGCTGCGTTTTCTCCGTTTTTCTAGTCCACACGTAAATGCAAAAACGGAGTTTTTAAAAATCTTCGTTTTCAGTGACCAAAAACGCCGTTTACGTGTGGACGAAAGGTGCAAACGCATAGAAAAATCTGCGTTTTCAAAAATACCCGGGTACGTGTGGACGTAGCGCATGCACCAGTTTATTGTATTTCCAGACTTGCTTTCGGCACAATTTACAGTGCACACTACTCTGTTTTTTGTCAGACTTGAAATAGCCGAAATACCTTCACACTACGGAACTTCTATGGCTCTTCCGTTCGACAATCTCTCCGACATTGGAACCATCATCTGTTTTCTCTTCGGTCACGCTCGGTTGATTTTTCTAGTCGGCACACTCATTTCCTCCATTACCCGGGCAGTACGGTGGCTGGCTGCTTCCCAAACAAATACACATGTGCGGCTTGGCACTTGTGCTGTACGTAACAAGTCACGTGACGTGACGCTGCGGCTGTGATTGGTTCGGCTCTGCGCTACTTAATTTGGATTGGCTGTTCTTTTTTTTTTAAATTTTTTTTATTTTTTAAGAGGACAAGAGCGGCGAGGTCTATCGCGATAGTTTAATTTTTCTATCGAGAAAAAGTTATATCGCGATACATATCGTTATCGTTTTATCGCCCAGCTCTGCATTAAAGTAATTGTTTTTGGTATAACTTCAGTCTCTGTGTGTGTGTGTTTGGGACCAATGTCCTGATGGATTTAGCTAAAGTTCGGCCTAAACCATAAACCTGTCAGTCAGATGGCTTCATTCTATAATACAAGGTGCCAAGGACCTGTAGCAGGAAAACCATCCCAAATTTGGGATTACAAATGTACATCCCAGATGTACCTTTGATAACCTAAGAGGGCTGCTATATTTTGTTTAGAAGGAATATACTTTCTCCTGGTAACCCTTCCAAACAAGCCATACTTATTCAGGCCTTTTCTAATTGTACTGTCATGAACTTTAACATTTAGCATGCTAACTGAGGCATGTGGCATCTGAGATGCCACTCTTGGGCTTTTAGTAGTTTCTCTGAGCATTGCACTGTCTGACCTTGTGGTGAATTTGCTGGCATGTACACTCCTCGGAAGATTGTATTAACACTCACCTGAATGCTCTAGACCAACTTCCAAACTTCTACTTCTACAGAGGTGCTAAAACTTGGTGATGATCAATCAATCAAGTACATTTGATTAGCAACACACTGATGTTAGTTATCATCTTATTTACATTTTACTATGGGAGGAGTAAGAATGTACTCATGCAGTGAGTCCTATGAAAACTTTCTTTTCCACATCATTGTATTTTCCATTTTGTAACTGTTTTATACTTTGTTGTGAAAAGTACAACGCATATTAACTCTAACTGAAATTATGTAAAAGTGAATGACATAAGAGGGCACTGCATTTCTAAATAATTTAGACATTAGCTACCATTTGTTACATATTAGATTATCTTTTGCCTTGTTCAAAGATAGGACAGTCAGAAGGTGATTTAAAGGCAAGATTGTAATTGGGAAATATTGCACTCAGTCAGCTACTGTCATGGAGTCATCCACAGATACAAGGTCAATAGGAGGGTCAGCATAATGACAAATGAACCCTGACATTGAAATTAAGTACAGATATTCGGCTTTTTTTATTCTGCAGTCATGGTCCTGTGCTGCACCGTTATGTTAACTGCAATGTCAGTGAGGAAACTGAGGGTGTGGGAGGAAAATGGATGTGGATCATTTAAGCTACCATGAAACAGAATGTGAGTGAGTTGTGGCTAGCTGTGCGGGTTTTAAGCAGAATTTTTCAGCTATTAGATAATGATTTTGATAAAAGCCATTCTGTGGGAGGATGATAACAGCACAAAAGCAATTAAACTGAACCCAGCATTCAATTTTGTATGTGCTCAAAGGCTATGTGAGACATCAAGTGAAATCATTTCAGAGATAATGTGAACATGCTCACCTTTTTTACATTTTTCTCTCCCATTGTTTCAACCTTTTGTCTACAGGGTTGACAAACTGAAAGAAACAGTGGGGCTCTAAAAACCTATGCAAACATGTGTACATGCCACAAAACAAAGTGCAAATAAAGACAGTGCAGTCCTTAGTTGCATTCAAGTAATCATCCTGTATGATCACTGACACACAAAGAACACAGACATAATATAGTATAACTGTCTCTTGTACTTTGATGTAAATACAGTGGTGCCCAAGTTCTGGTTTGAGGTATCTGTGTGGAGCTGTGGACAAAAGCAAAAACAAAGAAACAAAAAACACAAATAATTATTAAAATAATGTGACAAATGCAGTTTAGTTGAAACAAAGAGTCTGGTGGCAGTCTGAAAAGCACGCAGTAGAACTTCAGTTATGTGCTACATTTCTTCTCCTCAAACCAATTAAACATTCTCTTTGCAGACAAGAAACTTCTAAGCACTTTTCTAACATAAAACTAAACACATACTCTAAGGCTCCAAAGTGCTTGAAATTGACAATCAACTGTTAACCAAGTGCTTTTTTCCCTTTTAACATGTTATGTAAGAAACCTAAAGAAAAAAGATTTCATTATAGTTTTTATACACGTTTATACAGACAGTAAAGCAGACTGAAAGGATCCTAATTCAGACCCTAAATAATCTGCATAGCGTAGGGCAAACTACTGAGTCATCCCTGTGGATGTGGGAAGGACAGAAAGCAAATGGTGAGGTATATCGGGACAGGAAAGCAACCATTCTTTACAGTATTAACTATTGCACAGCTAGGGTGAGTATAAACTTTATTACTCAAATCCACCTAATGCCAGCTGAAAGGAGAGTTTATCTAGAAAGCCTTGACTTTGTGTTTAGTGTTGAAAGAGGTGCGTCCGTTGAAAGCTGATCATCTATATATATCTATATACAGAGTTGCAGAGTTGTCAGCTGCAGATACATAATGATAAAGTGTTATAAGTGAGTGTGTTCCAGAAGGTAATTGCATCTTTATTTAATAAAGTGTGATTGGTAGAGATTGATAACAGCCAGACATAGCTGGGCAATTAATATCCTGATTGAGTGGCCATGGAGAGGGCTATCAGAGTGCTGTTATTGCTGCAGTCTCCAGCTGGCTCCAAAGTTTAAGGGAAATAAATGACTTCAGTGATTAACATCACATTGATGCTCTTTTCTCAGAGAACAAAATGAATTGTCAGTCTTTGCACTTTGGCAATGGGCAATATCCAAGTTACTACACTATCTAGTTTGCCACAGGTTCAAACCATCACACACATATTCACTACTCCTTGCCGTATTCACATACATGCTCTTATCTATGCATAGCTGATATACCATATAATGATAAAGTAGCACTAAAAGTAAAGTGACATATTGTTTATTTATTCAGAGTGTTTGGGGTGGAAAACCAACAGAAATAAACTTGGATCAAATTAGAATCCAATCAAATTCAAAGAAAATTGAAAAAGCACCAATTTTATATGAACATAAAAACTAAATTAGAAAAACACACACACACACACACACACACACACACACACACACACACACACACACACACACAATATGTATTCCAGTGTATTCTGTGATTTGATCAAACCCAGTAGTCTGACTTTGGCCATACTTCATGGTGTCACAATAAAGCCAACAACTGCAAAGCATTTCTGAATATTTTTCCTGTCACTCATATAGAAAAGAACAAGGGCTGACATATTCATGGCAAATAACAAATGGAGGTTTCCCTGACAACATCATGTGATTTCTAATCATTTTCTTTGAGGCTTTTAATGCAGTTAGGGATGTAACTGCAATCCAGGTACACAGTTTTCTTTGACATACCAGGTGTGACTCAATTGCAGTGTTTTCATTCATATTTAAAATAATTATTTTTGTCAGTTGTTGCCAATTTATCTCTTTTGTGTTGACAAAAAGACTCCAAGTGCAGTTTTGAAAGTGTGTATGCGTCATCCTGTTTGCAGCCTGTTGCAGTTGCTTCTGCTATTTTTTTAAGCAATTCTTGATTTTTTTCCCCTCTATTCTTAACTTTTAAGTCTCTCCCTCTTGAATATGCTGGTTGAGAGCTTTTGCCTTTTTCTTTATTTGGGGAATATTTCGTTTCTTTTTCTTTTGGGAAAACTGCATACCATTTGCATTATTTATTCCAGAGGTCAGCTGATCAGGTCCCACACTCTTTTTAGCACTCACCGATGTGAGTGGCACACTTTTGGCACCCAGGCTGAGCTACCTGATAGCTGTGTGGTAGCCTATGTCACCATCCTTAGGCTTATGCTTTACCAAATGTCATGTAAATATGTGCAATCACCTTCCTGCAGAAAAATATTTGTAAAAATTGTGTTAATCCTTATGGATTTTAAAGTGTAGGTTTATGTTAGGTTATTTTCTTCTTCTTTCCTCGGTTAATCAAAAGAATAACTACTCCACATGGTGTGTAGAATTTTCTATCTCAGTTTATTTCCATTTCAATTTTATTTACATAGCGCCAAATCACAAAAACAGTTGCTTCAAGGCGCGTTATATTATAAGGTAGAGACCCTACAATAATGCATTGAGTAAAACAGAGAAAACCTCAGCAATCACATGACCCCCTTTAACCTCTTAAGACCCGAATTCTTCCATGGCATGCATTTTTAATTTCTCTTTGGTATTTGGGCTGATTGGGACCCGATGAATGTAAAAACAAAGATTAACCAGATTTTTTTTTCACCCGATTTTTGTTTCTGTGAAAAATGAGATCCACACATGAGGATATTTGTTTTAAATTTTGATAAAACAGTGACAGTATAATGTCCTCGTAAGTGGATATCAGGCCCTTGTAGAGCAACATTTTGTATTTTGGTATTGGTCTATTTGGTCTAGACAACCCAAAATGTGATGTCATATGTGGACGCCAGGTCCTAGGAGGTTAAGCAATCATTTTGGCAACAGTGGAAAGGAACCTCCACCAGAACCAGCCTCAGACACTGGCAGGAAGCTGCTGCGACCGGTTGGGGTTGAGGGAAGGAAGACAGGACAAAGACACGTCGTTAAAGAGAGACACAGATAGAAATGGGAATTGTTAAGAATTTAGTGATTCAGATTCCATTTTTTTTTTTTTTTTTGGCCTGTCCCGTTTGGCTCTTTTGCCATCAGAATTGTTGTCTAAAGGCAAAGATAACCATCCCAGCCTTGCCGTAATGGTCCATTTGATTCACCTTTTATTGTTTATTTTATTTTCACTTACTGAATACGGGACAGACTTGACTGGGGGAAAGAAGGGGAGAAAGAAAGAGGGAAAGAGAAACAGCTGAGAAGAGGGACGGGGGAGAAGGGCAAAAGACAAAAACCAACAGAACGGGCAGAGAAAAAAAATGCATATATCAATCACCTGGATCACCTGCTGAGAAAGAAAAAAGAAAGCAAGCAGAAGAGAACAAGAGTAATAGAATAAACAACATCACAATGATATATGGGAATATGACAGTAAATACTAAATATTAAACATTATTGTGCAGCACATAAGATCAACAGAACACAGTGTGCTTTGAGGTAGGAGCCAAAAAGGTTGTAGTTTGTGTGTGTGATCACCCGTGTGTACACCTGTGAGCATGGACGCGCTTGTTTTTTGTTTTTTTTAAAAGGTTCCTTCATGTAATAATCTGCTAGAGGTTGTGGGGGGGCCACAGCCCCGTCCTCCAGGGCATGAAGCAGGTGTGGAGGAGATCAAAACTCCAGACATCCAGAGGCCCGCAGAACACAAGAGACCAAGGAAGACCAACAGAGGGGCAGCTGCGCCACTGTCCCAGAAAGAGCTGAGGAGAGTCCCAGATGAGGGCTCACTCAGCAGCCGCGGAGCAGAAGCCAGGGGGAGTTGCAGTGACGCGCCCGTGAGCTCCGCCGGCAGCCAGCTGCGCCTGAGTGACCGAGCCCCAGGCCGAGAGGCCGGGGGCACCCCACCTCCGAAGTGGCCCGAGCGAGCCCCAGGCTCCAGGCCCCGATAAGCGGCCGCCAAGGAGTGAGCCGGTGTGTACCTGGACGCCCATCCCCGGACACAAAGAACCACCAACGCACCGATGTCTGAGGGGGTCCGCCACTGGCAGGGGAAGTGGTGGTAGGGGGAGATAGGCCTCCAAACCTTGGAGGGCCTGAGATGTCCCCAGAGAGGTGGCGCCTGACACCCAACCTGACATATAGACACAGACATACAGGCACACACAGATACAAACATCCATTCCCACCCTCATGCTCTCATATGCACTTACTCCACACTCAACCAACGTGGAGACAGACATAAAGAGACGCTGTACACACGATCACACTCCCCAAGCGTACTCTACAAACCGGGTCTAGGTGCCCCCGCCCCTGGAGGGGGGAACTGCACCCAGACCCAGGTGGTGTTTCCCTTTTCCCTGCGGTGGGGGGAGGCAGACCGCCCCGACTCCGCAGCAGCAGGAAGGCTCCACACTCCAGACCGCAGTCGGACGGCCAACTCCTCCTCCTAGTCCTAGCCCCCCTGCTCCAGCAGGTCGCAGAGAACGGGGGTGAGAGAAGACTCCGAACCTCCCTCCACCCGCTCATTGTAATGTTGATGCATGTGTGTTCTAAGGTGCATTTAAAACCCAGGAGGGCTTGG
This sequence comes from Aulonocara stuartgranti, assembly GCF_965226115.1. Lineage (NCBI taxonomy): Eukaryota > Metazoa > Chordata > Actinopteri > Cichliformes > Cichlidae > Aulonocara > Aulonocara stuartgranti. Next base: position 23,629,039 of record NC_138956.1, read on the forward strand.
AGCTACCTGCCAGAGAGCAGCAGGTAAGCGCATGGTCCCTCCTGCTAGCCCTCAATGTCTACGTGTATTTAAAATTGAGAGGTGGGCAACGATGCCAGGGGTGAGGTTGTACACCCTGATGGTACTTTGGACTCCGTGTATCGTGCCCACCCCCAAGATCCTATATGTATGTGTAATGAGAGTGTGAGTAATGTGAATGTCTAAGTTGTGGGATAAAATTGAGGCAGAGGCAGCCAGAAGGGGACAGAGGGGGGGGGGGGGGGGGGGGGGGGTAGATTCCATTATTGATATCACTTATTCAACTACTTATGGATTTGCTTATCGATTCTCATTGGCTCCACTTTGAGAGTCACCACCATTTCTAAGCAGCATATCAAAGACATTACATTCATGCAAATTAATTACATGCTGTGTGGTCAAATGTTTGTGCATGTTGAAGGTATTTCCCCTCTTTGTTGTGATTAGTCATTACTCAATAACGACCATTACTCAATAAAACTAAAGTAAAAACGTTATTACAGAAAACACTTTAAGTAATGCAGCACATTAGTTAATTGCAACCAGGAGAAAAAGACATTCATTATACTACTCGTTACATTACTTTCATGTTACTCTGTAAAATGATCTGAAACACACCGTCTCATAACAGTTTAACAATATACCATTTAACAATATAAACCTGAGGCTACAGCCCCCCACACCAACACAAATCCCTATCCTAATGAGGACACATGTGATCTTTCTCTTAGCATTTGAATAAAGCAAGCATAAAGCAGACAGCACAAAGCAAAGATGGAAACCAGCACAAAGAGACTTTACAGCAATCGCCACAGTGATTCTACTTTAGAAACATGAACAGGTAGAAACGGAGGCTGCAGCCTGACTGCTCATCTGTTTGTTACCTGTTGAAGTTCAGCAGTGGCTGGCTTCACCACAAATGACGGCTCACTTTATCATGATGCTGGGCCGGGTCAGCATTTACATTACTCTGGGTTCTTGGCTGTGCAGGTGCTTGCGAAGAGCCAAAGTTGTGTTAACAGTATAATGCAGTTGTTTCTGTCCTGGAGCAGTCTCCACTTTACCCTCGTAGCCTCATCCTTTTGTGCAAAATAAATAAATAAATAAAAGTAATGTTCATATCCACACTGGAAAAATGTGCCACTATTTTCGCCCTCTGTCAGACACAAACTGAAATCAACTGATCATAGCAAGAAGAATCGATAAGCGGGATTGATGGGCAGGGAAACTAACGATTCAAAGAATTGGACTACTGGAAACTAGTTCACTACAAGAACCAGTTCTCGATTCCCATCCCTACACAGAGATTAAAAATAACTAATGGTTAAATTAAAGGTGCATTAAAAAGGTAAGTAAAAAAGAAACACTTGGTGCATCATGGGCAGCCCCCAGCACCCTAGACCTATTGCACATTCTACTTTTAAACACCCTTGGAACCATAAGTAAACCAGCACTCTCACAACAAAGTACTCTATTGCGATGATGCAGCACCATGAGATATGCCTGATTATTCAAGACTATTGAAGATTTAACAAGGAGCCAACGAAGAAAAGCCAGTATGGGAGAAATGTGCTTTCTCTTTCTAGTCCCTGTCAGTACTCATGCTGTAGCATTTTGCATCAACTGAAGGCTTTTTAGGAAGTTTTTAGGACATCCTGTTAATAATAATAATTTGAGGAACACAGTCCAGAATAAATGCACACACTAGTCCTTCAGCATCCCTCTGAGTCAGGATGTTTCTAATTTTATAGATATTGTCCAAATGGAAGAAAGCAGTCCTACACATTTGCTTAATATGCACGTTTAAGGACAGATCCTGGAACTGGAAAACAACTGGAGAGTTTTCATATTGTTGCAGTGCAAATAAACAATTGTCCCTGCAATGTATTTATACAAATGCATACAAAGCACTCTAAACATAAAGTTTACAATACCTGCAATAGTAATCTTGGCAGAAACTGCTATTCTGAACCTAAAAACAGTAACATGAATAAACCAAATGCCTTCATATAGAACTGTTTTTTGGACTGTAATACGCATTTGTTTACTGCCCTTTTTTTACCCTTTCAGGATGATTTATATTTTTATATGATATATTTGTGGTTTTTCATTGGAAACTTTTTAGTGATTGAAATTTTTTGTTGTCTGTACTGTATTTTTATTATACAGATCAGAGCTAAATCTTGATATTAGTATCCATTTTTGATGATATTTTTCTTCCCTTATTTTTGGGTTCAGATATATACTTGAAATCAAAGCTGACAGGAAGCTGTTACATCCCCGATTCATTTGGCTGTTGAAGTTATTTTCTCCTCCAGGCTGGAGGGGAAGTGATATATGCGTGTATATCATACAGTATAGTAAGGAACAGTGTTTATCAGATGTTTTTTCATGTGATGGCAGACCTTTTACTTTCTCATAGTTTTATTTTACTCACGATGATCTCCTTAGTTTGCATACATGATTAAGCATGTTTTTTATTTTGAAGAGGTTTGACAATAACCTGATACAAAGACACTGTTTCATATACTATAAATTTGTGCCAGAACTGGCAGAAAATCAAAAGCTTGTAATCTCCATGGAAAATAACAGTGTCACAGTTTGGAGAGATTTTTTTTCTCCTGCAATCCTTTATTCTATTTTACATTCACACATATATTTCATTGATCATTTTAATTTATCTTATTATATCAAACATATGGGAAATAAAGTGCACTGAAGAGTTATGGCACATAAATCTTGAAGTTTTGAGGAGAAAGTTAGATCTCAGATGAAGTGTTGCTTCTTTTTGATGGGAAATGTCAAGCCAGGACTGTTGAGTTATGAGCTATTAAAAATATGTAGATATGACAGGGCTCCTATGAGGAAGGTTGATGCGAATTCTCTGTTGGTTGCTTGGCTAGATCCATAAATAAATAATCACATCGATGAATGAGTGAAGGGAATATCAGAGAAGACATGTTCCATGATCTTGGAATGAAAAACAAGCTCAGTGCTATTACGTCTATGGGCCTCAGCTAAAGTTCATTCGCTTTTTGTTGTCCCTTACCTCACAATGTCAACTTTGACAGAATCAAGCTGACAGCAGACTTGTATAGTAGAATATCTTGATGTCATAGTGATAAGCAGCCAATCGGACAGGTACCCCTCTGTGTGCATGTGGGACCTCACTTAAAATGAACACGTCTCCAGTGAACATGACAGAGTTTTTAACCTATTAGACTGATGAACCTAAAAGTTTCGAAAGGTAAAAATCTCCAGAAAAGGACAAAACTTAGGATGAACTTGAATGAATTAATGTAAACTCTTTTCACTTGTATAAGTATTGTGTACTTGTTTAAATACATACATACATGCACATATTCAGACTTTATTAATTCAGTATAAAATCAATAAAACTCATTGTTTGTCACTGAAGTTGACCTATACTTATTTGCTTTCTTGTCAAAATATTAGTAAGATCAGTATCAATCTTATATCTTTAAAATGTGATACTGCAATGTGCGCGCTCTCGGCCAAGAAAGTCTACTACAACATTCATCTGAAAAACAAAAAAGAGAAAACAGAACAAAACAATGCAGTTCAGTGTTGGCACAGGGTAAAAGAAAACAAATGTTCACTTGTGATCTTTCAAGGAACTGGCTGGCAAAGTATTTAAAACTCTGAACAGTCCTAACACAGCCGTTCTGTAATCTAAGATAAGCAAGGTCTATGAATTGTAGTGACAGACAGATCTGAGCGTGGTATCAATCTACTCTTGTGTTTCACAAATCGATCTATTGGTGATTTGCTATTTGAAAATCTTTAAAAAAAAATCTTTTGAAATTGTGAATAATGTTTTGTGATGGATGACCAATCTTAGGTAATATCATTTACAAAATGCACCTCTATTTTGTTCAAGTGTTTTGCTTGGTACGCCACTAATATTATATACAGAAAAGCTGGTGGAATGCATTTAACTATTTACATAATCCCGTCTATGGCACAAGTTGTAATGTTGATGGTAATACATACCAGGGTAATAATGTAAAGTAGTCTCTGAAAACAGAGCTTTAAATAGAAAACAGTTTCTTACTTCTTGGTGTAAAATTGTTATTTTACTTTTATTAATCTTACAACAAAGTAAAGAAATACAACTAGTGGAAACTAGAGCTAAATGAGCTATAGAAGTGTTACTCTGAAGGTATTACATAGATTAAGTAAGTATTCAATTTACCTCTGTCTAATACAGAAGCTCTGTTCATCTAATTCATTGATTTTCTGTCTGTGTCGCAACCTGACCTGATTTTGCTTTTTGCTCCCTGTGATGTGGGTTAAGGCACCCATCAGGGATTAAGTATGTGTGCCAGCAGGTACGTGCACCTTGTATCTGACTTAAATATGCCATTATTAAGCCATCTAGAAAAAAAAATACATCACATTTTTTACTACTGCATTTTGTACATTGCCAATTATACCTATTATTTCTATTTTTGAAATCAAGCCAAAGTAATAGCAGTGTAAACTCTCAAGTCTTTAGTGACATACAATAAATTAAAAAAAGCTACTTTTCATCATTTCAAATCCCAGCTACTTGACCCTATTCTCTCTATGTTCCTGCGTGCTTGTTTTTTGATGTTTCAACCAAATTGAACACCCTACAGGCAACTGCATCTTCTGAAAACACTTCACAACAATGTGTTTGATTATCAAAGGGATGCCAATAAAATTACTTTTACTCCCACATTAACAGTTTTTGACAACCTGCTACCTTATGTTTCATCTTGCGAGCTCCACCTAATGCGTGCATGGGGAAAGTCAAAGATTACTTGCTAAAAAAGATCGGAGTTTGGCTTCAAAGTGAATTTACTTATGCAGTTATGTGGGTTTTTCTGCTTTTTACTCTATCTGAACAAAAGTTAAATTTATGGTTAAAATTAAAAAAGAAGAAAATAAATAAGAGTCAAAGCTAATATAACAAAAAAGGGGGCATACTTCAAGCTCAAATGTGTTGCATTATGCTCAAATACGCCATCCTCAGATCTCTACACAACTGTCAGAGTAATCTGGTGTGAGCATACTCACACTGCATTTTATTTCTTCAAATCTGCTCTAAGCACACTAAAAAAAGAAAAAAAATGTAAACATATAATATTGACAAGGCCTAACACGTTTGCAAGTTAGACACTGTACCTTATATGCTGATGAAGGAAAAATGCCATAAATTGTGCCAGCATTTCTTGTTTATTCACTGGCTGCAATTTATATTATTCATTCAATAATTATCCCCCATTCCTTCATATGTTCATTTGTTGCTCTAGTAATTTGGAGATATCTCTCAGACCCATGTTGTTAGGCCTTTCCTTTGAAGTTGGGATGCTGATAAGTCTCTCAGTGGGCCGCCCTCTCTTTAGCCCTGATTAGCATGATTTTCATTACCATGCTGTACATCAACAGCATCTTTCAAGAAAAAGAAATACTTTTGGAGTATTTCTTATACACACACACACACACACACACACATATATAACATACTGATACTGCTATAGTACTTATTTTGTTTTACTGCCCTTATATTATCATAAAATATCAAATGCTTGAAGAAATATTAATACGTAATGTATATTATTCACTTTTCTTCTCTTTTCTGTCTGTTTTAATATGCACTACACAGAGACTTTTGGCCAAACCAAAGGTGTTTCTCTAGCTCAATCTGTCTATGTGATGCACATTAAAATTCACTTCAAACAAGCCTTGGGATAAGGTTGTTCAAGTCACACAGCACTTTCTAATCTTATCCCTTTTTTCCTTGATACCATCATTGCCTTCCTCTCTGTTCAAATAGTATCCAGTTTCACTGAGACACCAGATCTGATTCCATCTCACAATTTCTTCCCCATTTAGGCAAAAAAAAAGGGAGTGAATCTGAGGCTAAACAAGTCAATAAATGATCAGTAAGAAGAATTGGGATGGGATGTTAAAACTAGTTCTCTTGGTTGTACTCTGATCTGGCCTCAGCACCAAAGAAAATTCTTTGGGCTAAAGCCCTTCCTGCTTGGCTGGCAGAGCTTTAGCATTAAAGCCCTTTATTTTGTTTCTTACCCCTTTTTCTCAGCAGTGACATTAGTTGTAGAGTGGCTGTTAAACAGAGTGGAACAAGTAAACACAACTGCACTGGTGAAAATTCATGAAATTGAGAGTTTTAGAGGTATTTGACTGTGTAAGGCAAAGTCAAGCCAAATAAAGTCAAAAGAAAAAAGTAGATTCATTTCTGCCTCATGGCTAAAGCTGATTTCCATGTGACTTATTCTATAGTTTAATAGAGATATGGTGATGGTACAATTATAGAACTATGCACTAACATTCACCTGGGATTTTTGGAAAAATGAATTATAAATGTAAAAACAATTGACTTGACTTCAGTTCAGTTCAGTTTTATTTATATAAGTTCAAATCTCAATAAAAGTCACCACAAAGCACTTTATATTTTAAGGAAAAATCTCTACAATAATACAGAGATCAGAGGACAATGACTTAATCTCAGTAATAAACAGAAAGTCCCTGTCTACTTTTCTTTCAGTTTAAAAATAACATTTACAGAGTGCAGTTTTCCACCATAACTATAAGGCTGGCTGCCTTAACACTGAGGTAGCAACTGTACTGTACCAGTTACTACCCTCAGAGTCTATGTTCATTACTTGTTGATCGATGACGCAGTCATGGTACTTACCGCCTTTAAACAAAAATCCTTTATCACAGGAATTGAAAACAAACCAAACACATATCTTATTATTACAGCAACCACAATACCAAATTGCACTTTGAGCAATCGCTGCCAAATTCCATGCTGTGATTTTGTTGTGTGTTTGTTGTGCTCAAATAATAAATACATTTTGGACTATAATACAGGATCAGTGAACCACTGAATATGCCAGGGATAATGAACAAAATATGAAATCTTAAAGGAAAACAGAGTGAAGCTTAGTTTATACTTTGCATTGAATCTATCTAGAGCCTACAATGCAGCCTACACGTTACTACAAGTGTATCTAAATGCTACTTGGCAGTGGGGTTTCTATGTCATTAATTTTTAGTTTCCTCTATTTTTTTCTCACTCTACTTCCTGTGTTCACTTTGATGTAGTTGGTGACTCCAACAAAAACTTTCTTGACCTATTCTGATTTCCAGTTTTTTCTTAAGTGTGACCTTCCGATATTGATTTTTTTGCAGATTCTGGTGCCCTGTCTACAAACAATAACTAATAGAGTATGGAAATAAAATGCAAAGTTTTATTTCCATAATAAAATAAATTACAAAATTATTGAATAACATGCTCCACTAAATAAGTTACTACTACACCCACCTTTACCTAAAATAATTTACCTTACCAAACAAAAACTGGTGTAACACAACAAAACAAATGTCAGGTACTAACATCCACTATAACTGATCAGCGAATAACAGGTCATGCTGAAATAACTCGAATCCCTGGCATGCAATCTCTAAGCACAAAAATCCTATTTGAGTTGGACATGATGAACTAACCTAATGTGGAATAAATGTAACTCAGAAAAGTCGAATCAGAAAATGGCAGTTGCTGGAAATTTGCACAAAAAACAAACAAAAAGAGCACACAGAAAAAACATCAAAACAGTGGAAGCGAAAGGGACAGTTACACTGAATTAAATTGGAGGCTACAGTGATGTAACATGTAATTCCACTATTACTGCATTAGCTTGAATAAATAATAACAGCTGGCACACATAAAGCAAACATGTTCAAAACGCTTTATCTTTAAAAAATAGAAAACAGTGGAGAACGGTTATCTTTCATTTTTATGTTTCCCTTGTCAAAGCTTGAGGAGAATTCAATTTACCTCAACCTGACCTCATGTTTTTATACTGTATTCATCACTTTATGACCACCAGAAAATAAGTTTGTTGTTTAAGAGTCCTTCACGATCTGCAGAGTATTTTTATATTGCATGTTCTCTTGAAAGATTCTCCAATTAATTATTTTCCAGACTGCATGGGGCACAGTAGGAGCAAGGGCAGCAAATGTGAATAAAATGGTTCAATTTAGAGGGGACTCATTCTGCCAAGTGTGTCTGATCCACAAGTGCTCAGTGACAGAGTTCTTCACATTGATGGCAAAAGCTTTGGGTGTTCAGCTAAATCCAAATAATGCTGACTCTTAACAGTAAAGACAAGTGTTACTTTGATGCAAGTATCTCGTTTGCTTAGATATTCCAAGTTGGTACTTTTGTCTGTAAGAAGGATATCAGGATGTGAGGAAATGAAGATAGACAGACAGGGTAATAAAGGAAAAGCATTGCAGGAATGAAACTATAGCATGTTTTTATATATTTTATATTTTAGCTTTGGATTTGCCTGCTTTTCCCTATAATTGGCAGTGTGCCAATTAAGAGGCAAGGAAAGACACATATCCAATTAATCTTACCTGGTGTATTCACAGGAGACAGGACAACGCCTTCTCTTCTCTTCTCTTCTCTTCTCTTCTCTTCTCTTCTCTTCTCTTCTCTTCTCTTCTCTTCTCTTCTCTTCTCTTCTCTTCTGTCCACACATAAAATGGATAAAACAAATATTACAGGTGCAATTAAATGTGCGCCTAATTACGGGAACGCTCCTCTCCTTCTCATCTGAGATTCAGGATTGTACTGAAGCAGGCTAATGATTAAGACTATGCTCTGGATTAGCCCACAAGGATTAGAGAAACGTGACGCCTCACAAAATTGTGAGCACTGATTGCCAATTCTTAGTTTAGATTTTTTTAAAAATCTTTTTTATATATAATTTAATTCAATACTGTTGATTTATATTTACATTATCATATATTCCATATTCATTGCATGTAAAGTGAAATGTTTTAAATCAATTTTGTTTAAACTTTGGTTATTATTTATTCAGTATCTCCAGTATCTCAAATTATTATATTTCCCAAGAACAGTCAAAAAGAAGTCAAAAAACAAATCGTGAAAATTATGTACTCTGATGTACATACTCAGTACTTGATTGGGGCAACTTTCCACAAAATTTCAGTGCAGAAAGGTATTGCTAAATACCAGTCATGAGGTTGCAAACTGCTGTCATTCACTGTCACAGCGATTTCTCTTTTTTCCTCCTCAGACACAGGTGTGCAGCTGACAGCAGACAGCTGAAGTGAAATAATGTTTAATATTTATAATGTTTAATAATATTGACAAGAACACATTATAATAAATGCTTACACCAAGTGTTACACCAAACCAAGCTTCTTGCTTAATAACCCCTTTAAGCCCACGGGAGTGTCCATGATCCCAACTTCTTTTAAATCCCGGTAGGCTTCCAACTAAATAAGCTAAAGCAATGCTTTTTTCTTTTTCTTTTTTTTTTACATATGAAAACAGAGGAATTGTACTTACATATCATGCACTTTCCTTCCACTAATGGCTTTGCAAGAATCATGTAAAAAAACCAATCCAGAAACATACTTTGCCGATATGATCAGCAGTTGTCAGCAGGAACTATCATGTGTCCGCCATTACCTGCTAAAACCGGAAGATATGTTATTTTCATGTTAAAGTTTGTTTTTTTTGCGAGAATGCCTCATGACAGTGACGTAAGCGAGTGCGACGTTTGTGATAACAGCTGTGTGCAGATCAACAATGGATCATATATCGAGTGTGGGAGAGAGTATGAGCGTGCAGCGTTTAAAGTGTGAAAGTACTGACCTGACTTTAAGTTTGATTCCATAAAAAGTGACAAAAACATTAGTGTCTGTTGTGCGTGGGAAGAAAACTTCTTTTTAAAAGAAAAAAACCCCTAAACTTCCAAGCAAGCACCGGGAGTACGCTACCACGTAATGGGAAACTCACAGAGAAACTCGCGGATTCTTCCACTGACCGCTGTGGCACACCTGCACCAGGGTAAACCTCCGCCTACGCCAGTCCTGCTTTACAGGTGAAAATAGAGCAACAGGGCCGCTAGTCTTTGATGTTATTTATTTTCTGCTGTGTTTTACTTGCATCTATTTGAAAGAGTGGGTGTAAACACAAAAAAAAAGTATATATATGTGCTGGAATGTGCACAAAATAAGTTTAAATGTTATACAAATTTCTTCCAGTCAGAGAATGTTGCATGTAATTAAATTTTTTGCTTGATGCATAAAGTTAAAAGATTAAAACTAATAAAACAAGTTTTAAAAAGAGACTTTTCCATTTGATTACATTTTGTATGATGGATTATGTAGAAAAAGTATAATTGGGCTGAAAGATCTATCGCTTTATCACCTATTCAGGTTGTAAATCGTGTTTTTAAAAAGTAACTAAGTAACTAAGTAATTAATTACTTTTGAAAATAAGTAATCAGTAAAGTAACGGGATTACTTTTTTGGGGAAGTAATCTGTAATTAGTTACTGATTACTTTTTTCAAGTAACTTGACCAACACTACCTGTCAGTACTCTTGCTGCAGCATTTTGGATTAGCTGAAGGCTTTTCAGCAAGTTTTTTGGACATCCTGATAATAATGAATTACAGTAGTCCAGCCTGGAAGTAATAAATGCATGAACTAGTTTTTCAGCGTCACTCTGAGACAGGACATTTCTAACTTCAGAGATGTTGCACAAATGGAAGAAAGCAGTCTTACATATTTGTTTAATATGTGCGTTGAAGGACATGTCCTGGTCAAAAATGACTCCAAGGTTCCTCACAGTGTTATTGGAGGCTAAAGGAATGCCATCCAGAGTAAGAATCTGGTTAGATACCATATTTCTAAGATTTTCAGGGCCGAGTACAATAACCTCAGTTTTATCTGAATTAAGAAGCAGAAAGTTAGCGGCCATCCAGGTCTTTATGTCTTTAAGACATTCCTGCAGTTTAACTAATTGGTTTGTGTTATCTGGCTTCATGGATAGATAGAGCTGGGTGTCATCTGCATAGCAGTGAAAATGTATACTTATTTATGTATGTCTTCTAATGATACTGCCTAGGAGAAGCATTATACATGCTTCCCCTAGGCAGTAAGTATCATTTCTGTCATACCTTTTTACTCTACAAAACATCTGATAACATATATTATATTAGCTCTGCTGCTAGCTGTCATGTGTGTTTTGACTTTAAACTTGATAAAACAGAGGGGGCAACAACCAGCAGGAGGTAACATGGCAACCAAAATCATCACAGACTGCAAAGACCCTCATTTTGTTACCCTCATCAGTGACCATCATCAGCAATCTTCCAAATGATTGTGGCACTTGTACTAAACTAGACCATGAGATAAACAGTATTTATACAGTTTGATTATTCATTTACTCAAAATCCAAATGGAATATTTTAAGCCCCAACCAAGTATTGACTTTAAGAATTAACATAGCATCAGAAGTTGGAAATTTCTGTATTGTAAATTCTTTGTTGATTGAAGACATTTTCTAATAATTTGAGTTTTTAGATCCTGCACTATAAAAGCAGAATTCAGAGCGTTATATAGTTTATTCAAAACCCTTCCATCCCCATAATGCACACTGACACAATCTAAAATTGCTACAACCAGTATTTTCATATACAAAAAAAATATTTTTAATACGAAAGGAAGCATTTTTACCATTGAAGCCACATTATATTGTTGTCAAAACACTGCAAAGCTGTGCCATCGTCTAACTTAACTGATTTGGTTTTATGGGCCACAACATTAGTGTTTTGGTTTTGTTTCACTACTCTGCTCAGCAGGCAGTTGAGGATAAACCTCTTTACTGCTAACTTCCAAGCTTCAAATTGAAAACAGACAAAGCAACTTGTTGGTGAACACAGTGGAGCAATTAACAGTTAGTGAGCCACAAATTGTCCCTCAGGATCTGGTAGTCACCAAAAAAATGGCAAGAGGAAAAGTGATTATTGGACTGGCATTCATCGGTTGGATCAGGTATTCATTAAGCAATAATTAATTAATTGCCCACTCTACCTTTTTCAGCTACATATGTCAGTGCTGTGTTTACAGCTTGTTGTTAAGAGACAAAACATTTAGAGAGCAGGCCCCATCAAAAAAATAATTAATTCAAGTCAAAAATCCAAATTAACCTTTGCCCAGTAGTTTGCTGTTCACATAAAATGAAATAAAATAATCATGAAATATACTTGGTTACCAGTAATATACCATGGAAGCCCACGCAAGTAAATGATGTGTGTGGGAAACACTGTATATGTTTACAAAAATGTGTTCAGAAATAATAAATATCAACAAGCTTTTATTACTTCAATGATACATGTCTGAACTGTACAAACAAAAACAGTTTGACTCAAAAGCACAGGTCATACCAGCGCAGAAACCGATTTGATCCATATTCATGTAAATGATTGTGCATATGTGCATAATTTGTATCTTTTAATGTTTACTTTATGCATTCACTGATGTTATATAATTAAAAAGCATAATTTGACTGTATAGCAGACAGACACAGAAAAGTCATAGTAACAGAAAGTTGGAACAATGATCCGGTCTTATTTCAAAGTAGTCCATCACAAAAATTTGTAGACATTTCTGTTTGGTTGTTCAATGTGTGGCCCTTTGCTTACTGTAACAAGGTTGGTCTGACCCTCTGATGAAAAGGGCTAGACCAATACCAGCACACTGTCAACGCCAGATGTGTGGGGGGACGTGGGAGCGACTGCTTTTAGCAAACAAACAACCTTGGCGATCAGCTGAGACAGGTTCAAACCCACACTCACCCTTATTTACGTTCTAAAAAAAAAACCAGGACAATTTTCGCACGAGGTCAGTCATGGCATACCTTTCCAGTTCAGTGTGAAATACTGTGTACTTGCATTCAGCAGGTGTGTCAGTCAGAGAGCGGCTGATGCTAGTGAAACGTCAGTTCCTCCTCTGTGTATTCATGTAGCTTCTCCTCCAGACTCTATGTTGTTTAGTTGCTAAACATCACATAACGGTGAAAACAAGCAGTAGAGTCTATATTTTATTTTATCTTCATGTTAGCTTGCAATGCATACATCTTGACTTTTGTCATACTAGAAACCACTGCCAGTATTTCCAGTTGCCTAATTACTGGACCTCAGTCTTAAAGGTGACTGCTTCATAGTGCTCCCCCTTGCTTCTCAATGCTAAAGAGAGTAATCTGTAATCTTTTGTTTAATCGCTTGAACAAGCAGGAGGGGTTGGAGAGAGAAGAAAAGGGGAACTAAAAACAAAAACACAAAGCTAGAAAATGCATGAGCTGCAAGTGTAGGAGCACCTTCGTGTGTGTGTGTGTGTGTGTGTGTGTGTGTGTGTGTGTGTGTGTGTGTGTGTGTGTGTTTGTGACAGTGTGCGGAGAAACAGAAGGGACTGTTGAGTGTTACGCTGTGCTGAGAATAGCTCTTAGAGAAGCACTATAAAGCCCAGCATTACCCCCCTCCACAAAAGACCTGCCTAAGCATTAAACACCATTATTATTTGAAACAATTTGTCCACGAGTGGCAGCCTATCTCCACGTGTATACCTGTGTCATTTTTGCCTTTCTCTGTGATTTTTATTTTTTTATTGATTCAATCCCACAAAGTACAGTTAGCTCTTGTTAAGCCTCTCCGACACAGCAGGGGCTCATCATTTAAAAGTAGAATGGGAGGGAGAGCCTTCAGTTTTCAGGCCCCTCTTCTGTGGAACCAGCTTCCAGTTTGGATTTGGGAGACAGACACTATCTCTACTTTTAAGATTAGGCTTAAAACTTTCCTTTCTGCTAAAGCATATAGTTAGGGCTGGACCAGGTGACTCTGAATCCTCCCTTAGTTATGCTGCAATAGACGTAGGCTGCCGGGGATTCCCATGATGCATTGAGTTTTTCCTTTCCAGTCACCTTTCTCACTCACTGTGTGTTAATAGACCTCTCTGCATTGAATCATACCTGTTATTAATCTCTGTCTCTCTTCCACAGCATGTCTTTATCCTGTCTTCCTTCTCTCACCACAACCAGTCGCAGCAGATGGCCCCGCCCCTCCCTGAGCCTGGTTCTGCCGGAGGTTTCTTCCTGTTAAAAGGGAGTTTTTCCTTCCCACTGTCGCCAAAGTGCTTGCTCATAGGGGGTCATATGATTGTTGGGTTTTTCTCTGTATCTATTTTTGTACGATCTACTGTGCAGTATAAAGCGCCTTGAGGGGACTGTTGTTGTGATTTGGCACTATATAAATAAATAAAATTGAATTAAAATCATGGCAATGGGTAGATACACGCAAGCATTATCATGATGTATTGTTTTGTAAGGTGGCAGTATTAAAATTTGGATTTTTTAATCTTTCTGTTGTTTCAGCTTTTGACTTGACATGTGTTGAAAAAGAAAGGACTAATTGATATTAATTAAAATTCAGCATGAATCCAGTGCTGCATACTAACATGAGGTTTTATGGATACAGCAAATATGCCATGGAGAAACACTCAGTATACAGAATACAACCAGAAGTTAGAGAAGGGATTCAAGGTCTTCATTGAGTTGTAGAATATTATGACTGTTCGCACGAAGAATTATAGGCCTAAGTGGCTGGTTTACGCTAAAACCACAGTGCTATGAGGTTGTATGCCAACTCTCTACTGATTTGTGTGTTGCTTTCATGTAGTTATGTGGTCTATCATCAACAGGACATCTGCTGTCAGGGAGTCAGCAGCAGTTGCAGTAATCAGTGTGCTTCTCCTTCCACCTATTTCTGGGCAACCTCGATAAGGAGAAGGAAAAATGCGGTGTCATATTTATTCATGACTACTTTTTCAATTTTCCGTTCTCCTCTCCTCCACCGAGGCTCTGCATGTACGCCCTATTCTATAGCTATCTTTAAGTGACAGATTAAAATTGAATGGCTTTCTTGTTATTCTATCTATAAAACAACAAAATCACGGCCATTAATATTTCTACTTTGGCCGGTAGGAGCCGAGGGAGAACATTTTTTTCACCTGTGTAATAAAGTAGATGAGGATCTCTTCGGTGGACAGGTAATCATTTTCTCATCATAGCAGGAGAAGATGGAGAGAGAAAAGAGAAATGGGAAATTGAGAAATGCCCAAAAGTGGTGAGAATACTAACAGAAAATAGAAAGAGAACAAAAGTGAGTAAGAATTGTAAACAAAACCAGTAAAAGAGAGAAAGAGAGAGAAAAGGAACAGAATAAGTTACGACTTTAAAGTAAACACAATATCTTAAAGGTGACAGCTCCTACAATCTTATAATAAGTGGTCAAAAAGGTCTAAGATCCATAAAAATCTCAAACCAGTTTAAATCCGATCCATCTCCTAGTCTCATTCAGGAGTGTTGCAATGCTTCAAGTGGGGGCCGCTGAATTGTGACCGCTCACATTTGATGCTCACTGGATCTCACACTGTGCCAAAGCTTCAACCATTCTACTTCAATTTTATTTGGGGTAAGCACGCACCACATGTCAAAGGTTTCAGTTTGACCCCGAGGGACAGAGTTACAGTATACAACCCCATAAAAAAGCCCATCAATAACAATAAAAAAACCCCACAAGCATACGCCCTGTTGGGCATATGACCTGGTGCCTTTTTCTTTTGGAAACTGTAGACACTTTCACTGCTGGCACTGACCCAGCTGTCATCACCAATGATGATCCTTTACCTGAAGAACGTCAGGTTATTTTTACAGAGAAGGTGTTGTTTTGCTCTCTGCACCAGTGTAACGTCTTTGGTTAACTGCAGATGCTAAGTTGATCAGAACAGGGTTTCCATTGAGCAAATTAATGATAACAGCAAGGCTAAACATGGTGTAAAGATTTTTAAAAATTGTCCTTGAAAAGGAGACCGGCTAAGTTTATATTTTCACTTCACCTTCCGCATAGTGATGTTTGGTGCTACACGTACTTCAGAGGCTATTATTACAGTTTTTCTCAAATGCTAAAACACATTTCACAAACGTTTCCACCATGTTCCCCAATGTCTAAACACAACACCCTTTTCTAAAGCTACATAAACACAACCACACCTGCCCACTGCAAAAACTCAAACTTTCACACCAAAAGAGCAGCTCGAAGCTTTCAAAAAATGTAAACACTATACACATCATTACACACTACAGCAAAACAATTGAAAACACAATGCTCATTTTGTGAGAAGGTTCTTTGTTGCATAACTGCCAATGCATATTTTTAGAAACCATACAGTAACGGATCGTCGTAGATCTCTGCAGACGATTAGGCATTTAGATTTGTGAGTTTCATATGAAGAGTATAAATCTATAGAAAATCCTGCATCTACGTACACTACTGTAACACAACTCAATGCAAAAACAGAATCTATTGCACACAACAGTACTCCTGAAAACATGATCAGGGTGTGAAGTTTTTTTTATTTACGTCATTCACACCACAATCACTGTGTGGCATCATGTCGCTGAGCTGCATCGGGCCACATCACCTCATCCACATCGCAGGCTATATTGTCTCTTGCCAGGCACCGCAGGAAAAACGCCCTGGAATGGCAAATCCATCCTTGGAAGGCCTCCGCTGGGATGTCAACACAGGCCAGCTCCATTGCCCTTAGGAGGTTCTCTCTTGTGTATCGTTGTCTGTCATAAACCTTCCATCTCCATGATGAGAAGAACTCCTCTATAGGGTTCAGGAAAGGGGAGTAGGGTGGAAGACAGATGTTTACAGTTTTTCTCAAATGCTAAAACACATGTCACAAACGTTACCACCGGGTCCCCCAATGTCCAAACACAACACCCTTCTCTAAAGCTACATAAACACAACCACACCTTCCCACTGCAAAACTCAAACTCCCACACCAAGAGAGCAGCTCGAAGCTGTCAAAACTGTAAACACTATACACAGCATTACACACTACAGCAAAACAATTGAAAACACAATGCTCAATTTGTGAGAAGGTTCTTTGGTTCATAACTGCCAATGCATATTTTTATAAACTGTACAGTAACGGATTGTCATAGAACCCTGCAGAGGATTAGGCATTTAGATTTGTGAGTTTCACATGAAGACTATAAATCTATAAAAACATCCTGCATGTACGTACACTACTGTAACACAACTCAGTGCAAAAACAGAATCTATCGCACACAACAGTACTCTCGGAAACATGATCAGGGTGTGAAGTCTTTTTTATTGTCTACACGGTCTTTTTACAGTATTACACACAGTCACTGTGCGGCATCATGTCGCCGAGCTGCATTGGGCCACATCACCTCATCCACATCACAGGCTATATTGTCCCTTGCTAGGCACCGCGGGAAAAACGCCCTGGAATGGCGAATCCATCCCTGGAAGGCCTCCACTGGGATGTCCATTGCCCGTACGAGGTTCTCTCTTGTGTATGGCTGTCTGTCATACACCTTCCATCTCCATGATGAGAAGAACTCCTCTATAGGGTTCAGGAAAGGGGAGTAGGGTGGCAGACAGACGTTTAAAAAGTGGTCACTGTTGGTGGTGAACCACTCTGATTTGGTTTGTTCTGTGGAAGCGGACATTGTCCCAAATGATCACATAAATGTGGTGTGCGTGTCCAGGATGGTGTTGTTGGCGGTCCAGGAGGATGTCTTATAGCTCCTCTAGGAAGGTGAGGAGACGTTGGGTGTTGTAAGACCCAAGGACAGCATGCCGGTGGACAAGCCCGTCTGAACCCATGGCCGCACAAAGGGTAATATTACCCCCACGTTGGCCAGGGACCTCAGTGATGGCTCTTTGGCCAATGATGTTACGGCCTCTTTACCTTCGTTTCTGCAGGTTGAAGCCAGCCTCATCCAGGAAGAGGTACTCATGATGTCTGGCCATCGCTTCCAACTGTAATATCCTCTGTGAAAATTTGAAAGTGCACAGGTGTTCAGAACAACAGTCAATCAGGTAGCACAGTATTGTCCAGAAGTAATGTAGGCCACTGAGCAACACAGTATGTCCACTAACTGTACTGTGAACATGGATGTATACTTACACATACTTATAACGTAGGTCTTCGTGTCGCGCAGAGTTGCGCTCAAAGGCAACCCTATAGACCTGTTTCATCCGTGTCTTTTTGCGCCGGAGAACTCGGTCTATTGTGGCCAAGCTGACATCGTCAATGCTCTCAAAGTTGACATTATCGGCAATGACTTTGTCTCTGATCTCCCGGTATCTGATGAGGTTGTTCCCACGAACCATATCCACAATGAGCGTTTCTTGTGCCACTGTAAATATGGCAACCCTCCCACTTCTATGTGGCATTCTTTCAACTCTACAGAAAGAAACATGTGTTGTCAATTGACATATGTTACAATACAGTCACAACTGATTTGAAACCAAAAGACTACTTTCACAGGTTTGTAAAACTGTATTGTGACAAAGAAAGCAATCGAGTACAATACTTGTTGTGTTGTCTGAATGCCCTGATCATGGTGGCCACGGTGAACCTACTCAGGTTTGGACGGACTCTTAGTCCTGCTTCAGCCATTGTCATGCCATGGACAATGACATTGTCAATGACTGTTGCTCGCATCTCGTCCATAATGATAGTGCGAGGTTGTCTTGCTCTCCCTCCTGGACCTTCTCCTCTCCCATGTTGGCCTCCTCCTCCTCTTCCTCGTTGGCCTGCTCCTCTTCCTCCTCTCATTTGAACTCCTCTTCCTTGTTGGCCTGCTCTTCTTCTTCCAGGGCCAGCTCTTCTCCCTCCTCTGCATCAAATTCCTCTTCCCCTGACTCTGCCTTCATCCATTGTGTTTGTTTGGAATCTTCAGCATACTGTGCACTCTGAACTTGCTTTTATACATGTGGTCACAGCATTAGCAACAGGTGTCTTCAATTTTGAGTCGTTGTGTGTAATGAATGACGCCAGGTGTGTTCATTGTGTTCAAATATTGCTGACTGTGGCAAGCATGTTGCATCACATGAGCTTTCATTTGCGAATATGAGCAGAGTTCTTTTGCAACTTGTGTTTTAGCAAGGAAAGATGTGTTTATATTTATGACAACAGAGGATTGTGTTCTGTGAATTGTGTCTTCATGTGACATGTGTTTATGATATTGGTAAATGATGGCTAGATTTAGTAAATGTGTTTAGACAACTGGTCATTTGGTTTAGAGGATTGGCTTTTGTGTTTTAGCATTTGAGAAAAACTGTAATATGGGAAATCTGTAACAAAATGCCACATATTTGCATTCTCTTAGCCAAAAGCCATATAAAGCAGTAACCTTTTTTAGCTGCATAAGCAAAATAATTATTCTTTAAGCAAAGTTATGCCAGTAATAGAGTGGAACATGTTGGTATTTTTATTTATTTTTTAATTGACTATACAAGGAAATACCAGCCAATCGGCCATCTGAAATGCTTACTTAATGGTTCGGTCATCAATGATAACATACTTAAATTTGACTTTGGTCTATTTATTATATCCTGGACATTTGCAAAGATAATGTAGTGTGTTTAAGAGGGGTTTGAATAATGTGATGCAAAACTGCTGTGCAGTGTTGCCTACTAAAGTGCTGCACTCAGAATGATTAGTACAGCACACTGAAACACAACTACTTATTTCCCAGTGTGATTATACAGAGTAAACAACTTCATCTGCATCTCTAGTACAAATTCGTTTATTTAAGGTACAATCTGCATAATTTATGATAATATAAAAGAAGGCATTATGTCGAAAAGCATGAAAAATGTGACTGAAAGTTAAATTAATTAACAGCCTATGTGTGTCAATGCGTACGTGTTTGTTTCATTTTTTTCCATTTGTATGTGCGTTATTGACAAGCTCTGCACAGCATATTGCACACACACATGAACATGCATGGACTCATCCTCATCATGACTGTCCAAACATGTCACTGGCTGATTAAGCAGAGTGATGGATGTGTGTGTATGCTTCAGATGTCTACCACGCAAAAACAGGACAATGTCGATGTCAAAGCATCTAGCTGCTTTTTTTTTTTAGTTTGTTTCATATTGGCTTGAAATTTCTTCATCAATTTCTCTGTCTATCTTTGATTTTAGCTATTGCAGACATTGACAAACAGATCAACTTGACATCTCGGCTTTGGCATTTTTTCTTTTTCAGTTTTTCTTGCATCATCCTTTCTTGTTTTGCAAATGATCTTTTCCTGAAAAGGGTTAAACAGCATGATTACAGACATGTTTTGTCAACTCCTTTAGCAGATAATAATAACTTGCAATGCCACCTCTGACCACCTACTGTCTCTCTTTCCCCCTTGGTTCCCCAGTAAAGTATATTTACATATATGTTTTAACATTCTCTGTGTTCTGAAGGCAGGACTGTGATGCAGTTTTCTGCCTCGCCACTAGAGGGCGCGGCCGTTTTGTGAGTAATGTTTGACTGGGATGGAAAATGGTGTTCATGAAGGCAGTGTGAATCACAAGTTATGCTCGGGAGCAGTTTATGTGGGTTCAATGAGAGTGTGCGTCCATAAGACTGGTGAGTTACAGGATATTTCTTGTGTAAGAAGGATAGCCTGTATGTTTCTTGCTCTGGACGTCCTCTGTTTGTACATTTTCTATAAGCTAAGTTATCGCTAAGCTAAGCAGGCTAAGCTAAGCTAAGTTCGCCTAGGCCAAACTGAGTTCAGTTTGAGTTGGGGATTTGTTATGTGTATTTGCCTTCTTTAGTTGGCATCATAAGTGAGTGGGGCACAAGAGTTAAGTGATGGGAAGATGTTTATTTTCTTTGTTGTCAAATATGGTTCAGACTATAAGTAAAAGCCGCCAGCTTAGTATTAGGGCCTATAAGACAAGTATGTGGCTGTAATATGTTATATGGTGATTATTGTTGTCTATAATTTGATTGTAATTTGTGTTCTATTTTCCATTCTGTTTGTAGAACCACACACACACACATACCCACACCCACGCTAAATCTGCCATTAAAGAGCTGAACGATCATCCCCTGTCCTCGTTAATTTCTGGAGGGTCATAGTGGCACTTGACCTGTGCACACCCTGCGATCACCACCGTAGAACTGAACCTCATATCAGAAATCATCATAACAAAATTGGTCCTTCGAGCCGGATAGGTGATTACAGAGTGAAGATGGATTATGACCCCCAGAGAGCAGGTGCACGTCCACGGAGGGCTGTGCGACCACCAGGATGGATGACTCAGTATGAAGGCTACACACTGCCACCCACTGCTACATTGGAGCAACAGCAAACTAGAGAGGGATACGCCAAGATGACGCCCCTCACCCAGACTCCTGGTTCTATTGGAGCTGCAGGACAGACTCCAGTGTCATCCAGCATCCCTCAGGAGTTCATGAACATTGTGCAGCAACTGCAGAAGGACAACAGGCAACTTCAGATGATGGTAGGAGACATGAGGAGGCAGATGGATCGTAATGTCAGCACGTTGGAATCCACCCGCTTACGTTCTGCCCAGCAACCAGGGGGCTACATTTCAGCTGATAACACTTGGGTCTCCACACCTCTAACTACACAGCCTTTTCCCCTGAGACCAGAGCAGCACAATATATCCTACACACAGGATGCAGCTGAAGAATGGCCAGTACCACCACCTCCAGTTTTTCTCCCAAGAGATCATCCTGATCTACCAGAGGTACAGTCTGTTCCACCTCCACCGCTACCAGCCATTGCACAAGAGCTTAGCCAACGCTTACAAGAGCTACAGTTACAGCAACCCTCAGCCACTGAAGCTCCTGAGTTTCAGCCTCGTGCGCCACAGTCCACCCCCTTATCTCAATCACTAGCTGGACCTAGTTTCGACGCGAACATGCTCCCCCCAGAACAAGTGCTGGCTCCCACTACAGCCATAGGTGTAAAGGAGAAGACCTACAGAGGACCATCGCCCTCCATCCCAGAGTTCACGCAGGGTGATCCCAGGCAGTTTGCTAGATTAAGGCTTGCCCTAGACAATATTCTCCCCTTTGATGCAACGGAGAGGTTCAAATATCAGGTCTTATGTGACCACCTTAAATTTGAGGAAGCTCTTTTAATTGCTGACTCCTACAGTAACTCACCTCACCCCTACTCTGACACGATGGCCTCGCTCATTAAACATTACGGTCAGCCGCACCAGCTGTCACTGCAGAGGATAGCAGAGCTTATGGATGAGCCCAGCATCCGCCCAGGTGACACAACTGGATTCAGAAGGTTTGCACTGAGAGTCCGTGCTCTGGTCGGCATGTTAGAGCAACTTGGGGAAGATGGACACATAGAGCTGCAATGCGGGTCTCATGTTGCTAGACTGACACGAAAGCTACCCCAAGACCTACGTGCTGCTTTCCGCCGCTACCTTTACCCACAGAAAGATGGAATACCATCATTGAGAGACTTTGCAGAGTGGCTGGAGTATGAGCTGGTCATTCAAGAGGGCGGAGATCACACAGAGAAGGTAGAGGAGAGCTCGAGAGACAGGAGCAGCATGAAAAGAGATAAACGAGCCACCAAAAGGACTACCACCGTGCTGCATGGTGCAACACACAACACTGCCCCCCAAAGGTCCTCAGCCACAACCCCTTCCACTTCTGAGGTCCAAGACAAGCACACAGCTTATTGTCCATATTGTAATAACACTCTGCACTTCCTAGATCAATGTGTCGACTTCAAGATGCTGACTAAGGAGCAGAAATCAACTTGGATTAAGTCCAACAATCGCTGCTGGCGTTGTGGGCGGCACCACCAGGCCGCTCAGTG
The DNA here is from genome assembly GCF_965226115.1 of Aulonocara stuartgranti. Taxonomy (NCBI): domain Eukaryota; kingdom Metazoa; phylum Chordata; class Actinopteri; order Cichliformes; family Cichlidae; genus Aulonocara; species Aulonocara stuartgranti. The sequence continues at coordinate 23,651,661 of NC_138956.1, forward strand.
TCGACTTAAAGTGCAGTGTAAGACATGCAGGGGAAAACACCTAGAGGCCCTGCATGAAGTGAATCTCAGACCTGCTGCACCCAATCCACCAATGGAACACGTCGCTGAGCTGGGGAGTAAACCATCTACTGAGGTACTTTATCTAGACCGGCGTGCTGGCTGTAGCCAAGTACTTCTGAAGATAACCAAAGTGCTGCTGCAGAACGGTGAGCACACCCTGGAGACATTCGCCATATTGGATGATGGATCTGAGAGGACGATCCTTCTCCCTGAGGCCACTCAAAGACTGCAGTTACAGGGCACGGCAGAGAGTCTTACTCTACGTACGGTGAGACAAGGATTGAGAACCTTGCATGGCGCATCAGTGACAGTCAAAGTCTCCCCTGCCAGCCAACCATCCAGAACATTCACCATTGAGAGAGCCTTCACAGCAGATGACCTAGGCTTGGCTGAACATTCCTACCCTGTGAAGGCACTTCAACAGAAATATAGACACTTGAGAAGGCTTCCCTTGCAGCCCTTCACAAATGCCCAGCCACTCCTTCTGATCGGCTCTGACTGTCCTCACCTAGTAACGCCCATCAAACCTGTGCGCCTAGGCTTACCTGGAGGACCAGCTGCAGTCAAGACTAGACTTGGTTGGGTACTACAGGGACCAATCCCCTCCCTTAAGCACTCTGCTCAACCACAACAGTGCCTCTTCCTCTCAACTGCCTCTCCTCAATCAGAGCTTCATAGTCAAGTAGAGAGGCTTTGGCAACTTGACACTCTCCCATATCGAAGTGAGAAACTAGTGACACGGTCTCGGAGGGAAGAGCAAGCTATGAGGCTTTTGGAGGCAAAGACGACAAGACTGAATGTCGAGGGAGTAAACAGATGTTCAACTCCCCTTCTGCGTGTCAGTGATATGCCTACACTCCGGGTGCCACCTGAAGCAGTACTCCCCAATCTACGTGGCACGGAGAAGCGCCTCAGTCGAGACCCAGAGAAGGCTAAAGCTTATCAAGCGGAGATGGCAAAGTTGATAGCAGCAGGCTATGTCAGAGAAATCAGTGAGGAGGAAATGAGGGCCTCCACAGAATCATGGTTCATCCCCCACCACATGGTGACACACAACGGAAAGAACCGTGTGGTGTTTAATTGCTCATTCACCTATAGGGATCAGAACCTCAACGAGCTGCTTTTACCAGGCCCGAACCTGGGGGCCTCTCTTCTTGGTGTGCTGCTACGCTTCAGAGAACGCTCCATCGCAGTTAGCAGTGATATCAAGGGGATGTTCCACCAGGTGAGACTACTGCCTGAGGACCGGCCACTACTACGTTTCCTCTGGCGCGATCTGCAACGAGACACCCATCCCAAGGTGTATGAATGGCAGGTGCTCCCCTTTGGGACAACATGCTCACCGTGCTGTGCAATTTATGCACTCCAGCGACACGTCCATGACCACAGTGACCAGGGAGATGACGTGCGTGACTCCATTGAGAAGAATTTTTATGTTGACAACTGGTTACAGAGCTTCTCTTCTCCAGATGTGGCCACAGAGGTTGTGGACAAACTACGGTCACTATTATCGGAGGGAGGATTTGAGCTCAGACAGTGGGCCAGCAGCACCCCAGATCTCATCAGCCATCTACCAAAGGAAATAAGATCGGAGAGCAGCGTACAGTGGCTGAATCAAACTGATATGGACCCTCAAGAACCTGCTCTAGGTTTGCGCTGGATGTGCTGCTCTGACACTCTGCACTACAAGTCCATGCAGTTGGAGAGGAATCCTCCTACCATGAGAAACATCTACCGGGTTCTGGCGAGTCAGTATGACCCACTAGGGTTTCTCGTCCCCTTCACAACGAGGGCGAAGGTACTAGTCCAGCAGCTGTGGGACAAAAAGCGTGAGTGGGATGACCCCCTGTTACCAAGTGACCTGCTCTCGGCATGGAACGAATGGGAGGGTGAGCTGCAACATCTGGACGACATTAGTCTACAACGTTGTTATGTAAGCCCAGAGCTGGACAAATCTGACAGTAGGCGTGAGTTGCACATCTTCTGCGATGCATCTCAACAAGCATATGGAAGCGTTGCCTACCTACGGACGGAAGATGCTGCTGGAAAGGTGGAAGTTGCTTTCCTGACTGCCCGCTCTAGGGTGGCCCCTAAACGGCAGATGTCCATGCCACGTCTGGAACTATGTGCAGCCTTGACTGGAGCTCAACTTGCTAGCCTGCTGACCAAAGAGCTCACCCTACCACTATGCAGAGTGGTGTTATGGACAGACTCCACCACTGTCCTAACATGGATCCAGTCAGAGTCCTGTCATTTCAAGGTGTTCGTGGGAACTCGGATAGCTGAAATCCAGGAACTGACAGACAGCCAGTCTTGGCGTTATGTGACAACATATGACAATCCGGCAGATGATCTAACTAGGGGTAAAAGGCTACAAGACCTCACAGTCCAGTCCCGGTGGGCATGTGGGCCCCCGTTTCTGCAGCTACATCGAGACCATTGGCCAGAGCACCCAGCCACACCATGTACAGACTTTGCTGAGGAGCAGCGTAAACCAATAACTTGCTTAGCTGTGTCTACTGACTCTATCTCCCTGCCTGATGCACAGCAGTTTACCAGTTTTAGCAAGCTTTTGGAAGAAACAGCCAGGTGCCTTCACGGGGCGGCTGGTGACAATCTCACATCAGAGAACTACAAGGAGGCTGAGCTTATTCTGCTGAGAGCTGCTCAGAAAGACAGTTTCCCTGATGAGATCCAGTGCCTGACCACTGGGAAACCAGTTCTCTCATCCAGCCGTCTGTTTTGCCTAGACCCGGAATTTGATAAGTCGCTTCAACTCATAAGAGTAGGTGGTCGTCTCAGACGATGCCATGATTTGGAAGCTGCTGTGATACATCCAGTAGTATTGGACCCTAAACATCCAGTCACCAGACTACTCATCCGACAGGCTGACAGTGATTTGAAACACCCAGGAGCAGAGAGATTGTTTGCAGAGTTGAGAAGGAAATACTGGATTCTTCGCGGCCGTGAAGCCGTAAGAAGCGAACAGCGCTCCTGCCCTGAGTGCCAAAAATGGAGAGCCCAACCTGCCAACCCAAAGATGGCTGACCTTCCCCTTGCACGCCTACGATTACATCAGCCAGCCTTCTTCTCAACAGGCATCGACTGCTTTGGGCCAATGCAGGTGAAAGTTGGTCGGAGAAATGAAAAACGCTGGGGCCTGCTCTTCAAATGCTTGACGACTCGTGCCATTCATATTGAGGTGTTGTCTAGTATCAACACCGACTCATTTCTAATGGCATTAAGAAGATTTGTCTCTCGTCGTGGGAAACCAGCTGAGATACTGTGTGACCAGGGAACAAATTTCCGAGGTGGGGACCGGGAGCTCCAGGAAACTTTCAAAGCCCTGCATCCCTCTTTACAAGGCAAGTTAGCAGAGCAGCAGATCAAGTTTCGATTTAACCCTCCCAGTTCTCCCCACTTTGGAGGATCCTGGGAGCGAGAGATCAGGTCCATAAAGGCAGCTCTGGCCTCCACATTGGGCTCACAGGTTGTAAAAGAGGAAATACTCCAAACAGTGTTGATCGAGATCGAGGGAATACTCAACTCGAAACCTTTGGGGTACGTGTCATCAGACGTGGCTGACCCAGACCCCATTACCCCAAATTTGTTGCTGATGGGGCGGCTAGACCCTTCCCTACCCCAAGTGATATACCACGACTCAGAGCTCATTGGACGACGATCATGGAGGACCTGTCAGGTGTTATCCGATCGCTTCTGGACACAGTTCATACGCCACTACCTGCCTACACTGCAGACACGGTCAAAGTGGCAGAAAGACACTGCTCCGATCCAGCTGGGCACTGTGGTGATGATAGTGGATCCCCATCTTCCCAGAGCATCATGGCCTGTTGGGAAGATCAACAGGGTATTCCCCGGAGCTGATGGTTTGATCCGATCTGCAGAAGTGGACGTAAAGGACCGTACCTACGTACGCCCAGTGAGCCGCCTTATTCGACTACCTGCAGTACCAGAACAAAATGGACAGTAAATGACATTCTGCAAACTTGCGAGGGCAAGTTTGGGGGCGGCTGTTCTGAAGGCAGGACTGTGATGCAGTTTTCTGCCTTGCCACTAGAGGGCGCGGCCGTTTTGTGAGTAATGTTTGACTGGGATGGAAAATGGTGTTCATGAAGGCAGTGTGAATCACAAGTTATGCTCGGGAGCAGTTTATGTGGGTTCAATGAGAGTGTGCGTCCATAAGACTGGTGAGTTACAGGATATTTCTTGTGTAAGAAGGATAGCCTGTATGTTTCTTGCTCTGGACGTCCTCTGTTTGTACATTTTCTATAAGCTAAGTTATCGCTAAGCTAAGCGGGCTAAGCTAAGCTAAGTTCGCCTAGGCCAAACTGAGTTCAGTTTGAGTTGGGGATTTGTTATGTGTATTTGCCTTCTTTAGTTGGCATCATAAGTGAGTGGGGCACAAGAGTTAAGTTAAGTTAAGATGTTTATTTTCTTTGTTGTCAAATATGGTTCAGACTATAAGTAAAAGCCGCCAGCTTAGTATTAGGGCCTATAAGACAAGTATGTGGCTGTAATATGTTATATGGTGATTATTGTTGTCTATAATTTGATTGTAATTTGTGTTCTATTTTCCATTCTGTTTGTAGAACCACACACACACACATACCCACACCCACGCTAAATCTGCCATTAAAGAGCTGAACGATCATCCCCTGTCCTCGTTAATTTCTGGAGGGTCATAGTGGCACTTGACCTGTGCACACCCTGCGATCACCACCGTAGAACTGAACCTCATATCAGAAATCATCATAACATTCTGTTAAGAAAGAAAGTACGTAATTCCTGTTGTCTGTTGCATAGTACACAGTGTATGCCAGATGGCCATTTTGTGTCTACATATTTTCAACAAGAGAAAAACAATCAAAATTCTGATATAATACTAGTTATACCAGGGGTGCTATATTGTGTGAATTATCACATTAAAAATGTACAATAGTTTTATTTGACATGGTCAGTAGTTCTTGAAGGAAGTGATTCATTTTAAGCACAACTGTGAGTGTTTCAGCTTAATCCTTTAAGTCATTAGCAGAGATCAGACTTGTACAGGAGAATGCCGTTAATGAAGACTAAGATAAAAGAGCAAATTTGACACTACAGAAATAAAAGAGCAGAAACAACTGGCAAAACAAAGGCTTTTTCTGCGGCATCTCACACTGCTTTGAGTTGTAGAGTGGCTTTATTGGTCTTTTAAAGCTCTTCCTCTCTTCAGGAGTGTAAATTGAACATGCAGCCTTTCCTGGGCCACTGTTTAATTTCCTGTAACATAATAAACAGCCTATTTATTACAGCTGGAAGAGCAGTGCTTCTTCGCAGAGAGCCCTCACTGAATGCTGCTGCAATCTCTAGTTTTCTGCTCATTTCCCTACAGCTAATGGAAAACTACTATTATCAGTATACTCGGAGGATCCTCTTAATACATGTGTATTTAGCTGCCAACCATATTAATCAAACAAAAATAAGTGAAAACAATTTTTTTTACTTTGCACATATTTTAAGGATGATTCACATAGTGAACATGAAGGCAGGAAATAGTCCATGGGTTTCTAACGCAACCAGGTGATCTACAGCAAAGCATCTTAGCTTCTTTTTTTTTTTAACTACATTTATTGATGAATGTGCAGTGAAGTGTACAATGAAGTGTATTTGGCTTTAATTTCTTTGTGTTTTTGTAATATGACAAAATAAACAGCCTGCTATCAGAAAAAAAGGAAGGAGTGCTTTGCTACCCTTCTATACAAACTCCAGTAAAGGTGGGGCAGATTAGTTTTATACTGTGGAAATTTATGAAAATACAGTAGGAGGAGGGGAAATTTGAATAATGAATGCCAAGGTCACACCAGAGCTGGGTGGCTCTATGTGAAACTGATGCTATGTGATGCTACACACAAAGCAAAGTTTCACTTTCAGGTTAAATATATTACAAGGCAACAGCAGGGCTAAACAAAAAACAATAAATAAAACTTGTCAGTCAACAGATTGCAGAGTACCTTCCATGAACACTAAGAGTAATATATGTACAAGCAAATAATGTTATTACAAAGGAAGTCATTAAGAAATGTCTCGACTTAAAGAGTGTGTGACTCTAAATTACTTGTCAGCCCTGTTACAAAAATAAAACGAAATCTTAATCTATATTTGAATAGGTGTGTTTACAGGTAATAAGGTAAAAATAACCGCACTGACAGTTTGTTAGTCTTCAGAGAGACTTTGTCAAATGAGTGAGACAAACCTATAAGACAAGATAAGATAGTTCAATAGATGCAGTTAATACATATAGCAACCAGCTGGTCTCAAGAAGGAGTGTTATGACTCAACAGACAAATTACCAGGGGGGATTAAGCTCTCATTTTAAGAACCCCATGCCCTTTTCTCTAGCAAAATGGAAATTACCAGCTTTAACATGGCAACCCTGTGAGTGTGAGAATGGCAAAACTGCCAGTTTGCAAGGCCTCAGTTACACAGGCCTAGAGACTGGATGGTAAACTCCCAAGCAAAAAAGTTTCCTCATGATACCTTTGGTCACTAGCAGATTCCCATAGTCAATCACAGTTCGCTTAGAAGACGTTTTCTGCAAGTACTCACTAAATAATCACTGAACAGCAGTAAAAAAGTAGATGACGAAAAATAAAAAGTCCAAATGGCAAATGTTCAAAGGGAAAGTTGTGCTTTACAGCCCTGATAAAAGACAACTTTTACTATAAAGGTAAACATACTTCATTTGCATTTTGTGTTGCCTCAGCAAGTAGCTGGCAAGTGCTTGGAGTCAAGTCGGTGTGTACAGGTGACCATGCCTAGTAACTGCTAGCAACCTCCAGCAACCACTGACAGGGGAGGAATACCAGGAATACTCGTTTTTGCTTTGGCATTCATCTGGCCAGGCCTGTGTGACTCTGGTGTAATGCTAAGTAGTTGGAGACTGCGGCACAATCAAAATTATTGCTGTCATTTGCAAAGAACTTGTCATCTCATAGCCTTTAAAATGGTTGCTTCAAAGACATGGACCAAATCTCCCACCACCTGCAGTCAGTTGCTGTCTTCAGTGACTTTGGTGCATTAATATGGTGATAAAATGGCAACAAGAAAGAGGAAGTCTGCATCACATCTGAAACAGAAATTCAGAAATTGATCCACAAATAGTAATGTTGTTGCTGCATGGCAGCAACTTAACTTCAAAATGACAAAGTCGCTTTGCAACCTCGGCTTTTTTTTTTTTATGAATATCAACACAACAAGTTAGAAACCAGCTGAGTCAGTCCCCTATAGCAAAGAGACACTTTGCACTTATAGACAACTGGTATCCAACAGGAAAAAAAACAAAAAACAAAAATCAGTGCAATTCCTGGGAAACTCTTTTTCTAGTTGCCTGTTTTCAATCTAGTGTGACTGAACAGTTAGGCAATATGTCTGTGAAGGTTCTCAGTCATCCAGGTCATCTTTGCAAGCTCCTTTGACAACAGTTAGGCACCATAAGAACAGAGGCTTCATTTTTTAAAAAACATTTTCCAACATGCACCAAAGCTCTAACTTTTTCTAGATAATACCCTAGAAGGTGTATGTTAGGAGGCAAGTGTGTGTTACATTTAGATCAAATGTTAAAACAGACTTTAACCTGCCAGCTCCCTAGAGCTGGGCCAAATCTGTGCAATGTCAGGTTGCTCCAGTTTGCACCAATGTGAGAATAGCACAGACAATACTCCAGTGAGTTAGTGAGTAGTTGCCTTGTGTGTGCTCTACCAAGGCAGCGCCTTTCCCTAAACCTGATGAAACTATAGTGAGAATATTTTTGATGCAGAATATCTCCTGTTGTTTGCAACATTTGAGAAAAGAAAATGTCACCACCTGATTCTGTACTACTTCACATGCTCAGTGTTTGTGAGAAGAACAACATGCACTAAGCTCAAATCATGTATATTACTGTTCCATCTGGTTAGCATCACAGTTGCTGTTTGTGGCCTTTATACATTTTGTCAGAGCAGCTGTAAATGTAGTTCATTGGCATGCTTGTTGTTATTAAAAGTGTAGCCAGTACACTTAGGGTCTTTCCTTTGTGTTGCTATTGTGTCATTCAGGTAAAATGTGTGTTTCTATCTATGATTCATGGACATAAACTCAGATTTTTATGAGAATGCGCTTATTATGTTTCCAAAATATTTTTTGGTGCCAAACTTGTCTTAGCACGCTAAAGTCAAGTGTATCACATGAGTTTTTTGTGAGTTTTTGAGACTTCTGTGTCATCAGTGTGACTCCACCGCACACCCAAAAAACTAAAATAAGTTGCACAATACATTTTTAGGGAATAAACTGCAAAAAAATGCATGATGTAGCAAATATGACACCAATAAAGGCTTACATATGCAATTTAAGATTTTTTTTTTCTTATTTCATCAGAGAGCTCACTAAATACTCAATTTTCAAAAAAAAAAAATCTGGCAATTATTTCATGGTTCAGGCTTTAAAGGGTTAAAACATGCATATAGTCACAGTCTTAGTCACAGATACATTTGACACTGTGTAGTGTATCTTTTAAATATTATATTTAAAAAATGAACTGTATTGGTATTAAAAGTTTTACAAAATTATAGTTATCATCAAGGTTCATCAAGCTTTGTAACACCCACTGGCTTAAAGCTTGTCACTGAGTTCATCATTTTATACCATTTGGATTTTGGATAATTGTTCTTAATATTCAATTCAGTTCATGTCAGTTCAATGCAGTTCTGTTAATCTAGCATCAATTCACTAGAACAGTCATCTCTAGGTTTTTTATATTGTAAGGTAAAGACACTACACTAGAATAATGTGTTGTATAATTGTTTAACACTTGGAACTCTAACCCAGTCCCATCCATCTAAGTAAACCCCAATTCCTCCCTGATACTGTGTTTTGTGTTCAATGAGTAACACAGAGCTGAGTGGGAGATTGGGATAAACATAGAGAAGCAAAGATTGCACTGTGCACAACATAAGGTTACATTTGTCATTTGAAAATAAAAGCTGTGAATTTGGTCAGAAAATTTATGAGTACTTTTACCCTTATTGATTTTATATCAGACCAACATGGTGACGCAGTGGTTAGCACTATTGTCCCACAGCAAAATCGTACTAGGTTTGAATCCATCATTCAGTCGATCGGGGTTTTTAGTTTGTTCATGTACTTGATTTTTCTGATGTGCATTAGAATGATTAGAATGATAAATGCCTTTTTTAAGGGATGCATTTAGTGGTCATTTAGGATGATAACAGAATCTCATGAATTTGAATTTTAATACCTTAAAAACTACCCAACAATATTTTGTAGAGAAAGTATTATCAGATGGTTTCTTAATGAGTAGCTCGGTGGAAGATATATCAGAGGATTTCTGAGTGTTGTGAGTTAAAATTAACTTTTTTTCCCCCACACACCATTTTAACTTATATTTGTCTCTGATTTTTTCCCTTTAGGCAGAGACTGGTTTTAAAGGCACACTGGTGTAATAAAGATGAAAATATTGAACTGACCCATCTCTTATATTAAATGCACCTCCCTCACACAGATTTAACCCACATCATGCTCATGCCTCAGTAATTCTCAAGCTTAATCCTGTGAGATAGTGGCAGTGGTTTTTAACTCCCTATTGCTGTGTGATTTATGAAGAAGAGGAAAGCAGCCTTAATTGTTTTTTAAATTCACGTTTCCATACTTACTGTTTTTATGACTGTCCTGAAGATCATACTAGGCTTTATTTCTCCCCTCTGCATGTGCACTGTGAATGTAAGTAATTGAATTATAAGAATGACTAAAATATCTGGAAGTAGGTCATCTTGTACATGACCTTAACAGAAACAACATGCTCACAATGAATAAAAATGGGAGATTCAGAAAGGTTAAAAAAGTTGCAAAAGCGTGGTGCAAAGTTTAAAGTAAAAAGTTTAAACATGAATAAGAGAGCAGCGAATACAAAGGGGTGCATTACTAGTCTCTATGTGAAAAGACCTGCCACTGGAGCTACAGACTTGGAGCAGTTCCCAGCTGATAGCGGATGAATATTTAATGATCCCAACCAAGATGCAGTAATTACAAGGAGAACGGACTGTCATACTGGAGCACTTTGTGCAGAACACCCTGGCATTTGCTGATTAGTGCTCTTTATGGTCCCTGTGCCTCAGGTGTGGCACAGTATTTGGTTAAGGTCACAGAGAGGGGAGGGGAGGTGACAGAAGCAGCACACACACCAGTGCCTGTTATAGTGCTGTTGCAGATGTGTCAGAAACAGAGTACTTCATTTTTGAATTTGGAGTCTGCTTAAACCTGGGAGAATGAGACAGAGTGTGATAAGACAGACATGCAGAGTAAAAAGAGGAGATAATTTACAGTTTTGCCTGACAAACATCAGCGTGAAGATATAATTTTACCAGGTTTTGTGAGATTTCTGGTAATGTGTTTGTAACATCAGAGTAAGATACTGGCACTACTGCAGAAGGACCATAAGAAGATGATATTCCACTCAGGTTTGGAAACATTTAAAGCACATTACAAAGCTAAAGGCTTCAAAGACATATTCCAAACTTCAAAGCAGCCTCACCCAACCCCGTCTGTCTCCAGCACTTACCACTTCCATTCTCCCTCTGTTTTTGGGAGATCTTTTGAATAAAGATCAAGACAGCATTGTCACTATGACATAATAACATGGTTTCGACAAAATACCCATAATAGCAGACATAACGCTGTGGGTAGATAGGTCAATGTACTTAACAGTGACAAATACAGTGATGGTGCATTATTTGACATACAGTGAGCCAAATAGGAATGGGGTTCCCATTTTTATATAAATTTCATCATCTATTTTTCTGGAAGGACTGATAAATAGACACATCAATTTCTTATCTCTGTCATGGAATTCATGTGCAGTGGGCACACGATTTTAAAGACAGCTTTTTTAATAGCCTGATTGTCTTTATTCTTGTTTGTATATATGAAGACATTTCTCTCCCTATTCAACAAAAACATGCTGGTGAAGTATCTTTTCTCCCAGCCTGCTTGCCAGTATGTGAAGACCTTGTCTTTACCATGGCTGCTTCTCTTCATGGCTATTTCTCTTCATCAAGAGGTTTTATATTATATGAAGTGAGCATTTCAAAATATTTATCTATTTTTTCTTCTTTAGAATTTCCTTAAAGATGCCATCATCTCACTGGTGAACTCTTGGGTAAGTGCATTGCCTAGGTGATGAAAAAGGTCTGCTGAGTGCTAATAAACAAGGTGGGTAAACGTGTACTGGATTTCTGCATTTGCTTCTGTGCACTTGTAAGTTTTTACAGTTGTGGTAATTTTAATCATTTCTTTGAACTATTCTTTTTTCAAGTTGTAATGATTGTATAGATTTGTTAATGACTTTAGAAAGCAAGAATTATTTTGGATTTGATCTCATTTACATATGGTCAAATATATCCATATACTTCCATCAATATGTGGTTAAATGTCCTTTAACAAGTTGTATCTCAGTCAGACTTCAAATGTCTGGCATAACTGTGGCTGGATATTTGACTTCTGTTCTTGGCAGAATTGGTAGACTCGATTTAAATCGACTGGTTTCCTGGTATGGACCCAGCTTTCAAAAATAGCCCACAAATTTTCAATAGGGTTGAGGCTGGATCTTTGGGAAGGCCATTCCATAGCACTAATGTTAGCCTCTTTTATACTTTCCAATACCATTTTTTTTTTATGCGTGTTAGTGATCATCAGCTGTGATGATGTGAGGTTGAGTTGAAAAATTTGGAAGTTTCCCTCTAGAGCATGATGCAACCATCATCATGCTTGACAACTAGTACAGTGTTCTTAGACTTGGCAACTTCACCTCTACTCCTACAGACATACCCCTTGTTATTATGGCCACAGTTCAATATTTTCTCATCTTACCATAAGATATTAGGCTTTTGTCAGGTTTCTTTCTTGGTTGGAACTCTCACAGTCTATGACAATATAAAACTTGCTTTGCTGTGGTGTTCTAGTAGCTTCCAGTTCATGGCAGGTTTGACCCTTGGTAGTTCCTGGGTTGTTCCTGAACATCCAAACCAGTTTCCTCTCAGTAAAGGGGGCGGTATAGGGTCTTCTTCCAGACCTAGGCAAAATGGTGGGACATAAGTTGTACTTACCTACAAGTTATTCAGATGTGTAACTAATGGCCTTGGAATCTGCAGTTGAAATGGCTGTAAGACCTAGCCAACTTGTGTAAATCCCATATTGAAAATTAAAGTATTGAAAATGAATCCAATCAGCTAGTTATTTCTTTTTATGCACCACTTATACAATTTTTTAAATATTTTTATTTAAAAGTATATATGTATATATTTGAGCCTGTATATTTTTGGCCCTGTGTGAATTAGAGAGAATTCAAAATAAACTGAAAGCAAATCTTGTTTTTTTTAAAGCCATTAAAGATGCACGCTGTACAATCATTGCACACTGAGAAGAGAACAGTTCAAAGAAATAATAAAAGCCCCAAATTACAATGGCATTCACGCCAAGAGTCTATATAAACTTCTGACCGCGACTCTATATATAACACACAGGGATTTTTTAAAATATATTTTTAAAAAATCTAGGTATTATCTATGCCATATCTCCCATCAGAGTAGTCATATTAGTTCTAAAGCATCAACTATACTTCGTCTGTTCTCGCCTGCCATGCGAGAGGTCCCGGGTTCAAATCCCAGACAAGCCCCCAAGATGTTATGGTTCAAAATATTGGGGATGGAGACAAGAGGAAAACCACAATAACAACACTGGTCCGGCCGGGTTATGTCAAACGATGATTTTAATGAACATACGCGTGGGAGATGGACACCGTATGCAGACAGCCTCAGATCTCAAAATGGTGGAGCATTGCTCAAACTCTTATAGCCTCTGGTTCTCCCACCTTATCATAAAAGCCTAAACATTCACATGCTTTTCTCTCACATGGCGCCTAAGCTACAACCTTGGCTCCCCGTTTTATCTGCTCCTGCTGAGATGGGGCAGAAAACTCCAGCATGCTCTGTTCTCTTCTAATCAGACAAATAAGGCGATGACTCTCTGCAAACAGTATTTCTTATAACATCATAAAACAATATCATTCATCCACAATAAATCAGCAGTCTAATGTAATGCAAATCAGTTTAACGAATGCAATAGTTATCAGCTTCTTCTAATTCAGGAGAATAATGCAAACTAAAACTACATAATAATTCACATTCTTTAGTTAGGGGTATAACATGGCATAAAATAATATTATAATCTAACACTGTATAAATAAAAATGTATAATAAAGGGCGTTGAACCCTTATTTTTTCTTTGGTTTCAATGTTTTGAACTGATTTTTCAGTCTCAGTCTCTTTCTTTTCTCTTGGTCAGAGGATAGAAAAAACTCTGGTGTTCTATGCACTAAAGAGGAGAAAAGCATTAAGCCTTGAGAAAATTAGATGGTCAATAGATGATAGAACCACAATATGTCTTTTCAGATACTAGGTGAATACATACTTGAGTGTAAACACACATATATGCAACGGCTTTAAACTCTCGAGATAAAGTAATTTTTCTTTTGCTGTATGGATGAAGATGACATGTACGTGGGTCATATTTGCCGTACAGATATTTTGCAAATCAAACTTCAGGTGCAGCCTTACACAGTGGTGTATTAACGCCGATTCTTTGATCCCCATAATAGAACAGAGAAAACCCGACTCAGCGTGGTCAAAACATTGATATATTATTTATTCAATCATCTTCCGGAAGAGAGAGCCCTGCACACCCCAAAGGCAGTTGCAGGATCTCTAACATTACAAGCTCAACATTTGTCTTATATAGTGTTATTTCGGTACTTCAGACGTCACACACGTCAGACACAGTTTCATTACAAACAAACTCCTTCTACTCAGCCACAGCTCCTCTTTTCTGTGGCTGATTTATTAATATGCCTGTGCACTAAAAACTTCCTGTGCAGCTTGCAATAACTTCCCCTGTCTGTTGCCAGGGCAACCTGTCTGAACTTAATAATAACTTAATAATTCTGATGGCAAAAGAACCAAACAGGACAGGCAAAAAAACAAAACAAAAAAAAAAACAGGTGCAATGGTGATTTTCACAATCTTTATCTTTCACCAGCTTTTGGGTACGATACTTGGATGTTAAAGTGAGCTACACTTTTAGTTCACAGATTGGTGAAAATCATTTTCTATATCTTTATTTCCAAAGCTTGTATTTAGTGTACTTGTGACGTTCGCTTTTATCTCTTGTAATTCTCTTGGAATTATGTACCTCTGCAATTCTTTACCCAGTGCTTCTGTCTTCTTTCACTTCATTTTTCTTTTAAAATGTGTATGGTGTGAGTCACAGATCATTTTAGTGTTTCTTTTGTGTGTTTTTATGAAATAAATAATTTTGAACAGGCAGTCAACTGTGGCTTTCTGCTTATTATACCTCTTCATTATTAGTAGAGAATCTCTTAAATCAATATGTAAAGGCAAACTGAGATCAAGATTTACCAAGCTGAAAATGACAAAAAAGAAATTCTCAAGTGGACTACAGGTTAATTTCAATGTTATGTATATTTTTTATAATATGTATAACGTAATACATAAATATGTTTAATTACTTCTTAAGTCAGTCAACAATTAACATGCTGGAATTGAAATATCAGGGTTTTTTTATGATGATGAATTAAATGTTGAATAACTACATGATTATTATATTAGAGTTCTAATTTACAATGTGAGACATGAGCGCACCTTTACCAAGTATTGTTGTGTTAAGAGGCCACAGCTACTGCATGTTCAACGGCTCCAAAGTAAATGTAGGAGTTGTAGCCTTTAACTCATAGTAGAGTAAAATATAAAACAAATCTCGAACACCATATGTCCTTGTTGTTGTAGTTCACTGCTGTAGTTATGGAGGAACATTATTCTAAGAATCGCTCATGTTTTATTCATTTTAAAAAGCAATAAACAAATATCAGCTCACCTTGCCAGCAGACATCTTTCTCCACATCTCAGTACATCTCTGAGTTCATGGGCAGTTGCGGTCCATGTGTACGTTGCGGTGATGGTTCGACATGACTTCAGCCCATGCCCTATTCTCAAAAATTAAATGTGCAATAAACACTAAGTAAAGACCAGGCTGTCGACACAAAAACCTCCATCTATGGGGTCAAACTAACATGACAGCACACAGAAGGAAATGGGTCTTGGTCTGTTATTAACTGTTCGACTGACCCAAGTTCATCTTCCCAGGTGGGCTGCTATGCACTAATAAGTCTAACTGATCCAAGTTCAGGCATTAAGTAGCTGGAGTCACAGACACCAGCTGGGTTAACAATCCATGGCAACAGTGTCACTGACCTAAGTTCATCCAGAGGTACAGGTGCCAGACAGGTTAATCACACCACAAGCACAACAAAGAAACATACTATCGACCTTATGCAGACCTGGTCTATCTGCTCTCACGCTATAAAAATTGGAGACAACACACCGTTAAGCTTCTTTTTAAGCGTGGGAGTTTTTCTAGAAATGCCATAAAATAGGTTTTAATGCACCCCCTCACATTTTTTGTGAAGGAGAATTGCAATTTGTTTTTAAACAGCACCGTAGTCCTTTAACATTTAACCCAGCAGTTCATATTATTATAGTGATAATAAGGGTGTTACATAAGGGTGTTTGCCAATAATTGCATTAATTAATTAGAATTAATTAGCAAAAGGAGCACAAGTGCATCTTGTTGTAAACCTGTTTACAATTTCCTCTATAAACACATACACTCATATATGCACAACGGGCTAGCCACGTTTATGAGAAGCTTATCTTATGTACTCATATCCCCTTCAGGCTAGTGCTACAGTATGCATCTCTACTGTTTTTAATGTATGATTCTCATATTCAGACGCAGAAGTGGGAGACGGAGTTGACAGGAAAACCAACCAGGTCCAGATGGTTAGCTTCTCCTAGCTATCCAATAAAGTGCAAGATCACCGGCAGTGCCCAGAACTGAACAACGATATGCATAATTCATGGCAAAGCATCTGCAATATGTGTAAATACATTTCTACACACACATATACTGATAGGAGCAGTGAAAGCATATGTAGGGTATATAGAACTTGACCTAGGGCTGAGATTTACTTTCTTAATTCCACACCAGTGTGCTATCAGCCAAAGGTTAGCACGCAGAATGCAGGTTCTCATTTCAAGGTGGCAACGCTCCAATAAATCCAAATATAAGGCTGCAGAGGTTGAAAAAAGTATTATTGTAAGAATATTAGAAGAAAATTTAAAAAGAAAAAGACTTTTCATGAGTTAATACATACATATTGTTATTTCTGACATATTGTAAAGTGGTTTTCACATTTAATTTTTAGTATTTTTGCATGCAAACCTGAAAAGGCAAAAACAGAAATAGAGAATCAGAGCGCTGTTAGAAAATGAGAGATAACCAGTGTAGGACATGTCTTATTTGGTTAAGTTTTGGTCAGGCAGCAAGGATGAAATTAAAACAATTTTATCGTGACTTTTTTGTCAAGATAAGCAGTATTTATAACATTATTTAAATTACAAAGAGTAAGATCCACATATGTTTTTTTAGCTTAAACATGGTGGATCCAGTGTGGAATTGCTCCAAGCTACAGACGAAGCACTTCAAAAGTCTGTTGACTCAAGGAAAATAACTAGAAGAACCAAGAAATTATCATTTTTAGGTTTACATAAAATATGCATTTTGACCAAAAAGCTTTTTTATAATAATTCCAAATCACAAAATTCTTGCTATAAATGTGACCATTTCATAATGTTTAAGTAGCACAAAGTCTGAAGTCTCACCATTTTAACAATAAATCTTACACGTGAATACCACAATCATAGGTTGAACTTTACTTAAATAAAACTGCTCAAAGGCACTTTTTAACTCTTGAGTTGCAATACAAACACAGTGAATGAATTCAATCAAATATCATAAAGAGCCATTGTTTCTGTAAATCCAGTGCTAAAACAGCAACATCAGCATCAACAAATACCATATAGACAGAGGTGGGACCAAGTCATTGTTTTGCAAGTCTCAAGTAAGTCTCAAGTCTTTATCCTCAAGTCTCAAGTCAAGTCTCAAGTAATGTCAGGCAAGTCAGAGTCGAGTCTCAAGTCACTGGTGTAAAAGTCCAAGTAAAGTCACAAGTCTGAAATTTTGAATTTCAAGTCCTTTCGAGTCTTTAAAAAAAAACAAAAAAAAGCATGTTGCAGTTATATGCTAAATGTAAATATTAGACCATGTAATTTTTAAATCTGTGTTTTTCTCAACACATGACAAAATAGTGAACGTAGAAAATATACACAAATTGTGAAATTGCACCTCTTTAAAATGCAGCTCAATTAAACCTAGCTCCAAGAATAATTTTCACCGACAGTTCTGAGATAAGCCGCATGTTATTCTTGGATGCGGTTGTAGGACCGGCTTTAAAATCGCATGACAAAAATATCATACACATTTAAAAAAAACTGCATCACCAACGTAGCCTGGAAAACATTTGCTAGTTAGATGAAGTCAGCTATCTCATCTTAGCATATTTATATGCATATTTATAATTATACGGTTCTTGGAGTGAGTGCATACACTCGTGAAGTTTAGTAACTTCCGGTCACTGCAACAAGCCCAGGTACAGTTTACCGACGGATGGGTACAGGACCTTGAAATGCACCGTGTAGAACGAAAGACCATCGTACGTATCATAAGTTTACCAGTCTCACAAATCGTCGTCATAAATACACATTCGTTAACCGTTTATTAATAGGACCTTTGAGCTCAATGGTAATTAATTAGCAGTGGAAATAATTTCTGGTACCCATCACAGAAATGTAGCAGTGACAATAATATTGTATGCTGTAATCGCACTGGACAATTAGTGATACAAAAAACCTGTTTTATCCTGTGAATAAAAGTATGTGTTTTTGTCAATGTACCATAATAACAGAAGCGAAACGCAATATTGTGTCAGGACAATTCACTATTTATGTACAATAAACAAAGGAGCATAGCGCAACAATTTCTGCTCAGCGCCAGACTTGCTTGTAACCTATATCACCAATTGTGTTATGAAAATGACGCATTAACTACAACAGCAGACTGACCTGTGTGTAAATGCTTGGAGCAGACTAACCTGTGAGCTGGAGTGTTCTGGGACGTTATATTTGGTCTTTGAATGGCTGCAATCCAGTCGCCTCTTTGTTACTTCGGAAACATGGCTCGAACAATTTCTCTTCAACGACGTAATCCGATAACAACCGATCTCTTTACCCGTCGGCCTCCCGTGGCTGTCATGCGACCGGCTATTGCAGTTAATAATACAACGGCTTCTTGACATTTTTGTGTTTCTTTTTATCGCTGTATAACTGATTTTAATTGAAAGCCTGCGTGCGCTAGTACCTCTTGCCACGAGTTCCCAGAATCCTTTGCGGTTCTACCCGTGAATGATGTCACATTTTCAATCTCTATATAATATGCATGTTAAATTTTATATTTGGGGTAAAATATCAAGTCTTTTCAAGTAAACCGGTTCAAGTCCAATTCAAGTCCCAGGTCATTGGTGTAAAAGTCCAAGTCAAGTCACAAGTCTTAGAACATTTTTTCAAGTCAAGTCTAAAGTCATAAAATTAATGACTCGAGTCTGACTTGAGTCCAAGTCATGTGACTCGAGTCCACACCTCTGCATATAGATACAGCAATTTGTATGCTTTGTTCACATATTTCCTGTCATGGTCCGGAGTCTGCGACTCCGTGTTTATGTTTAGTCTATTAGTATTCTGTGGTTTTGGTTACCTTGGGTGTTTGTATTCTTCTGTTCATGTTCCTATGTTCTGTGTCCCCCAGTCTGTGTTTAGTTGGTGTGTTATGTCTTTGCGTGTATGTGTTTCCTGTTTTATTGTGAAGGTCTGCGTCTTATGTGAGTGTTTTCAGTTTGCCTCCCTAGTCTCGTCACGATAATCACTCCCAGCTGTGTTCCCCACCTGCGTGTAATCTCCCTGTGTTCTCTGGGTGTATTTAAGTTGTGTCTTCTGTCATGGTAGTTGCTGGTTCGTCTGTGTTATTCCCCTTCCACCCTTCTGTGTTGATTCTCTGGTCATTCTCCCTGCATGTCACGTTCGTATTCCGGTTAGTGTTTTATTTAGTTTTCCCAGTTTAGAGTTTTCACCGTTCTGTTCCTCGCCACCCTGTCTGTTGTACCTTTTAGTTGCCAATAAACTCACCCTCCACTTCAGCAGCCTGCAGTTTGGATCCATTATTATTCACACGGCTTGCCCCGGCAAACCGTGACATTTCCAATGGTAACTGAACAGTCAGTATAATGTTTCAAATTGTGCAACTCTTATTCTAAAAAACTTGTAATGCTTAGTAAAATGTAGATAAAAACAGAATGCAGTCATTTGCAGTTCTCATAAGCCAATTTTTTGCTCACAATAGAACACAAAGCTCAGTTGAAACAGACAAATGCAAAGTGGATAACTCTTCCACGATCAGACAAATCATAATTTTTAAAAGTTTTTTTTTTTTTTTGTGGAAAACATGGATTTCGGATTGTCTGGACTAAAAAGGAAAGGGACATCTCAACTTTTTATCAATACTCAATTCAGGAGACTCCATCTCTGATCACACAGAAATGCATTAATGCTAACTGGCAGCTTACACATCTGGAAGTCCAGAGTCCAGACTCTTCACAAACTGAAAACATTTGGTGTATCATGAAATGGAAAATACAGCAAAGAAGACCCAGAACTGATGACCCTGTCCCAGTTTTGCAAGTTTGCTGCCATCAAATTTAAAATGAGCTGCTATTTATTTTTTTTTATTAAATTGGTGCATTTCTTTAAATTAAACATTTAATACATTTTCAATGTTATATTTTGAATAAAATATAGTTTTTTGAGATTTAGAGATCGTTGGATTCTTTTTTATTCACACTTTACACAACGTCCCAACTTTTTCAGAATTGGGATTGTTTAATGCAATGGCTTGTTCACATGATTTATGAAATGCCTTGCAAAATTTGACTAAATTTAATATAGCAGGAGTTACAATTAATATTGTCCTTTTTGTACTACATCATTTTTTGCCTGTCAAATGGTGCCTTTTCATAAATGGCTGGCTGGGAAAAAATAAAATTATTATTGATAAATTTGAAAGTCCATCTCCCAAAGAAAAAGGTCAGTCCCTTTGAATAACCTCACATTTTTCCTAGGACAGTATGACCATAATTGTTCTGCATTGATTTTCATATATTTCCTTCAATGCAGACAAAGCTAAAACATGATGCATTACTTTCATATAATGGACAAAAGAATTGCTTTTCATCTGACTTTGTAAAAAGGTCACTATTCTAAACATATGCAAATGTAGCACAGCTTGACCTGACACTAGTCAATGCTTTGTGTTTAATGGAAGTGTACAAACATGAAAAAAGTCTCACTTTATTTAAAAGTAAAGATAAGTAGAGGATAAAGCGTGAACTACAGTCATAATAAAAAATGAAAGCACTGTCCGTTCCTTATTCTGAACTGTGGTCTTGGAGCAATGGCTAACATTGCCATGCACCGTGGAGATGTGTCAACAACTTGCAAGCCTGTATCTCCGTGTTTACAACCCAACATTAAAAAGTACAATGGCAATATTGCACTCGGTCGCCCCAATTCTACCCATGGGTGAAATTGCCTTTTCATAATTTCCATTATACTTGGTCTTTGAAAAATGGCTCTCACAATCTGCTGCAAGATAGAGGAAGTTATTTTTCTTTCGAAGTGTGTTTTGATGATGTGCTGTTTGATGGAGTGTCGCCACTCTGATTTCAAAAATGCTGGTAACAGCGCTTTGTTTATACGTTTCATTTCTATGCCAGGTGGAAGAGATGAATGAAGGATCTTATTGTGAAGAAACCTTGCATAGGGAGCCCCATGATCTGTAAAAGAAGCGCAATGAAGAACCTGTGCCAACTGATTAGTCCTTTGTAAAGAAAACTAAATCTGAATGCTCATTCAAAGTAACCATTTGGATCTGTGTTTAAAATAATATATTTATATTTTTTTTAAATGTCTTTGATTGACTGGCTTATTAATTAAGCTTTTTTTTCTTCAAATAACTATGACCCACTATTGTGGCAACTGAATGAATTTAGCACATGCACCTAATTTATTTAAAAAGATTAGGTTTGAGATCCTGTGAGAGCCCAACTTTGAAAAGGCATCCTAGTGTATTATCTCGCCATTATTCCCACCCTACCTTCACTATGACAATACTTATGACCTGGTTTTTATTTATGTGAAGAAAAGGAAATAGTTCTTTTCATCAACGTATACTTTAATAGTGGTAGAAGGTTTTCAGTTTGTTGTGCTTAGTGTAAGCAAGTCGTAAAATCCTGGACTGACAACTGCATAGAGGTATGTGCCACTGAATGTCTTTTTAAATGCATACCAGCGCTGATAGAAACTCTAAAGTTAATGTAACTATATTTTTAACTTTTTCACATTTTTCAAATTCTTGAGCGTTTTCCTTCAGGGAACATTATCTTCCAAAATTCTCTTTAGTTTGAGGACTTGTGTTAATTTAACTGTGTGAGAAATTCGATAAGAGAACTAAACAAAACAAAAAAGAATTCCTGGCAAGGACATTTTAACGATGCTTCACAGGTCATAAAACGGTTAAAACTCTTCTACCAGAGAGCTGAAAGCTTTTTGGATGTCAACTGTGCTGCATGGGTGTTGCTCTGTGTACTGAGCTGAGGCAGTTTAGAGGATAGTAGTGTCTGCACATTGCAGAGCAGCCATATGTTCACTTTTTGATTTGGACCTCCAGAGGGAGCGTGCTGAGTAAATGAGAAATCCTTTGCTGTAGGTCTGTTGTCTGAGCTGTGTGAGATGGAAAAAAGAGTGACTGAGGTCATGTGGAAGGATAAACTCATGTGGTTGAGAACTCCTGCTAAACACATTATGGTTTAAAGTCATCTACCAAAATCAGACAGCTAACATCTCCTCCTATTCTATACTGAGCTAGAGCTCAACTCTATTTCTGCAATTTGTGCTTGTAAGGCCAGGCCTGTTAGTCTAGTAAATGGGTTAACCGTTTGGCCAGTGGAAAGAAGCGAGGGTCAAGTGACGGTGGACCGCTTTCTCATTCCTGTTGGGAATTCTGTCACAGTGTTCCAGAGAGATGCGATTTAAGTGCTGAACGAGTCAGACGACCAGAGGCTTGGTATGAACCCCATAAGTCTGCCTCATTTAAAGGGGAATGGGGACTCGTTCACTGGGAATAGTTTAATAATTTAGTATGGCCTTAAACTAATCTATTTCAAGCACCCAGATGGTATTTATATTGAGCAAATGCTCAGATAATTGAATGGAATAATTTACTCACTACTGTTGCTCGGTGTCAGAGAATCCCCATGCTGAACCAACCCTGGAAAAGACATAAAGTGAAGCACTAAACCAAATCACCGGGAAAGTGTTTTCAGAAATAAATAGTCTGCTGTGAAATCAAAGAAATTGAAATACCATATTGAACAAAACAAAAATGTGGGTGCAGTCAGTCTATATCCATTGCTGCTGTTTTCCTCCATGCATTTGGATTGGATTTAAATGATTTATTAGCGTATATATGTTGCAGGAAGTCAAGTGTGAACGCCTTTCTTTGTGTGGACCGGGTAGTTATTAATCCCACTTGTCTTATGTAGCTTTTGCTGGGGGACACTCTAGGTTATTTGCTCCTATAGATGGGATTAGGAGCTCTCCTGACCATTTAGTAAACGCGTGTTTCCACAAGAAAGACAGAAGGTAGGAAAATGATACTCATAAGCAAAAAACAGAAAGAAAGGAAAATGAGCGATTATAAGGATGAGAAAGAAAAACAGAGAAATGGAGAAGTGGAAAAAGGGATAGAGGAAGAGAGGGATACAAAGAGACAGAAGGGGAGCGGGCAACTGCTGATTTTTAACAGGCGTGTCCCTCCATCTCTGATCAAAGCACCCCATCAGCCTTAGGGGCATCTCCACTGAGTGCCTCCCATAGCTGCTAAAAATTCTCCCTGCCGAATAATTTTAACACCTCTCCACTAGTCCTCACATATTTGTCCATTCATAGGCCATAGCTCATGCCTTCACATGAAAGCCCCTGTAGTTGTTTTCAAAGTTTTCACACAGGCAGCGATATATGATTGAGCTTTTATTAATAAAATAGAATGGAGCGTGATTTACAGTTGATGGACTCGTCTGTGCTCTCAGTCCAGCTCTTAAGTTGGAAATGTGACTGACAGCTAGTAACATAACACAGTACCATTGTTATCATATTTCTCATCCTTTTAGTCTAAACCCATATGGAAAAGAAATAGTAAGAACTTATAAGACTTGCATAAGATGTGGCCTACTTCATATAGTGAATCATATAAGGCTTATATGATTTACTCATGAAAGTGGCCACTTTCTCATTACTTTCATATATTGTTTTAGTAAGTATCCAAAAAAGTTTCATTTATATGATTTTTCAAGGGATCTTATATCTGTTTTCACTCTTGTATGCTTTTCATACAAGTTTCACACAAGACTGATACAAACTTTATAAGATTTATATATATCTTTTCCATATGGGAAGCAAATAGTGATGGATTGGGAATTTCAAACGCTATAGATACTTGTGTATCTTAAATAATTAAAGGTAAATACTTTAAATTTACAGTTTCAAATATATAGCCTTGCCTATTTTGAGCTGACTCTTGACTCTCTTAAACATACACCATAGGACTTTTTATGACTCATTTTGGCAGATGGGCAAATTTGAATGGCACAATTTCACATTCTCCTGACAATTTTTTATTCTTTTTCCATGCATTTCACAGGCTGTAACACCCACTGCTCCACATTGTTCGCCTGACCACTTTGCAGCTGGCTTTCTGATCTCTGAATATCATAAGGTTCCATGCCACTGCTATGCCACTAGGGATATCAATCTGTATTTTCTTTCCACTGTGTCTCCATCAAAGATGGGAAATTAAACAATAGTATTCTGTCTTGCTCCAAGCCCAGAATTTCCTTGATCCCTGCCCGGGTCATTGTTCCAGAGCTGTCAGTGGGTCTTTGAATCTGTCATCAACCTTTGAGGGCCTTGCCTCCTGCGTCAGCTACTGGCAATACCACAGGATACTGGGGCTGACACAGGGAAACCCCAGAGGCTGCATAATCCAGAAGGAATGATGGGATCATATCCTCATACCCCACAAAAATAAAATCCTCCCCAAAAAAATGTGTCAGCCATATTTTCTTACAAACTAGTACAGCGGGCGACAAGAGAATCTCTACGTTTTAAGAGACTATTCAGACTTACTGATGGCGCGTAAAGAGAGAAAATTTTAACAGTTTTTATAAAGATTGCTACGACGCTCAGTGGGTTTACTTTTTACCCTTTGCACTTTAACTCACTCTCTTTTCTCAGTATAATTTGCATTAATGGGCTCGGAGTGAAGTGGAGACAAGAATACAAACGTGAAACCCAAACTGCAACCAAATCAGTTCACTGAGTGCCCGAGTCTCTCTCTCACACACACACACACACACACACACACACACACACACACACACACACACACACACACACACACACACACACACACACACAAAGAGATCCCTTCTGATTTTAGTGTAAGGGACATGTCTGGCATCCCAATGGCTAATGAAAGCATCATTATCAGGAGAGCACGATGACTGCCCCCCTTAGAATATGTGCACAGACAAGTAAGAGCAATGCCACCTGTCTCCCCTACTTACTTTCATTGCTATTAGAACCAGCTGTTTGCTACTCCCCAGGCTTCAGTTTATTTGACTATTTTGAATACAGTAATAAAAGATGACATAATGAAGCACCCGATACGCAGCTTAGTGGCAATTCCCAATCTGAGTTTAACAGTATGATGCTGGTGTTTTTGAACAAATTCAAAATAGGCTCATATGATTGCATTTTCCATAGCTACTGTCTGCTGACAAATTATGATAAGCACATGCCCTGTATTTATGCTTGACCCTTCTTTATTTAAAACTCAGTTACTCAAGATACATTATTGAAACATCTGTTCATGTTTTAATGATCAACAGAAATTAAATTCTGTTTTAATCTAATAGTTTTTGCTGGTATTTATATGCTTTAAAGATGATTCTTTAATGAATCTCATGCAGTTCTTTTGCTATCAAACTCGTAATAAATTCAAATTTAGATTTCCTGTCATCACTGTCAAATTGGATTCCTGCTGTCCAGAGCTGGAAAGGAAAACTGTGACACAATAGGTTTAAAAAAACTAAAACAAATTTCAGTTGCTTCTGAAATATCAAAAATGGCAAACTGAAGAATAATAACCCTGTTTGGATAATGGTCCATTAGCACCATTATTTGCTAAAGACATGCTGAAAAATGTCTGCTCCTAAACATCTATGGCAAAGAGTTTTAAATCATAATTTTAAAAAATCCTTTGTGGGTTTTTTTTATGTTTATAAATGCTAGGGAAAAGGCTTGCAGTAGTGTACATACTGTTCACAATATATACTAACTAACTAATCCATAAGAAATAGACCTTTGTGTTTCCCACATCCAGGAGAATGTGCCACATTTGTGTTATTGAACGCAGCTTTAAAAGAGCTTTGACTCAGCTTTAACTTGACAGCAAAATAAAACATTTTCATGGCTTTTTAGGGGTAGGGGGATGACTTTTTGGAAGACCCTTAATTCTAGAAAACTTTTCCACTCTGTTAAAAAACCAAAAGACACAGTCCCTGTTTCGAATTAGCATACAGATTGGTACTGGGGCATACTGAACAGAGCTTTAAAACAGCACAGGTGTAATAAATAATAATGTCAGTAACACTGGCTGGGTAAGGTCTTAGAAGTCTGCCTTCATGCTTGTTAAGCCCTAAATGTTACAGTTTCATTGTTAATTTTATTAGTTCCTCCTCCGTTTTAGCAGCCACATCAAATCAAAACACATCATGGAACTTTGCTGCGGACTCCCTATAGGTTATTTTCCTTTCATGCAGATAAAAACAAAGGAAGCTGTGTCAAAGCGAGGACTAACCCTCTCTCAGAAGTGCAGAAAAACAGCAAATGCCAACAGACAACCAACTAATGAGCGAGTGAGCTAATGCGACTATTATTTCGGCCAATATCCAATGTCAGTTTCTATGCCTTTAATTTGCTAGCTTAGATAACCACTAACCTTAACTTGTTTGCCCAGCTAATGTTATCACAGTTTTGTCTGAGAATGAACTAGTTGTTGCTTCTTGGTATATTCGTATAATGTGTGGAGTAATACAATGCTCTATCTGTGCCAAGAGCTTTAAGCATAGACCCTATTAAGGAACTGAGTCTATGTGGACGCACATGATGGACACAGATATAAACGATGTAGAAGTTAAACAACATTTACTGCAACTTGTGGACAGGAGCTTTAATGTTGCTAAGCGTTGGCTGGCAGATGACTGGGCCTGGTTGTAGATGGGCCGAGTAAAGAATGTGGCAGGCAGCGGGGCAAGCTGATGGCGTAAAGCTTAAAGCAGTACAGACAATCAAGGCTGCTGGTGACAGAGTGAGTGTGGAGCTAAGCGAGGCAGACAGGTAGCTGGTGAAGAGGTTGTGGGCCTGAAGCACAGGGAGACGAGGAGTTATTTCTAATGGGCAAATTACACTACGAATGAACTTAACTGAATAAGAAGTCAGCATAGGCTTAGTAGAAGGTAGGAAAACTGAACAATCTGGCAAAAAATAAAAAGCTAAGGCACAGCACCTCAGTTAGCAAATACTTCTCAGAAGCTGAACCGACTGAAGTAGAATGATTGGAGTGTCATGCCCAGACAGAGGCACACATTAACTAGCAAAATCAATATTTGTCACACACTTTCAAGTTTATTGACATGATATCAAATTCACTTTAATAGCTAAACATTGACCTGTCTGACTTTTTTCTTTTTATATAAATTGGACCATTGAGATAAAGCTGAAAAATGCAGTATGCCATCTCCAATACTATTTTAACAGTGTGTTTAAGTAGTGAAGTTCAACTTTTTTACTCCAGGCCATCCACGCCTACATTCATTGTTATTTCTTTTTAAAAATCCCACAAAAAAAATAAGGAAATACATCAGATATTTCAAAGCAAGTAAAGAAAGTTAATATTCATGTGTGTAAAGTCTGCAATAAAAGATCATGCTGTTGATATATTTTTTTAAAATACTATTGGTGTAAACAAAATCCATGTGCAATTCCTTTAGGCGTTACTTACTAGAAAATTTAGACTGGAAAACCACGGTTAAAGATTCCAACACATGGATATCATCATCAGCAAAAGATCATTTGTGGCTGGTCTTTTTGGGAAGGGGGAATACATCACCTACATGAGTGCTTTAATGAAATCCTTTTTTAATAACATTCTTGTTCTTGCCTACTGGAAGAAAAAAGAAGAGGGAGAAAAAGTAAATATACCATTTGCACCCAAAGAATAATTTTGTTTGGTTTAAATGCCTTTCTTCTGAACAGTCTTCCCAAAACTTGAAATAAACAAAGAACACAAAGAAAATAAAGGGGGAAAAGAATCACTCTCCACCACACTTCTTTTTAGAGGATGAGAAGTTGTTTAGCATGGAATGTATGAAAATCTTATAACATAATAACATAACTTATTTATATTACAGTGCAAACGTATTGAGTAACCCGCTAATTTCTTTAAATTTTTCAAGGAAAATGGGAAATAGGAGCAATGACTTATTGAAACATACCAAAAAATAAAAATAAAGTATATAAGGTGAGTTTGAATTTGTACAGGTCTGATGATCATGAATGTTTGGTATGATCACTTTTATTGTCCAACACACCCTTAACTCTCTTAGGCACGCTTTTTGCATTTCCTTTCAGTAGTCTTCAGAAATAGTTCTCTCTTCTTTGGATGCTGGATGCCTTTTGTTTGTCTCAGTCAAGATGATCCCA
This sequence comes from Aulonocara stuartgranti, assembly GCF_965226115.1. Taxonomy (NCBI): domain Eukaryota; kingdom Metazoa; phylum Chordata; class Actinopteri; order Cichliformes; family Cichlidae; genus Aulonocara; species Aulonocara stuartgranti. The sequence continues at coordinate 23,679,731 of NC_138956.1, forward strand.
CACTGCTTCAGTAATGTTTATGTCCAGGCTCTGCACAGACCAATCAATGACTTATAGTGTATTTCTATCCAGCTATGCTTTTACTCCAGTGGTAGTGTATTTGGGATCATTGTTGCATCCCCAACACCACTGGCTGCAATGCAGCCCCAAACAATGACTTAACCTCCACCATGTTTTACAGATAACTGTGGACCCTCACTGTTAAAACTTTCTCCAGACCTCCTCTGTAAATTCTGTAAATGTCAACCACATCCATACATATGATTGACAAATTTCAATCTTGGATTCATCGTTTCATGAGAAAACTGAAATATCCCGAGAAAGCGTAGAGAACTATCGCTTAATTCCGACATAAATAAATAACTGATCAAAACTTTAGATCAAATATAGGACATCAGATACTTTATTGTCATTATAACATTGTTCATAGCATCACAATGAAATTAGGTCAAAGCTCACTAAAAAAGCCAAAAAGCATTAGATAATATTCATATAGAATTCTTAAATAATGTAATAAAAAACCAGAAAAGAAGACAGCCTCCATATTAAAATGACTGACAGACAAACTTTGATTCTCTAAAATGCAAAGTTCTTTTGGGCAACCCTGGGTCCTGGCATTCATATTGATATTAGTTTGATATATGCTATCCACATAAACATTCTAGTAGACCAAGAACACCAAGGAATGACAACAACACCCACTGATCCCCAACAGCACTCTGCACTCTGCCACACAATGAAAAATGCTCAGGAAAAGCTCTGAGAACATGCAGGTACTGGCCATGTCTTCAGCCTCCTCAGATCCAAATCCAACCAAGTGTGATAACAACCAAGTGTGGTAACAAACCTAATGCACACAGCTCAAAACCCAGGTCCCAGGGGATCCACTTCAAATATCCAGTTGTGACACACCAGGAAAAAAAAGTGATACTGTTTTGACAGCAAACCATATTAAGCAGGTATAATAATATACCAACAAAACTGCACAGTTTTCTCACATTGTTTCCTAGAAACTACCTTAAAAATAACAACAACAACCATCATCATTATCAGCTTAATAATCATAAAACAATTAAGATATTTTTAAAGTATATTTTAAATATCTTTACAGCAAGTTTGATTGTTTCACCGGTGTCCTCTGACTAAAATGTTAAGGTCTCCCAGACTAACAGAGCAGTGTCCTGATGAATTGTTCTCATAGTGAGCAGTTCTGCAGCACACCATTAAAATCTAATGCCAACATTCAGCAACGATTCAAAAAGTAGTGTGTCCTCTAAAAGTAGAAAGTAAGTACGTGGAGGTCACTGTGTTGGGTGGGCATGTAGCGTGACTTTCACGGGAGAGAAAACTCAGATCAACAAGTGCTGTGTTTCCACAGGCAGTGTTTAGCCTGTAATTGTGACCTCCTGGGCCGAGCTGCGAATACATCCTGCAACACCCTACCTGACATGTGACATGTTGCCATGCTGGTGACTAGAGAGAAAGTGCAGTTTCAAAATCTACTCTGTGTTTTACTCCCAAGTCTTTTAATAGTTTATAACTGAATGTCAATTTGAAGTATTGAGTTTATTTATCAATTGTTTTAAAGCTATATCAGAACTTTTTGCAAATGCAAACCGAACAGTTCCTGCTGTTTGCCCTCGGCATCGGTGAACCAGCAGTAGGCTTGCCAGTGGTGCTATTCTTTAATAAAAAGTGGTGCACACAATAAGATGTGGCTATATTGCATTTTGCTTTAGCTGATTCATTTTAAATATTGCAGAGAGGCCTTCTACCTGCTGTCCTGCACCATACTAGCATGACTCATTTCTTTCAAAACTGTCTGAATGGATGCTGAATATTGTTAGAACTGTGTATAAAGCTTATCCATATCTTAACACTGCATTAATCATAGTTTACATTGCATTACTACAAAACCTCAGAGTTCTGTGTTGTTCTAATGCACATATATTAAATCCCTCTCTTGGACACAAAAACAACACAGAGAGATAAAGAGAAAGTGAGACCTGCCAGTCACAGCATACCAGACAGACAGAAACCTTCAGCATATTACAAGAGCCACGAGGAATATAAAGGACTGTGGGTATGAATGTTCATCTTTGTGACAAAGGGACTGGGATGAGAGAGGTGGTAAAATGCCTACATTTTGCACAGAGGGAATTTGTTGAATACACTCTTGTACAGTTTTCCACAAGGTTAGAACCTATTGGTCCACTAAGCAGATATGGAGACCAGTCTGCCAATTACAGACACCAGAATATAAAGGTCATTAGCAGCTCAAAAGGCCAGAAAGGCAGTCCGTCCTCTGTAATATGATGTTTTTTTTTGTTCAGAAAGGTTTTCTGTAGCCACAAGAAACTGGTTGGGTACATGTCCTGCTTATACTAATAGGCTGCAGGCAATACGTTGACCCAGATTAATGGGGATGCAAGGTCCAGTTCTTGGACATAGGCTTGTCTGCCCTTTTTAGCTAGGAGACCTTTTTGGGGAGCAGGTGGGGGGCAGCGCAGTTGAAGAAAAAAGAAGCTAAGTTCAGCTTTTGTCAGACATTTTGATTCACACTAAAAACCTTTTGAATTAACATTTGATTAACATTAACCTAGACTTTTCTTTTGGTGAATTTTCTCTTTTATAGTCTCAGAAAACGTACTAGATTGGCTGAAAACAAAGGCTACATTTCTGGTGAGTTTGCCAAATGCCAGCCAGTATTGAAATTGTGTGAGCCTCAGTCTCATCCCGTAACTCCACATGTCAACAAAATGAAAAGTTCTGTTTAACATCTTTGAACTTCTGTACCCACATAAAGGATTTAAACCCCTCCAGGCCTCACTGTGGCAGATGAAGACTTTGCTTCAGATTATCACAAAGAAAAAAAAAATTCAATGTACATCTGTTAAGACATACCACAAACCTCGATACTATTCAAAGTAATCAGCAAAATGCATGACTAATGGTGTATTAATATAAATGGAAAGTATTTTGCTATTAAAACACCATCTGTTGAGTCATGTTAAAAAAATAGTCGCTTCGTTCTTCATTTCTTTTTTTCTTAACACACTTTTCTTAATACTTGTCCCGGTCACCTGGAGCTTTAAGTCGCCAATATGTCGCACATGCTACCTTGTTTTAACCAACCCTGACCTACTCCGTTTACTCAAACTACGCACATTCGTGCAACTGGTTAACTGGAGAAATCTATTAATGAACATATGTTAAAGCTACATGCTTGTAAAGCAATGCTGGAAGTTTGATGGCTGATGTTTGACGAGTTTGCCATATGTTTGGGCATATTTCATCCGACCATAAAACTGCGACGCCTTCGCAATAGGACATGGATTTGAAATGTCGGGGTCCTCGGAAAGACGTTAGCAGTGCGTCTGTTTGATCCAAAGCGCCAACGAGTGTTTCTTTAAGTGCGTGTGTGGAGTTTTCCTGCACCGAGTGATAGGAGGGGTTGGAGAGTGACGCTGGCTGCGCCTTGGTGCTGAGCGGAGCGCTCACCTGCAGATGAGAGAGCCGGGGAAACTCGGGGCAGCACACTCACTAAGCGCGCAGAGGGACGTAACTAACAGTCTGACCGAGAAAGGGGGAATAATTTTTGGAAAAGAAAAATACGAACCGACCCTCTTTCTGGTTCTTTTGTCCGGGCAGCATTGAGTCGCTTCCTCGCCACGATGAGAACTGACTTCGCTCTGGTCCTGACAGCAGCCCTTCTTCTTGACACATTCTGGGTGAGATTTCTCATTTTTTTACTAAAGCTTCTGATACAGCACATAAGCTCGAATAAAGTCATGCAGCCAGAAGGAAGCCGTGGTGTGTGTTGGTACAGCAACGCGGGGCTCGCCGTTATCCCCCTACAAGTAGGCACGCTAATTGGTTCCCTAATGAATTTCAGTGTATAAAAAGAAAAAAAGTAAGTCTCGAGGTCCGCTCCGTATAAGCCTTGTCAGTATTTCTCTAAATCGCTGGCAGGTCATCATCATTTGTCATACACAACTTAAATCACGGCACAAGTTATTCACCCAAGGTGATACCTTTATTCTTTTCTCAAACTGACTTGGTCATGTCGCTTATTTAAGCTACAGCCCACCATCCCCTTAAGTTTCACTTGTCAAAAAAGCGATGCCTTTGCAAAAGTTAACTTTAAAGTTATGTAGTGTTTTTCAGCCTTTTTCGTCATTTCATGAATCCAGAATTAAGTCGGCGCCAGTGGACTATTAACGGAGCTCGGAGTAGCTCCTAAATCTTTCTCTCTCCGCCGCCTCAGACGGAGGCAATTGCTCTCCTGCTATATGGATATCGGAAAAAGACTGAAAAAATGTTGTGCTCCTGCGGTATGCCCCCGCAGTGTGTTGAACCTCCATTCCTGTCCAGCCAATCTTGCTAGTGTGTGTGTGTGCGTGCGTGTGTGCGGGCGCGTGCATTTGCTTGTGTGCCATGGCTGTAGTGGGTCAGATCGTTTAATTTAAACAACAGTGAGCGCTAAATGCTGGGTGCAAAGTTGACTGCAGACCGTTTGATTAGTGCGCACAGGCGTGCTGCTCCCCCCTCATATCCCTGGACCTCTCCGTTAGTACAAGACCCACAATAAGCAGGGAGACAATTATTCTGCATTCATGCAGGTTTCCTCTGTGCGCGTGCTGCCTGTGTGCGCGCGCGCGTGTCACTTAAGCCTGAGTACAATACTTTTAACTACATCTGTCCTCATTTTGTCTGGGGTGGTTTCTTCATGGAGCGACTAACACAGCACATTTTATCACTGACATTGGACTGTGTGACCATTTAATCAGCATCACATCTAGCCACAAGCAGAAAGAGTTGATAAACTTGTTGAATTTATTTCTGCTAACTGTTCTTTATGCTGCTTTTCTCCAAAGCTTGGAGCCAAAAATGAGGAAAGAAATCAATGGAATCCATGTTTATCGATGTCTTTCAATGTTTTTTTTTTTCTTCCAGAGGAATAATGGGGTGCACGCTTCCAAAGGTCCCTGCCAACCTGGCTTCTCACAAAGCTTCTACTCTGTGCTGATTTCAAGGGATGTACTGCAAGGTCAGGGCATACTTAAAGGTAAGCCCTTTAATTAGCAAGTCAGTTATTTTGCATTCTGTCAAGGCTAGAGAGAGGGTGAGCAAAAGACCTCATTGTTTGCACTGAAGGAAGTAAAAGGAGGTGTGTATGGTGATGTGTTTTCTTTCAGTGCTTGGCCACGTTGCTTTTAAGATTACCGAAGCACCACTTGTGCATTTGGAAAATTGTCGTAAAAGTGGAAATGTAAAAATAATCATTTTAGTCACATGGGTATGTACATGTGAAGCTCGTGTGATGTCAGAAATTGCAAACTGGAGCAATTTTGTGCTCGTAATTACCCTGGTCTGTTGTTGCAGTGCGATGTTGTAAAAATATAACTCATGTAGTAACACGCATCCATGCATTTGTTTATATTCTATGCAATGATGCTGTAAATGTTTGCCTGTTACTTTTGGGTTATACCCGCTTGCATTTATTTTTGTGTTTTTGACCTTGTTCAGTGTCTTAAGAGTATTATCATCATCTTTATCTTCATTACAGTAATTTTTAGCACTATCACCTTCACACTCCATCTTTCCCAAATGTATTTGTATTGTTCCAATTACACAATGAGCCAACCAAGTTTGAGGGCCCTATAGTGCAGGAAATGGAATCGACATCCTGTGTCTAATCTGGCACTGCTCCTGCCAATGTGGGCTAATTGCAATTCTCTATTGATTCCAATGGTTTTTTTTCCTCATAGCTCAGCTAAGCTGTATTGTTTTGCTGTGGGCGCACAATAGCTCTTTTGTGGGTCGACTGTGTCTTCGGCAGCTGCGCGGTATATATTTCTCACTCTCCTTAGCTGTGAGAGACCTGCCGGGGATACAGCTGTCTAGACTCTTTTTCCTGAGTGTGCGCGTGCACAGACGCACGCACACATACACCAGTGAAATTTTGATTTAAGGATATATAAAATGATACAGTACATTATTTTTTTGCTTGTTTTATGTTATCTGTCTGTGTTCATTGCTGGAGTGATATAAGAGTGAAAGAAGATATCAGCTTGATTTTAGTGTTTCATTAACTTCAGCATATTATATCTTGGCTGGGAGTGGGATTGGATGCGGGACATTGTCACTGGCAGTGAACTTGCTCTCAGTGTGGTAGTGATGTCTTCAGCCCAGCAGGGGGTGTCAACACAATCACAAACAATCACGGAATGAGCCATCACTGCTGCACAGAAGCCATTTATTTCACAGAGCATTATTTATCTAGTTTGGTCTCAGGTAGATGAAATTGTCTCTCTTTCTCACTCTACACATAAACTAATCTTTAGTGGTCTAACATGGTTGCTTTCAGTGTTAGGAATTCATTTTACCACTAACAACAGAGGCCTAAGCATCATTTTCATGGCACTTTCCCTCCTAATGTAAACCATACTAAAGTCAGGTTCACACGATCACAGCAAACCCATCATGATATCTGCTCATAAATCAGATTTATAGTTTATTTGCGAGGTTACTTTCAAGTCACACGGAAAGCACATTCTTAAAGTTTCGCATTCAATAGTTTTCATCGGCGTTGCTTGAAATGTTCACAGCTGCAGTGTCATCTTCATGTGTGTTTGAGAATACAGCTGCAGTGGTCAAGCAGACACACACACACATTTAGACAAGCACACACTCACTCCATGTGATTTGCAGGACTCAGGCAGCTGATTTATAGCTGGTAAGGGTGTCACTGGAGGAAGGCAAGGGAGCAGCTCTGGAAAAACTTTAATAATAACATTATTTAACCCAAAACCGTCAGATAGGGGCAGAAGTAATGACACCCACTCAGGCACACATGCGTGCACACAGACACACACACATATATATGTATGTCTATATATATATATATATATATATATATATATATATATATATATATATATATATATATATATATATATATAAATAATTTGTGTATGTGTGTGCTTGTGTGGGAGTCTAATCTCACTGGGGAGACTAATGGGGAGGACAGAACTGGGACCTTGACCATGATGGGTAAAATGCCTGAGCCCACAGAGCAGGTCAGTAACCGGAGATGGAAGGTTTTACAGTTCACATTTTATAATTTTCAGTTACTCTGATGACCAAAATTTCCTAAAACAATGTTCAAGGCCACAGTGAAATCTCTTTGTAAAGTCAAAATGAAATTTGTATGGAACCCCAATATTCCAAAGTTTGTGGAATGTTATTTATTTATTAAATTTTTATATTGTGGTTTACATTTGACAAGAAAAACGTTATTGGCATGTTTATAGTCAGCCATCAGCCATTTATATTTTCTTTCTTTTGGGTGGTGTTAGTTTGGTCACTTAGAGATTCTCAGTCCTCTTCTTTGTCTTCTTCATATTATTATTATTATTATTATTATTATTATTAGTAATATTGTTCTTGGTCTTTTTGGAACAATGGTGCTCATTTAGATCATCCTCTAAATGTTCTGTGCATTGTGGCCAACTGTTTCGCTGACAAGCACAATCTATCCAATAAACATTAAAAAGAATTAATTCTGCACGCTGCATTGTTCTGGCTGTGGGAATTGATCTGCTCTTTATTTATCTGGAAACCCATGCCAGTTCCAAAGTTAATAGCTGAAACACACATTAAACAGCACACTGCATAATGGATTCTGATTGATTATAAGGCTGCTCTAAATGCAACACTTTTGAGGATTGTTATACTTTTAACATGCACATATTAGCAGCACACTCAGTATTGATAATGGCAAATGCCATGTTTGTCTTTATAGTTATAGGAGGGGTTTAAGAGGGTGAGTTAACGTCTTTAAAAAATGCGAGGTCTTTTTCAGTCTCTGTGTGTGCTTTTTCCTAATATTGTTAGTATATGTATGCATGACACATCGAGTGCTAACGATGTCCCGTTTTTTATGCCTTGTTTTGATCAGACCTATGACAGCTTCTCCTAGCACATTATTCCAAGACCTTTAACACTGAATAATTACTTGTAAAATCAGTATAACACAAGTAAACACAACTCAGAGAAAGGTCCTATTTCTTCTCTGTTTCTGCAGACAAACAGTGAGTTGTACAATAATTTAAAGTGTTGATGCTTGGATCAACACATTTGGAGTTTTTGTATCTCGCAAATGAGAGAGAAGCTATGAGTTGGACTCAAGCCAACCCAATAGAGATAAACAGAGCTGGTGAATGTAACCTCATCCCATGTGTCCCTGCATCCCTTTGCTGATTCTGTTCCTGGTAATGAAAGCCAGGGTTGGTGGTTTCAGCTCAGTGAGCCCACTCTGCTGACCTTGGACTTTGTTTGGGTTACTGGTGGTTTTGGGCAGCCCTCACTTTCTGTGTTTGCGACTGTGGTGGTATTTGTCTGAGTTTAGTGAGAGAGGAGAGGGAGAGAGAGAACATGGGGACATAGTTGATGAATTCTGCGAGGTCCTTCTTTTTTGACATGTCAGTACCTGAGCTTTAAGGATGCTGACATCCACGGTGCAGCTTCTCAGAAAGAACTGTAGATTTTTCCTGCAGTTGTCACTGTTTTTAGAACCTCCACTGATGCTCAGATTCGTGCTGAAAACGAGACCCCTCCAGTGATATCAGCCAGAGCGTCTGAATGTCTCTATTAAGGTGACCAGTTCTGTTTTTAATAGAATGGTTTTCCTTTGTCCCGACTCATAAACATGTTTTCTGATCCACAAAGCATTCTTTCTCTATATCTCATACTCGCTCTCTCTCTTCCGCTCCCTCCCATGCGCACACATAAATATACACCAGCTCTCACCTTAGACAGGGATGCTACCATTCAGTAGAAATTCCAACTTCAGTTGATGCCGTATAAATCTATGACTTGCCTCTCTGACCCACATCCTTTCTCTCTCCCCTCAGTGCCACTTTTTTCTTGTCACATTTATAGTATTTTCTAGCATACTCTGAGTTTTGCTCATTTTGAGAATGCCCTAATACGAGCAAATATACAACAGAGAACTTCGAATTCTGAATAAAACAAAACGTTAAGAGCTGTAATTTTTTTCCAGGATATTATTTCCCGAAAATCTCTCCCAGCAGGCCCTGGGTGATGAGTCTCACATGCCTTGGTTAGTGAGGCTTTCCTATGAGACTTAAGGTGATTTTTCAAAATCCAATAGCTGGGCTGTTATTGCTATAGGCTTTGCATTCTTAACATCATTTTTCAACTTGAAGCTCAGAAGTTGATATACAGTAAGTATCAATTTCACCCCCAGTTTAATGCACAGAACTATTTCCATATGAAAAAAAATGGCACGCCATTACAAATACACTAACAGATGCTGTGCCTTACAGGTTTTAATAATATGCCATGAATTAGGGTAACATTTCCTGCCCTTCCTGCACCATTTTGTTTTCTATCCCTACACCCTCAAACACAGTTAGATGCTTTTGATGACCTGTTTTGCCCCAAATCTCTTGACAAACAGCCTGTAGTTTTATCTGGATCGATAGCAGACAGGTGTCCTCATGGAGATTAGATTTTGCAGCCAATGCTGATGCAGACTTTAAGAAGTTAAAAAAAAAAAGACGTGGATATCAAATGCTTCATGATTGGTTCATTATTTATTAACTTTACAGCATAGTTGCTCCAAAACTAGTGAATAACTTACAGTAAAAACATTGCTGAACTCTACAGTACCATCTACTCTGCTGTGATGCATGCTGTGCTGCAGATAATGAAGTGACTATTTCAAACAGTGAAGTTGGAGCTGCTGGAGAAACTATGTGATTTTGGTCAACTGATATATTGTACAGGTCAAATTGGAATAGTTGATGCAGTAGTCATCTTCTTAAATCATGCACATTGTTTTCTTTCCTTTGTTACTAGTTTTTATTCATTGTATCTCACAATATTCTTTTGAGTAATCCTTTGGTTTAATCAGCTACTGCCAACAGTTTTCTACATATCCTGTAATCATTCAAGGCCCACCACATTTTGTTATGTGAATATGTAAATCTAAAGAAGGAAAAGAGCTTTTGTTTTTTGAACTATTGTCTAACAGTTAAAACATACACTGCAGGAATATCTCATCAGTTGTAGCGTTAAGAAGAATCAGTGCTGCGCTCTCCCATAAAACTATCAAATCTTTCTTATGGTGCAAAATACCACACAAATCTTTATTCTGTCCACACCATCTGTTTCAATCATTACATGGTTTATGGGTAATTTTGTAAGGATATTCAGCCATCGAGAAAAGATCACACAGTCCTGTTTTCAGTGGTTATTGATTGCAGAAAAGCACAGGGCTGACATTTGTTGGACGTTTTGTAAAGCAGTGAAGACACTTCAGGTGCTGGTTTATGACCGTCAGACCAAAGACTAATCTGACCTCAGGGAGCTCTTACAAATATCCAGTTGACATTTATTTACTTAATTTGCAACCTCATGTGTGATTTATAGCTGTTTCAGAGAATTTTGTGTGGATTTTTCAGAGAGGTTCATATAGATGACTTAACCACATGGTTGAACATTTCTTCCCCTGTTAAAGTCTAGACGCAAGTGGTTTATGAGATTAATGAGGAGCGTTGGTGGGATGAGGGGTACACCTGCAAACCTGCCCTTTGATGAATACTATAAGGCTTGGGAAATCATGCGGCGGAGTGGTTATGTGCTTTTGCATGCTCGGTGTGTGCATTTTGTCGCCGAATGTACTGTGCACTGGGGTGGTTGACTGGTGATCTGTGCATAGCAGGAAACCTCCAGATTTTTCCAAGCTGGTCATTAGAAAGGCAAGCAGGAGGGAATGAGAAAAGAAAGAAAGCAGGTGGAGGCCATTATTTTTTAATGGGATTTTTTGACATCTTCTCCTTTTGTTTGGGGAGGAGGGACAAGGGTGACAGGGGTAAAAGGGAAAACGAGAATGAATGAAAAAATGTGAGAGACTTCCTGCAGATTGAGTTACTCGGTGGTGTGTGTGAACTCTGTATCCTTGTCATCTGCTTTGTACATTAAGAGACCTCCTGCCTTGGTATGATGGGTCTTCTGGGCTTCTACAGGACCAAGGTTATGGCCCTCTTGAAGACATTAAACCCATTTAAATACTTTGCTTGGGCTCTACCTCTTTAATGCACAGATGGTCTGCATGGGCTCTGAAGGCTGTAAGATGACAAGGGGACACTACTAGGGCTCTGTCTCTTGCCCTCCCTCTGTCTTACACACATGCACATTTTGTCTAAGGTTAAAAAGATTATTTTTTCCCCCTTTTCTTTTCTTTTTTGCAGCATAAAGTCTAAGACTGCGGAGGAGCTGTTGTAAGGTGTCCCTGTTGTCTTTGGTGAAATAGTTTTTTCACAAGGAGCAAGAGGAATGCAAGGCACTCCCAGGGCTGCTCTTTTGCTGCAATGTGGTGGACAGGGATTACACCAGCAGGATAATGATAAGCTTACAAGACTGTTTTCTCTTTCCTCAAGAGTCACAGTGACCATGTCTTTAAGCTAGGCTACTGCCAGAGAGGAGAGTGAAATAAAGGGTGGGGTACAGAAGGACAGACACTTTCCTCTGATCAGGGTTGAAAAGGAAGTATACGATAAGGCTCTGTTCCCTGAAACAGCCAGCATTTTAGCATTTATGGTGCTATTTTATGCTGTTCATTATGAAAAGACACAAAAGGAAAAACAGCAACACATTATGATACTTTGAGGCTGCCCACTACTCTGTAGCTCTGGCCTACACCCAGACACTGTTGTGGTCTAATCCTGCCCACTCATTCTTAATTCCTCAGTTTGTCTATGGCAGGATTTTAATTAGATCCTAATTGATTCACTTGGAAATCAAGTCACTCTGAAAGCAACCCAAAAAATGATGATCCAGCTGCCACACCTTTATCACATTCTCAATTTTTTTATGGGAAAGCAATGTTGTTGAAAGACACAACTACCATTTTCTAGTTGAGGATTCTTTTGATGTACTGCTTCAAATTTAATTTCTATTACTGTTTTAGCACTGAGATAATTAAATATGCATGAGCTCACTTTGGATGATTTGTCTCTCCTCAATTTTGTTAAACTTGAGTTTCTTATAACAAAACATAATTAAATTTAAAATAGTAAAATCTCATTTAGGACTATTGTGTGAAAATATTTCATAACAGCGGTATGAAAACAATATTCTCACCTATCTGGTCAGTTTGCCTAGTTTCCCCAAACTGAGATCATTATTTTTAATTAATGGACTTTTGTCCATTTCGCACCCTTTTCTAATCAAGAGTAGATTTCTATGATCTCTTTGTGGGCAGGGCAAATCCAAGAGCATTAAAATCTTATATCCCATTCCCTTTGCTTAAAGATCCCTTGTTTTTGGTTAAACTAAGGATGGAAGTCCTCAGAAGACATGGCCGCCTGATAATCATTAATTGTGTCTTGCTCTTCTTGCGAACGTTCTCCATTAAGTTCTTAAGTTCAGCACATAGGCGAATCATTGCCTCTGAACAAGAAAACTATGCGGGAACACAGGGGACAGAGGAAGAAAAGGATAGCTGGGGAGCTGGGGGTCGACAAACACAGTGCCAGTAATGTTAATTAATCAGAAGACAATGATGAGTCCCATGGTGTCTGGTCCTACGCTATTCGACAGGCTAAAAGCTAATAAGGGGCTCACAAAGGCGCTTTCAGAGGAGCCCAGGTCTTTGCAAACAGTTTCTGTTGATTCATGTCAAGATAGATGTTGGCTTTTTGACAGACTTTATTGATTTCCCCAAAAGGGGAATTCCCATTTCTCTCAGTAGTATGGGGCTGTGTTAGCTGGTAGAAATTTCTTTGAGGTTGTTTTCAAATGTTAAATTGTTTTACTATTGTGGGCAGTTTACACAAATCCTTATCTGTCAGCTATTATTATTTTCCAATTATTAAATGTAAATTGTTACAAATTTCAGTCCAAAATTAAACTATAATGAGAACTGATATCTTAAGAAAAACTACAACTATGAGAAGAGCCAGTAAGCATTTGCTTTACACCTTTCTCACTAATGAACACTAATTTCACTCACATGTGCTGTACCAATGTACCTGCACATGTGATGTGACAATAAAAGTGATTTGATTTGATTTGATTTGATTTAATTTGAGACAGTTACTTATTAAGCCACTTCTTCTGTCAAAACTGCAGTTCTGATTCTAAACAATAACAATACTAAAATAATGCAGAAGTGTGAAGTGTGAAGCAGAATAAGTCATCTCTGATCTTGAAAATCTGATGCGTACCTCAGCTTTAATCTATCGTACATGGCCTTAAAATGTTAGATATTGGTGTGAATAATTTAATAGGTTTCCACATCCATGTTGGCATTCATATACTTCCTTGTGGTATTCTAGTGTGTCAAAGTTAACACAGTTAAAACCCCGTGCACGTTGCTCACAAAGTCCAAGACAGGCAGTAAATTTGAGGTTTGAGATCTGCAGGAAAAGGAAACTGTTTGCTTTTTTCCAGAATATGATTTTCCTAAAAATGATTTTTAAATTCTGTGATAACAAAGTAGAAATCGCATAGTATTGCGAAACTCAGTGTTGTTCCTCTTTCCCTATAAAATTCAAATGCGTTCAAAATTCTGTCAGACAGATCATTATAGTGGCAACTGCTCTCGTTGAGTGTTAATAACTGGGACACAGTCAGTTACTCAGTCAACATTTGCACAGCACTAAACAATGAACCTTATAAACAGATGAAGGTTGTTGGATAAAGGGTTATAGTGCAATTCACAAGGATGTAGTGAATCTCTTGTGGATTTCTGCAGTGGCCACTAGTCTAGCACTGTGCTTTAAAAACATTCAGCTCAGTTTTTTACAATCAGGATTTGTTTGTTGCATTCATGTTCACATTATTCTCTTACTTAATCAAAAAAAAAAAAACCCCAACCCACAACCATGAAGAATATTAATTTGTTGAACCTGCAGTTGATTCCAACATCAAGGTCACATGCTTATCCTAGAATACAGTGGATGATTGCTGTGGAGAACTGTTACTTTGAGCCCTGAGTATAATGGCAAATACTGGTTTGTGACAATGTAGCATTTTTGCTTGTAAGACTTTAAAAGCCCTGTGATACTGTTGGTCAAACTCTATGAGACAGCCATTTCAAGCCTTGGGACCAACACGTTTTTAAAAGCACACTGGCCTGAATCTCTTTCTGCTTCTTCTCCCTATCTGACTGTTGTCTCTTTCTGCACATCAGAGGAAGAGGCAAAAAGCGAGGGTAATAAAAGGCCCTGCTTTTCTCCTCTGGGCCCGGGAGAATGTAGAGTAGCAGATAAGTTGTCTAGCTCTGAGTCTGAGAATGATCAAAAACAAAGTGAATCCTGTGGCCGCATAGGGAACAAGCTCCTGTGAGGGAGTTGGGGTAAAGAAGGGATGGGGACGAAGGGAGGAGAAATGGTAGAGAGGAAGAAGGGCTAAAGGAGCAGCTATGTTAAAGGGAAGACAATATTTGCTCATCTCTGAGGGAGAAGGGATGAGAAGATGTAGACAGGCTGGAAGGCAAGCAGATGGACTACTTTTGCTGCTTGAAGCATGGACACGATAATATATAAATACTCATTCATTCGTAGGCTACGTCGCAAAATTCTGGTGGTCTTGCTTGACGATTGACATACTCTGAGCCGGTGTGCAGTCAAGATAACGAAAGTTGCATTAACCTCAGGACATTTTACTCACAGTTAACTGAATATTACACATGCATCTGCTTTTATGTAAACACACACATTGTTGATTGCCCCTAGAGGCAGGAGGTAAGGCCCCGGTCTGCGGTGTGATTATCCTACATAGAGAAATGAAAGGATTACAAAGCGATGGTGTAATCCAGCTGTCAATCCCACACCTCATTAGCAAGCATGGGTTTGAGAACCAGTAAAAGCAAAGCGGGGGAGAACGGGGCAGGGAGAAGGTAAGGGGGAAAAGGGAAAGGAAATAGCTAGTTAGAGTGGGAGAGGAGAAGACGTAAGTAAGGGAGGAATGACAAGGATAAGAGAGTGGGAGCAAAAGGAAACCAAAGAAAAGAAGGGGAGGAGTAGAGGTAACGTTCTCGCTATTCTGTTCAGGGGGCTCTGCGGAGAGTTTTTATTAAGCTTTCATCTGCCTTTCCTCTCCCCCTTTACCTCTCTCCTCTTCCCCACCCCAGCAGCACTAACAAAAGCAGATGCAGGGAGTGCTAGCCATGTCAGTCACGTCTCAAACCCACAGTTCTGCTTGTAATTCCCCGATTAATTAAGAACAGTGATTTGTTAATTTAATTGTAGGTGTTGGGTCGTTTTTTTCATCCCCCTCTCGGTTGCTTTCTTCTGCCGCTTGCTCCCTATCATCCTCTTGGCAGGCTAATTTGCCCTGCAGCTTTGAGGAGGGGAAATGAAAGGT
Organism: Aulonocara stuartgranti; assembly: GCF_965226115.1. Classification (NCBI taxonomy): domain Eukaryota; kingdom Metazoa; phylum Chordata; class Actinopteri; order Cichliformes; family Cichlidae; genus Aulonocara; species Aulonocara stuartgranti. Next base: position 23,695,133 of record NC_138956.1, read on the forward strand.
ATAGCAGAGGAAGCTTTCAGATGGTTTATTAAGAATTGATTTGCCACGGTGGCAAAGAGACAGACTGTAGGGAGATACATGCTGACATGCCTCCCAGCCAGACACCCCCAGGTTGTGGGAGAGCAAGAAGGATTTTTTTTAGTTTTGTTGGGGGGGGGGTATTGTCAGGGTTCCTCACATAGTGCAGATCACCCACCAGTACTAGCAAAAAGGGAAAAAAAAATCTGGATCCACTGAACTGCCAGACACGTTGGTTTTTCAGCTCTACACTGGTGGCCAGGGCCTTCCGTATAATCAAGTAGTCGGTAGCTGAGCATGGCTGTAATTGAAAACATCAGCACACTAGCACACCCCCCTGAGAAACATCTGATTTCCGTTGGTTATAAATGCATACACTTTCAAAGACTGTGGCAGGGTAATCTGGACAAAATGACACACCTTTCACAGCAGCCAGCTACTATTTAACAGTTTCATTAGTGCCAGGATCTTTAATAAATTTACATTAGCAGAGACTGTCTGTTCTAAAAGAAGGGTTTGGCCACCTGACTCGCTGTGTGTTGGCTGCAGTGCTGTCATATCGTCGTGCTCATGAGCAGACACGCACCGGACAGCATGGGAGGCAAGAGATAGATGACAGATCAGAGGCATTAGAGCTTCAAAGCTCGGGAGAGAACAGAGAAACAGAATCCCCTGCAGCTAGGAAAGACAGCTAAGGAGGCAGTGCATCTTATCTTTAGCAGCTCATCTCCGCATGTGCACACAGAAGCTCCTGCCCCTTCATTTACAGCTGGTCAGACACCAGAGCATGAAAGCTTATTGACTCTCCAGTCAGGTTTTTCATCCCTGCATGTTTCTTATGTCAGGTGAAGTTGTTAATTCTATTTCCAATCTTCACGAGTTGATTGGCCACTGCTGCGTTCCATTTCCTCTCATCACAGAAGCGTGGCATTTCTCATTATCCCTTCACTTAATTTATGCACAAATTATTCATAGTTTGGTAAATCACAAAGTTTCGCGACAGCAATCTGACAGTTCCCGTTGTGTTTTTAAGAAAATGGCTTTGGAATCAGGAATTTGTTCTTTGTTTGTTTTCGCATAAGCGTGTGCGTTTATTTATGGGAAAACTGGTGCAAGTGCAAAGCCGTGTGTAATTGTGTGTGCCAGCTGATGAAGACTTGAGAAAGTTTTCTCTTCCTCTGAATGAGATGAACAGGATAAAATCGAACAATAATGCAGAATAAAGACGTTGATGGGGATGCTGATAAAAGACTTGGCTTCATCATGCTACAGTATTCACAACAACAACACTGAGGAAAAGGATTTATGGAACAGTGTAGTCACACCATGTGACAGGCAGCATCTAAGGGCTTTTATGATATCTACCTTATTAAATATGTAAAATGTACACTCAATACAGGTTTCCTATAAGATCACTAAATCATAGCTGTTGCGTTTTTTTAAAAAGTCAAGATAAAAAAAGAAAGCGTTTCTCTAGCTACTTGCTAGCTTTGGCTGTAAAGTGTGTGTGCTTTGCATGCTGCAGTTTAATGACTCTGTTTAGTCAATAAATATCTTAGCGCTGTGGTTCACACCTACCAGCTGGCAAGATTTTGATCCAGGAATTTAAATAACTGTGGTCTACCACCTTAACAGTAATCTCGTCTCTGGCCAGAAAAACCTCGGAGGAGGGCTTGTCTTCACAGGGGAAGGTGGGCAGAAATGCTGACTCGGATATGATACCCAGTGGCCAGAGAAAATGGAGATAAATGACACTGATTTGAAGGGCACAGCTCATTTCTGTTTTAGCTAAGAAGGTAGAGTATTCGTCATACTGTAAATGCTTCTTCTTAGAGGAAGACACATCTTTCATCCATTGGATCCATAATTCTTCTCAAGCAGCTATAGGGTAAGGTGCTCTAAATCAATGTGCCATAGAGAAAAGGTCATTTTTCTTTGAAGCACACACATTTGCATAAACATGACTGCTGCAGTATGCATTGCAGCATCAGTTTACCTTGCATGAGATTTACGGCGAGAGCCACTGCACGGAAAATATCATCAAATCAGATATTTTCATTGTCATTTATTTCATGCCAGTAGGCCGCTACAAGTTTACTGCCTCATCTCGCTTGTGTGTGTGGTACTTTTGTATGTCAGCATAGAAGTGATTTGTCCTGCAAATGCAGACTAATGAATTAGGCATCCTGCTCATGGGCTGATATTATACTGGGTAGCAGTTCTTTTGATGTGATTAGCTCCATGCACTCTCTTGACAAATTGGGCTGTCCTTTCCTCACAGCTGAAGCACTAATCTATGCCAAAAACAAAGGAACTCTTTGCACTTAACAGAACACGTAGCTCTCATTGTGTATATTAAGATAGATAGATGTACAGATAGATGGATACAGAACTGTTCTATAAACTAGTTCTTCAAGTAATTTGTAATATGTACACATATGACTACACGTATTGGTAAATTTCATACTCATGCACTTTGTAATATATGCAGAATGAACCCTGTCAGGAGCAACCAGGCTAATAAGCTTCAGGGAGTGATTTGGTGGATTCTTTTTCTACCTCAAAAAGCTGAAACAAAGTCAAAAACCAGCGAAGGTGGTTAAGCATTTTTACAATCAAACAAAGCACTGTTGCTGGGCTAAGGTTTGCCCTTATTGCCTTCAGAATAATTTTGGTTTGCCCTCACAGGACCCTGAAAAAATTCCTTGTGTGACCGTAATGAATGAATCAAAATTTGTGAACTCACACTTGTGAGGCTATCAACATCCAGCTGACTAAAGTAATGGAGTGGATGGCAATTATCATCATTGATGGAATGAATCATTGACTGATTGTCCTCAGTATCCTGTCAGTTTTCTATTATTCTTTTTTACTATTGCCTCTATTTCAGGTGGTTTTAGTTTCTTCTCATTAACAGAATTGGTTTCTTTCATCAGCTCATTGTGACTAGTCTTAGTCTAGTTCCTGTTGCATACAAATACAAATGTAACAAATGGATCAGCTTCACATTTTCTTGTGAAATGGTTAAAGATGGATGTGGTCAGTTGTAAATCCACCATCAAGTCTGAGTGTGTGTGTCAGAATTTGAATGTGGACAAGCACAATCATGCTTTCTAACCACTGAGTGTTTAGACAGAGAACACCGCAGCGCTGAGGAAATTCAGAACACACACAGCAAATTATGTTCTTCTTCATCTGTTTGCAGTCAGATTTATCTTGGAAATGAACACATAAAACATCCAGCTCGATCCCCCTAGCAGCTTTAGGAAGACTTTCTAAATATTTAACTTTAATTTAGATACCAGTTCTCAGAGGTAATTGTATTGCAGGACTTGCTATGAAACTTTTTGAATAATGGAAGTCCATCAGTTTGGCCACTTAAGATAGTGTTTAATGAATTAAGCGGGCCTTGGATGAGTGACCTAAGGTGGAAGACAAAGAGGTTGTATATATTACATCCATCTGATGGGACGTCTGCACATTAAGCATAAAATATTCTCATACCATCATCATGGGAAAAGGGATTTGAATATGAACTTGAAAGAACTGGCTCCTTTTGTGTCTGTCATCTAGTATTTGACCACAGAGCAAGCTTCCTGTGGATACTAAGGAAAGTGAAAAAGTGTTTGTAAAATTGGACCTTGTATGGTGGTGTTATTATTATTTTTGGATTGTTAATAATTGTTGCACAAATACAACAATGCCCCTATATCCACACCAGAATGTCAGTGCAAGTCTGATACCCTCATTCAACACACACACACACGCACAGACACACACACACACACACACACACACACACATACCAGTCCTTTACTGTGGCAAGTGGAGACTGTTATCATTGATTTTCTCTTTTCTCTCCTCGCCTCTGTTCACTCACTGCAGCGCCTCCCAACTTATCTGGCTCTGACAGAACAATGCTGCAGTAGGAGGGCACTCAAGGACAGATTAGATTGTTTGGGGATTCTCATTTCTCATTTTTTCATACTTTTGAGTCTATGTGTTTCTTTTCTGTTGCACATTCCTACGCCTTTGATATTGTTTAGCCACCTCTATCATTTACACTTGCAACAGTTTGCCTCGTCTTCTCTCCTTTTGACTGGAGAATAATCTCAGACTTCTTATTGTACGTCTTCCTTGTTTGCCTGTGCGCACTAGTTAAAAATGCAGTTAAGGTTAACACATGTGTTTCTGTTGGCGTGCATGTGTGTGTGTTGCCTTCCATAGTGCTGAGTGTTTGTGGTAGTAGCGCCTCCTCTGTCTGAGCCATGGTAATTACTGTGCTTCACTGCATCTGTAGAAGTCAATGAAGCTGAACTCATTGTCTCTCTCTACATGGAAGTCAACAATTGTGTGAATTCCCTGGTGACATCGCAGTCACTACTAAACCAGCTTCCTGCATTTTTTATCATTCTCAATGTGTCTCAGTTTGGTGTTTGTCTCTCTTTCTCTCTGTGTGTGCCGCTGACTCTCGGTGTGTGTGTGTTTATGTGTTTATTATTTCCTCTTCTCATTCCCAGGGGTAATTGGGCTTAAGAGTGTGTTTTTTTTTCCATGTATGTATTTCTGTATTTAATTTGAATCATGCACTTTAAATCTATTTAAAATTGATAACAGCAGCTTAATCTGATTTCTAAAACAACAGCCAGAGGACAACTCAGTAAAACTGCATTGTTTTCTAAAGTGCAGTTTTAGCATTCAGTGTAATATTTCTTTGCAAATATAAAATGCTAGCACCCAGTTTTGTATCTGTTAAACAGCAACTGTTTTTGGCTGAAATGGAGAGAAAATGTTACGCTTAAATTTACCATTTTAAACCACTGTGGCCACAGTGGTGGGTTTTTTTCTCCTTTTTTTTAATTGGCAAATTGCCATTTGTTCTCGATTCCATAGTCGTGCTCGTATTTAATCTTCACATTGCAACGCATGTGATGGCAAATAGGTCAGCCTCATACCCATTCGGTGGAGTGTGTATGCATGCGGGAGAGCAGATCTTAAAAAGGAGGTTAGTTGCATGGAATGTGTGTAATAGGATGATGAACTCTGGCCACAGTGAGATGCTGGATGTGATTTAGACTGCGGTGGCTCTGGTTAGCTAATTGCTGTTTGGGATGGGATGAGATAAGATGCTATGCGATGTATGGCCACTCAGTACTGGGATGGAAGGTTTTTTTCTGAGTGCGGAAAACTCAGCGAGTGATATGTTGCCGTGGCAAAAACACAAGGTAACACTAATCATTAATTAATCCGATGTTTTCCTTTATTAACAGTATACCTGTCTCAAGAATAGGTCATTAGTTAACAAATGCATGAACGAGTTAAGGAGAGTAGAGATGATATTGTTTAGTATATACAATAATATATTAACCAAAGCAAAGAGATAATTGGGCCATTATAATTGAAACCAGTATTTTCTACTAGTGAAGATGGAAGGTGGAGAGTGTCACAGTGAAAGGATGCAGATGTTGTTAACTTAATTCCATTGTTCAATGGAGTGTACTTATACCCGCTTAAACTACACACGCAATTAGTGCGGAAAGAGAGAGGGAGAGCGAGTGCTTTGCATGCCAGTTGCATACTGTGTGAGTATTTTGGCACCAGTTAGCTTGCTTTTGCCATGTTTAGAGTGTATAAATTGGTCCACAGTTCTGTGTTGGCTTGCAAACTGTCCTCCTGAGTGTCCATTTGTTTCCATTGTTATGGCTCCTTAATAGACCAACTGTGACATTTATCTTTAAAAGCTACTTTTAAGGAAGTTTACTTAAGTCAGGGGATTTTTTTCTCTTTTAATGGTCTATTTAACCTCAAGTATGCATAATGTCTGAAACAGCCAGTGACCAGTTGATACTGAGAATGGAATTTACAAGAGAAGTAATACAAGGCTGAGGATCTTAGCTCTGCACTTCTCTCAAGAAGGGGCGAAGAGGTTTTATTGTTTTGCAAAACCAGATATTCAAACAGGAAATGAGGCTAATGTTATCATATCGTAAAGGGAGATAGAGAAATTGTGCCGGTACTCCTTGTGGAGATATTTTTGCTGACCATGGCCTTTACCAGGAAATGTCACACAGAGCACTCAGTCATCAAGGGCCATACTCAGGGCAGGCCCCTAGGCTTCCGCAACCAAATTGAACATAGTACAGAAATACCAAAATGTCGACACCTTGAATCTTTATCATGTAAAAACTACAAACTCTATCTGAAAGCATGATTCTTAGTTCTTAAAATGTTTGTTTTAGTATGAAAACATTACAAATAACTGTGAAGGTCCTATCAGTTCTTGGAAGATAAAAAATAAAAGGCTCTTTTATGTTATGTTTCTTTCTTGAGTTCTTTCTGCTTATTCTTACTTTAATATGTCAATACAGCTTACTGTTGACCTTTTTTTTTCATTAGACAGCAAGCGTTGCTTTAAGACCATATTTGCAGGATCAGCAGAAGGCTTAAATGAAACAAAGCCTGTACTGCATTGTAATAGTCTCACATGACATTTGACTTATTTTTTTGTGCTTTTGTTTGTAGTTTTGCACTGTTGTTCTCTGGGGGGAGAGGGGAATAGCCTGCTGAACTAGGCCAGTGGAGACTGACATTTAAATTCAAAGGCTAATGGGATGCTTGTGTCTGCCTTGCGTTTTCTGGCTGATTGTCGGGATTCTCAGATCAGCACTGACTAGCCCACGCTCCTCTTCTCAGACCGTCTGGAGACCCAGTGCGCTCTCTCTTCAGACGCTTCATCTTTTTTTTGTGCCAACTTTCTCAGTCAGTCTCCATGTCTGATCAGTAGTAGCTGAGGGCAGTCTGTCCGTCTCACTGGTGGATGCACCTGAAGACTTTACTCATTTCACACTGAGAGAGGGCCATGGGGAGGCTGCAAAAGAGAATCACATTGTCTCTCCTAATGGAAGCCGGGGACTTATGGAGCTCTGCCCTCAAAGTGGTAAAGCAAGTCATTCTACAGACCGGCCATTTATTCTGTCTAAAGGTTCATTTATTCTGTCCCAAGGCTATGTTGCGAAAACATCTCTAATGATGATAGTGATACCCAGTGGGTTAAGATGTTGGAATGATCTTTCCTGTGAAAAGTCTTAGCATGACCCTTTCTTTGGCCCTAAGGGGCAATGCTGCCTATTGGAGCCAGAAGACTCATTTGACATAGCTCAAAGGCTGTCCTAACCCCTGTGGTATACTCATATATCACTGCTGCACATTCTCAGAATACTATATCATCTCAAAGTCCTTAAGTACTGCTCTCCCACTGACATTTTGACACTGTAGGGTAAAGGATGTGGCCAAAGTTTCCCCACGCAACTTGAGCGTGCATATAAATCAGATGTGATACAAGATTTTGGGATTCATTTTTGAATCATCGTGCTTTTCAGTGTTGTAGACGAATTCCACACCTTGCGGACCTTCACCTGAGGGATTAGTCTTACTGTTGCTGTGCTGTAATGTATATGTTAGGGTAACAACAAACATTAACATTTAGCAGCTAACATTTGGTTGCAGTACAACTCGAGCTTTACTGCTTTGCTCAGGTTCAGGGAGCAGTGTGTTTTTCGCTCCTCATTTTTAGACAGTGGCTGTCAGATTCTTATAGATGGCTGTCCTAACCTTCAGGACATTAGTGGCCCAGATGGTGAAAGGACAGCTGTTATCAGAGAGTTCATAAATGTTAGATCTTCACTGTACCAATAGAATTGCTCTTCTCCCAAAACGGCAGTAAAATCTATAATATAAAAAAAGAGAAAAAAGGGGTAGAAGGGAAGAAATGGAGAGAGTGAAGGAGAGGTTTGTTTTGCTCCTGAAAATATCAATGTAATTAGGGGTAGCATATCATTTACAAATCAGGCTTGACATTTAGGATGCTGCTGGGTAATAATGTAGAATTGTATTTCACTTGTGTGATGAGTGGAATGTCTTCTTGATTGGAGAGATGCAGTGTGCATAACGCAGCCCTTTTCCTAGGTATCACAATGAGTTCTGTAATACCAGATGTTATATTCACTCTGTCCACTCTGTTCAGCCAGCACTCAAATCTAAGTTGCAATCTCAATTCCCAGTCAGTCCAGTTGCTCACAATAGAAGCTTTAATCAGAATAACAATACTGTTTTCCCCCTAATTCGTGGAGGTGGAGGTTCTCCACCTGCTACTGCTACTTTAGAGCACTGTGAAGACAGTTGTCACTAGCAGCAGTAAAAAGAGGTGGCATTGAAGCCTGTCTGACCACAGGACGACAGACTCTAAAGTTGAGGTAGCTGAGAGATATTAAGGACTACCTAAAGCTGGGCAGTGCATCGGATGTTTGAAACATCAAGCTTTAAGCGACTCACATGGATGTCTCCATTCTAACAGCTGACACTAAAGCAATTTTCACCTTATGGCAGGTTTGTCCTCTGAAGTCTTTTCTGTGCCTATACAGGAAACCTGAGTGGTAGTGAGAGAACCTCGAACCATCTGTTCCAATCATATCACTTTATCTGTGATCCAGTTAGGCTGTGGCATGTTACTAAGAGATGCGTCCCAGATAGAGCATAAAACATCAGCGCAACACTGCAGTGCTACATCTCTCCCAGGCATACACAGCGACAGAGTGGATGTCCTTATAAACACTTAGTCAACCAAAGTAAAGGCTATGCAGGACAGGAGTGACTGCAGCCTCTGAACATCTTAGAAATTGGCTTTGCTAACAGCGGGCCCCTAAAGGCCGAAGATTCGCTTAAGGAAAAAAATCAAATCAAATCAATACATGAATGCACAAATAAGTGCAAGTGCGTGATAAATAATCACGCAGTAGGTTAAGTAATACATGCGCATTACCAATAATTACTTTTGTTTTTTATAACTACAGATTCGGTAATAAGAGCAATCGATCTTGACGTGCTTTTGGATTAGAATTTATGATGTTCTCTCACAGCACAACCAGCGAGAGCTAGCAGTTATTTATCTACTGCGGTGGGTAGCTGAGACGGACCGTCATACAGCTGAAGGGGGCATTCTTACCTTAATACAAGACTGGCCTCCTTTTGCTGCTGCTGACGGATGTGCTCTTATCATTGGTTGCGAAGGTCTTCACTTTGGGTTAATCTAAGTGTAAAGAAATGTGAATAAAAGCTACAGCACATTTGTTTCCTTTTATAGATCTGCAGCCTGCACTCTGATATTCATACACCTACAGTGCTTGACTCATTTAAAATAACAGCTAAAATTGAGCTCGCATAATACTTTTGAGCATTCACTGGATTGACAAATTCAACATTTCTCAGCCAGAAATGCCCGGACACATTGCCAAGCTGTGATAGGTAATTTCTAAGGAAGTCGCCTTATCTGCCTTCCCTCTACCTTAAGCACACAAGACCAGAAAAGTGGAAAAGCGAGGACAGGAGATGAGAGTAGTTGAGAGAGGAGGTAGATACATGCAGTGTGATCTGAGCTGCAGCTGTCTACCGGAATCTGCTGCTTTGTCCTGCAGACTGCGGCCCACACTCGAAATCCCTTATGGACTAATCTGGGTCACCAGTATATAGCGAGCACAGTGACATACAAGAAAATCTCCATTAGACTTTATTGAAAATGATTAGCTGTTGAGAGGGGGATGAACTTTACAACACATGTTTATGCATTTGTTGTAAATTTTGGATCTTGACTTTGGGTGGCCTTTTTATAAAGTAGCCAGTTTAAATGTATAAAAAACCAAACAAAAACAAACAAAACACTACAGTGAAAAGGAAAAGTGCTTGCTGCCCACACATCAGCCCAAGTGAACATCTGTCATGTTGATGAACTGTTTTTGAAACCATTCCTAATTTGTTCATGCATCCTTTTGGAGGAGATGGAAGGAAGGGAAGGACACAACGATTATTATTTGTTCAGTTCAAATCTGAGCTGAGCGTGGTTAAATGAAAGTGTACTCTACAACCCACACTGTAACAAGCTGAGAATAGATTGCCCTTTTTTGCCTTTTAAAGCTGTGAAGCAGATGTTGCATCAGCACCGGTAGAAAAGTCCAATATAAGACAATGAGGAATGTTACGAACTTGTATGTCCATGTGTTTGTTTGTGCAGGTGTTGTGTTTTTTCTATGTTAATTTAGCTGTGCCAGGGCCCTGTTCCGATTGGTGCATGGACTTACTGCCCCGGCGTGATTGTGGAAGTGGAGTGGGTAGGGGTGAGCTGCCGTTTATTTTGATCACCCGTTTTCTCCTGTTTTTGAGTTGGTTAAGGAGGTCAGACTCTGTCTTTATTTTGACTTTATTTTGGTGAGGTCAGGGGTGCGGGATTTGTGTAGGTTTGTTTTGTTTATTGTTTTGGCCTTGGCTCACCCTGAAGTGTTGACACTCCCGTTTTGGTTCTGACATGCAAGCTTCACCTTGCATGTCAGTTAGCTCGAGAGAATCTGTCACATACGCAAGCTAAAATGAAAACTCGCTATGATAAAAAAGCTGTTTGCAGAAGTTTTCAGCCGGGAGAGAAAGTGTTGGTGTTGTTGCCTGTGGTAGGGTCCAGCTTATCAGCTCAGTTCGCTGGCCCATATGTGGTGGAACAAAAACTCAGTGCCAACAACTATGTGATCCAGACCCCAGACCGCCGGAGAAAGTCTAGGGTTTGTCATATTAATCTGTTAAAATCGTTTCACTCGAGGAGTCCTTCGGGTGCGCCGTCTCCAGTGTGCGCTGCTAGTACTGTTTCTCCCTATGAACCCTCTGATGACGGGCTACTCCAGAAAAGTGAAGCGCTGGGTAGCGGCCGGTTGAAAAATTCGGAGATCTTAAATGATTTAGACACATATTTAGTCCACCTGTCTGAACCCGCTCGAGCTGACATCACTGAGCTGATAGAAAACAACTTATCACTTTTTTCTGATCACCCTCGTCAAACTGCGGTCCTGTGCCACGATATTGATGTGGAAGGACATAAGCCGATTAAGCAGCATGCTTACCGAGTGAACCCAGTGAAAAGGGCGATAATGCAGAAGGAAATTGACTATCTCCTAGAACACGGTTTAGCCTTTCCGAGCGCCAGCGCATGGAGTTCGCCGTGTGTGCTAGTACCAAAATCCGACAACACTCCTCGGTTTTGTAATGATTACAGGAAAGTTAACACTGTTACCAAACCTGATTCATTTCCTCTTCCTAGAATGGAGGATTGTATTGATAGAGTGGGATCGGCATCGTTTGTAACCAAACTTGATTTGTTAAAAGGTTACTGGCAAGTACCTTTAACTCCCCGAGCCTCTGAAATATCTGCTTTTGTTACACCGGACCATTTTCTCCAGTATACGGTTATGCCGTTTGGGTTGCGTAATGCACCCGCTACTTTCCAGCGCCTTATGGCCAAAGTACTGGCGGGCGTGAATAACTGCGATGCCTACCTGGACGATGTTGTCATTTACTCATCCACCTGGTCTGACCACTTACAAACACTCTCTCTTGTTTTCAGCCGTTTTCAGGAGGCCTCGCTTACGTTGAACCTAGCCAAATGTGAATTTGGCAGAGCCACCGTCACATATCTGGGAAAACAGGTGGGTCAGGGACAGATACTGCCGGTGACCGCGAAAATACAGGCGATCGTTGAGTTTCCAGTCCCACAAACGAGAAGGGCGCTGCGTCGATTTCTAGGAATGTGTGGTTATTATAGAGGGTTTTGTAAGAACTTTGCCACTGTCGTCGTTCCTCTCACCGATTTGATCAGTCCGAAGAAGCCTTTTGTGTGGACGCCTGTTTGTCAGACTGCTTTCGAGTCTGCGAAAGCATTACTGTGCAGTTCCCCTGTTCTTACGGCCCCGAATTTCATGTCCCCTTTCAAGCTCGAGGTTGACGCTAGTGCGGTTGGTGCAGGAGCTGTCCTTATGCAGGAAGACCATTGCGGCGTGGATCGCCCAATTTGTTACTTCTCAAAAAAATTCAACAAACATCAGATGAACTACAGTACCATTGAAAAGGAAGCCCTTGCCTTGTTGTTAGCCCTACAGCATTTCGAGGTGTATATCGGATCCAGCTCTATCCCTGTTCAAGTGTTCACTGACCATAACCCATTGGTTTTTCTCTCCCAGATGCAAAACTCAAATCAGAGACTTATGCGTTGGTCCCTTCTTTTGCAAGACTTCAACCTGCAGATCAAGCATAAGAAAGGGACGGAAAATGTCATCGCGGACGCCCTGTCGAGAGCAATTTTGTAGTTTAGGAATTAAACAATAGGAGGATTGTTTAAATCTTATGGAAGGGGGTGTTACGAACTTGTATGTCCATGTGTTTGTTTGTGCAGGTGTTGTGTTTTTTCTATGTTAATTTAGCTGTGCCAGGGCCCTGTTCCGATTGGTGCATGGACTTACTGCCCCGGCGTGATTGGATCCAGCTGGAGGACCCGCCCAATAAAAGGAGGCTGGAGCGCTACAGTGGGAGAGGTCCTCGCGTCTCTCCTCATCACCCAGCAGTAGTCCTGTGGTAGCCGCTGGCTGCAGTATACGTGCGAAAATTGTGGAAGTGGAGTGGGTAGGGGTGAGCTGCCGTTTATTTTGATCACCCGTTTTCTCCTGTTTTTGAGTTGGTTAAGGAGGTCAGACTCTGTCTTTATTTTGACTTTATTTTGGTGAGGTCAGGGGTGCGGGATTTGTGTAGGTTTGTTTTGTTTATTGTTTTGGCCTTGGCTCACCCTGAAGTGTTGACACTCCCGTTTTGGTTCTCTTTATTCACCTTGTAAATAAATCACTTCACATCTAACGGATTTGTTGCGTGTGACTGCTTGGGTCTTGGGGGGGAAGCGAGTGCCTCGCTCATGTTATGGCCTGGCCCTAGACGGGTCGTAACAGGAAGGACAAACCACTTACAGCACATGTACTTGTTTTCGTGTCTAGTTTTAACATGAAGTTATGATAAATGATATGATTGTCAATTTACTTCCTATAAAAGAATTTAATCAACCTCTAGACTGGACAAGTATCTCCCTCCACATCCGTACTGGCATTGGTACAAAAGCACATGATGGTTCAGGGAAGCTGCTGATTAACTACTCATTGTAGAATTCAGAATATCATGCATGATATTCTGAATATAGCTGGAACCAGAGCTGGAGGTGGCAGAGTTGAAAATGCTAAGATTTTCATTGGGAATGACCATCATGGACAAGATTAGTATATTGGATGGACAGCTCAGGTTGAATGATTTGGAGACAAAGTTAGAGAGGCAAGGCTGAGGTTTGGACGTGCAGTGGAGGGATAGGGAATATCTTGGAGAAAGGATGTTGAAGATGGAGCTGCCAGGAGGAGGAAAAGACCGCAGAAAAGATTTATGGATGTAGTGAAGGAGGACATGCAGAGGGTTGGTGCGAGAGATGAGGATGCTAGGGATAGGCCGAGACAGAGACAGATGACTTATAGATGACTGTGGTGACCCCTAAAGGGAGCCGTTTTGGATTTTTTAAATTTCACCAGTAATAAACCAGTTGCTCTATAATGGAAAACTTTTAGTGCTACTTAAAGAAGATGGACCTCTATTTGGACCTTGGATTGTTTATAGAGTTCATCCATAAAGTACATTTTTGCTGTTTATTATACAGATTTCTATCCATGTGGTTAAATGCTACATGGATCCAGAATGAAGAGGGCAAGCAGGATAAGGCAATGAAGTCTGTATGTTTTGCACAGGACATGGCTGATCTTTCCATTAAAATCTTCTGTTTCATTCAGTTATATTTGCTGTAATATTCCTTAGCATGAAATATAAGTATTGTCACATACACCTGTCCCCACATGTTTGTTGCAGTCTACAGTAGTGTAAGAAAATACCTTGAGTTTAGTTGCTTGAGAGGAAAGAGAGACAAGAAGAAACAGATGATGCAGAATTTTCCCTGTTGACTGAGGCATTTCTGAGAAACTGATAATCTTTTTAGTTGTGAGGAGAGGATCAAAAGGAAGAAAAATGCCGAGAGGGCATTGCTATCTATCCATCTATTTGTCTCTCTTTCTTCCCTGTCGCTGAATCTATCTCTGCATTTCCCACTTGTCCTGCCTTATTCTTTCTGGCCATTCATCATATTTCCGTGTCCAACTGCATTCTCATCACTTCCTTTCTCTTTCGTCTTCCCATCTCACTCCCTTCTTCTTTTCATCCCTATCTCCTGTCTTCCTGTCTTGTCAAACAGGCCTCTGGGCTTCTTTGTCTGTCAGTAGAATTTCATTGTCATGCAGTATCATTCCTGGTCTTTTTTCCTCTTACCTGACATCCCTACTTGCTTTCTCCCCTCTTACTTACAGGTTGTCCTAGATGGGGTATAGTACAAGGTATGCATTTCCTGTGGCATTATTGTGGTTTAGATGTAGTGACCTTTCCAATGTCTGTGGCAGTGACCTTATCAGCCATATCATGTATTTTTCTACGTTCCAGAAGGGAACCTAGGCAAAGACTCTTACCTGCTAGCATGAGCATGAAGTAAAGACTGTTGTGTCACTGTAGAGAATTACTCCAGGAGGTTTCCCCCCACACAGCTAATTGCCATTCAGAGAGAAAATCAGAGACCAGTGAAACCACTAGAGAAGAAGAGCAGGAGATTAGGATCAATAGAAGAAGAAGTGTGTGTGTGTGTGTGTGTGTGTGTGTGTGTGTGTGTGTGTGTGTGTGTGTGTGTGTGTGTGTGTGAGAGAGAGAGAGAGAGAGAGAGAGAGAGAGAGAGAGTGAGTGAGTGAGTGAGTGCCATTGGCATAAAAAGCATGTTTGATGTATCTGTCAACACTCAAGCTACAGTATTTCCTCAAGAGCTCCTTTCTAAGCTCCATGTCAGCCCTCACTCATCCTCTCTATGGACTGACATATTGAAAGAGCTGGAGCAGAGAAGACATGGTGGAAAAGAAGACAGAGAAAAAAAGAGCGGTCATTAATACTAAGGGAATTGATCTACTCAGGTCTCCATGGGTTTGCCTGTCTGCCAGTGATTGTAGTGTGCTCATTATCCATCTCTGCTCCAGGTAATTACTGGCTTGTTTTGATCGGAAAGCTTTTAATTAGTTGCTCATTAGCATTGTTTAATTAAACTCACCCCATTCCTTTAATAACACAGGAGTGTTCTTTCCTGACTTCATTAGTTGTTGTTAGATGGTTTATAGTGGGATTGAGAGATAATGGGTGGACAGGAATACTGTATTTTGAATGATTAGCATTTAGTAAAGCCAACAGTATTAGACATTTTTCATATATTCCATCATATGCAAATTGATATGTAGTTGTTATACAGACTTTAGAGAGGTAGACATCACTGTGATGAGGTACTGAAGGTAAGGAGAAGGGAGGGGATATAAAGCAGTTACACATATAGAAACTTTCCCCTGTGTCAAAAGTTTTGTTTGACAGGGACACACTGAGGAGCTGAGGTGGTTGTAGGGGGTTAAGAGTCTCAGAGACAGCGAGAGTAAGATGCAGTGGGAGGAAGTGAAGAAAATTTTGGAGCCCAATTCGAAAGGCTATGTGAGAGGCTTTTGAATAGCTTAGCTGCACAGTTGAGAAGCTGGACAAGACACAGACAGGACAGCGAGAAGAATGCCAAATGGACCAGCAAACACCGATGCTCAGCTTTTTTGTACATTTTTCCCTTTCTTCTGCTCTGCTTGTCTATCGTTCTGTCTCTGTCTATTTCTGAGCGCTCACTCTGTTCTTGTTCTTTATATTCCTTCATGTTGCCAGGCATCTTTCATCCTGCTTTCGTTATGAATTCTCTCCTACATATTCAGTTCTTTGTCTGAGCTTATTTTCTGTCTTTTTACCACCTTTTTTCCCCTTCGCCTCTCCCACTCAGCAATAGCTGACACACTATATTTCCGCTGAATACTTGGAAGGAAGGATATTTGTGTGTGCTTCACCATATATGAAAGCGTATATATTTGTTTCTACATACGTGTGTCTGTTTTCACATTGGGTGAGCAGTGACTGAACAGCCTTAGTTTTGTTTTCTTAGCACGTCCTGGTGGAGTGTGACAGTGAACAAAGTGTTAGTGTGTGAGGGTGGACAGAAAGCCAGCCCAGAGTGTCATAGCATGCCCCAGATCTGACACTTTGGAATCAAATAGATGGGGACAGTGGCTAGCTGTCTGCATCGTGTGGATGATACCTGACTCGATGTAGCCATCATAAAGAGGGAGGAGACAGTCAATAGAGACGTTAGGACATTAGGTGGCAAGGGTAGACTAGCCTGTTAGCAATTAGCTCCATTTGGGCATTGCATTAAGGACTAGATTGACAGACATATGACTAAATCACCAAATGGACACAAACACACAGACACATGTGTTTAAAATACTCCTGTGCTGCCATTCTGGCTATATTTACAAGCAGTGTGACTCAAAGGTAAAGTTAGCTTACTTTTTTCTGTAAAAAACTTCCTACTGGAAACTACAGGTCCCTAAACAGTGCAAAGGAAAGAGGTGTGCCTCGTCCTGTGAGTGGAGTTGAGAAAGAGTAAGACCTCTAATTGTAAAATAAATGGTAAATGGCCTGCATTTGTATAGCGCTTTTCTAGTCCCTAAGGACCCCAAAGCGCTTCACACTACATTCAGTCATTCACCCATTCACACACACATTCACACACTGGTGATGGCAAGCTACATTGCTAATTGTGGAGCAGGAGTATCCATACCTTTTTTTTTTTTTTGTTAATTGCTCTGTTTAAAAATAATGAAAGGCATAAAACCTTTGTAAATGTCTGACTGCTGTAACTCACTGCTCTGTAACTTGATGGAAACATGTATAGAAAGAGATGTCCTAGTTTAGTAACTGTATATTTGCTTTAATGTGTTTAACTAAACAATGTTTCTCACCTGTAGAATGATCACCTGTAGAAAGCTGTATTGTTTTTGGTTAATTAAGCCAAAAGAGTGAAGTTATATATGGCGACACGTGACATAAATGTCACCTTTATGTTGCACTTTTTGATTGAAAAGCGCTTGGCCTCAGGGTTGAAGATTATACAACAGATGGTGTTCAGCAAAGCCTTTTGTTTTGAGTTTCTAAATAATCGCTCTAACAAAGCACAGATCGAATTGCCTTACTTTCATCTCCTTATTTCTTTCTGTCACATGAAATCTGCTGCTATGACCCCTGCAGCAACAGCAAACAATAAGGCAGAGTGTGCCATCTTTTGCTTAGAGGCTGTACATTTATGTTAGGTTAGCAATGTATTGAATTATCTTATATTATGTCTCTGCTGCTTAGCTTTGAAACCGCCACAATGATCCCCCCTTGTAACAGCTGCTTTTCCTCCCTCATTCCTCTCCATATAGTGCTTTTATGTACATTAAGCTGCCATCTCCTCAGAGGTGAATTAAATCTCTGCCCAATTCTATCACTCTTTGCTCTTCCACGCTTTTCTTCCTGCAGCTCATTTCCCAGCGGTGGTTACCGCTTCCGCAGCAGAGTTTGTCTCTGTAGGGGAAAGAAACAGAGAGCAGTCAGCACTGTGAAGTCTCCCAGAAAGCCAAGGGGTACTCTTGCAGTGGTACACAGACACTGTTGAATGGTGATTTAGACAGCCAGATCTAAGAACTGCAAGCCCATCAACCCATTAGGGAGTGTGAGAAAAGAAGCAGGCTTCATTTAAGCATAGTCATGGGACAAAGAGAAGAAAGCAGAGTTCCTGATTTATACGCAGACACGTGTGGACAGACAAACCTATGTGCACCAATGCATGCTAACATGCTTCCACAGTCGCATAGACTTTAACAGTAGAACAGTGAGGATGCCCTAGTCATCTGCTGGCTCACTTAATTAATGGAGAGCCAAACACTCTGCCCACACTTAAAAATTCAGCTGAGCAGCAACGAGACCCAGACTGAAAGAAATAAAGAATGCTGGAATAAGTCTGCTGGGGGCAGGGGTGGGAAGAGGATGGGGGAGGTTTGGGGTGATACAGCAGGAGGAGATGGACAAAAAAATTCAATGATTTTACTCCCGTGTTTGAAAAAGGAAAGTGCATGGTGAGCGAAGAGATGTGTTCGACCTTCAGGTGCCCTGGTGCCTTCCTTTCATGTGCAGAGGCGATTACCAAGTGATTTTCAGTGGGAAAAATGAACCCAGTGATGCATTGCGCTAATTTTATTTAACGAAAAAAAAAAGAGAGAGAGAGACGAACAGGTTCCAGAGAGCTGCCATGGGTGAGGTGGAAATGTGTGGGGTCGGGGGTGGTGTCAGCTGGGGGGGCACTTCAGAGTCAGCAGTTTGTGTTGAATGGAGTGAGAATGGAAACTTTGCACCCTGCTAATTTTTTTTTACAATGTCTTTACACATTTTGAACTCTAGTCCATTACTTCCTCCCCGGTCTCTTGGACGCAATCCAGGCTAGTACTACAAAAACCGAGCAGTCACATCTTGTTGTTCTGCATGGCTAACAACATGTGTACAACATCTGTGTGTTTGAGTTCAGAGGGCCAGATTGCTGTGTCATGGAGCAGAATTGCGGGTTTTCTTGCACCATCAGCAAAGCTGCGTTGGTTGTGGCAGAGATGCTTCTCAGCGATTTCTATAGTAGAAAGAGTTAAGATGGCCGTGCTCTTGACTTCTACTAATCCTATTACTTGAGAGTGCTGCTCTTAGAGGGCTCCAACCTCACTTTTATTGGAAATCCTTTGCTGTTATAAAGCCTTTTAGCCTTTGGCTGGGCTATTGCTCTCATAAATCTAGTTCTTGGCCTTTTGGTGAATCCCTCATGTTTGTGTTATTGCAATGATACTTGCAGACATTTGTATACTAAGTGAATCCAGCTCTTCTAAAATTGTCATAATGCTCATTCACCTATAGGTTTTTAACCAACAGGTACATTTAATGTATTTGTTCTCATTAGTTGCTGAGTGCAGTAGCTTTACAGTTTCATTAATGCCATTCAAACAGAATCAAGTAAAAGCCAAAAAGAAAGAAGTCCCGGAAACAACCAAGGCTGGCTGTAATGTTTCTAATTTCCTCCTTAGCTGATCTCTAAATGCTTGTGCTTTGTCACTGCCACTACACCACAGAATAAATTCACTCTTTCACCTCCCTGTGCCTCCTCCTTCTCGCTCTCTAATTCATCTCATTTCCGCCTCATGGTTGGTTCAATCCCTGCCTCCTTTCAGTGCTGACTCCTCCAGCGTCAAGCTAGTGCTCCTGGCTGCTCCGTATTCTGGGGCCGTTGTGTCTCCGGTGGAGAGTGATTGTGCCGGTGGCAGGGAGGTCAATTGGAAGAAATTGCGTTGCAGCCACCGTGGAGCTGAGGCAAGAGAGAACAAACTGGATATTAGCCCAATCCATGTAGGCTGGCGTGTTTACACCATCTATCCCCACCCCAACCCCTTAACACACACACATACTTACACATTCTCTCACTTTGGTCAGTGTCTGGCTCGAAAAATGTACCCACACTAGTAGCCTGTTAAACATTAGCATGCAATTGTGCAAATCCAAATTTACATGTCTAGATACACTTGCAGAACTTAGTGTGACAAAATACAGATTGTGTTTCTAAGAGGTATTGCTGCACTTTCTGCCTCATGACTTTCCAGCATGTCCCTGCAGCCCTGTTAGCTGGGCCAGCAGAGAAAAGCCACACAGTCCGTGCTTCCTTTGTGTTGGTGCTTACAGTAGTTTAGGATTAAAGGGTATAAATTTCTGCTTCTTGGGGCAAGAAATCTTGTTCCTGCCAACTTTGTTCTCTTCCCTGGTGAAAAAATAAATAAATAAATAAATAAATAAAGGTTGTCATTGCACAGGTGTTTTCTGTGTCTGCCATCTGATTTTGCCAGATAGACTAAAGGAGGGAATTTTTTTTCTGTAACACCCCCCCACAAACAAACAAAAACAAAAACACCAAACCCCACAAACCCAGTCACTGAAATTCTACCCATTTTAGTAGACATACATTTTTTGCGTCTGTGCTTTGTTTTATATTATTTGGGTCCCCAATATGGGACAAAACTTACATGAGAACAGAAACAGTTCTGAGGTGCATACTATATAAACGTCGCCAATTTTCTGCTGAGCAGAGGTCCAAACCTCTTCTGGCATTACTATCTGTCACAGCGGGACTGAACGAACTCACGCGCAGGCTCTAGGTCTTGAAAGCACAAGACTCTTTATTACAATACACCAGGTGATCTAGTATAGGGGTGGGATTTAATAAGTTTTCTTCGTCCCACTCCTTTTTCAGGCAATTTTTGTTTTTTGTTTTGTGCATTTTATGTTCAATATAGGTATTTGTTGTGCCTGGAAATGAACAAATAAATGAATGAAATGAAATGAATGAATGAAATCTATTTACAAAGGTGAGGGGAAAGCCGGGCTCCGGGGGTCCACACATGAACGGGAAAGACGCCGAAAGTCACACACACACTCCATCCACTCCTCACGCTCCTCTTCACACTCCAATCACTCAGGTAACACAGGGGTTGGTCCAGGGAATCTGTACGCAGAGACACGAAGGGATTATAAAGACAAATCGCTGAGAAAACACTCTAGTGGTAACTGAGCTGGGGTTACACTGACGAGGGTTGTCAACAGTCCAGCGACGAGAAACACAGAGCTGCCATCTTATAAAGGAGCTGGAACACTCTCGTGATGAGCCACAGGTGCGTGATCGCGACCAGGTGCGTGGGCCAAGGGCAGGAGCCCCCAGGTGAGCTCCGCCCAGGCAGAGGGAGGAGGGAAAGAGGGGAAGGGAGAGAGCAGGAACAAAAAAAGAAAATAAAAACATATGTAGCCATACTGAGCCGACCGGGTAGGCACAGGGACCCTGACACTATCAGTACAAAAATGCACTGCATGACATTCAGTGGCTGAGCAGCTCATTTACTTGTAATGTGTTGGTATGTTTGTCAGTTTTATAGTATTTTCATCTTATTTTACCTAATTTATGTAAACGTTGGAGTGCATATGAAGAACTTGGATGAAAATATAGTTTGTGATTCAAAGATCTAAAACCTCTGGTTAACGTGTTTGTACACAGCAAAATCTCCAGTGTTAAATTAACACTGGAGAGTGTCTATATGGGTCCACACCTCTGAGTGTTAAATACAACACTGTTGAGTGTTAAATTAACACTTTTCACAGTGTTATATGTTTAAAAGTAACCTAGTCAGTTTTGAAGATTAACAATGGCTAACACTGAGCAGTGCTGATTTTCTAACACTGGAAAATAACTCAAAATGTTAGAAATATTCCAGTGTTAGAAAATCAGCACTGCTCAGTGTTAGCCATTGTTAATCTTCAAAACTGACTAGGTTACTTTTAAACATATAACACTGTGAAAAGTGTTAATTTAACACTCAACAGTGTTGTATTTAACACTCAGAGGTGTGGACCCATATAGACACTCTCCAGTGTTAATTTAACACTAGAGATTTTGCTGTGTAACACTATGACTGTATGTTGTGCATAATTTATTTCACCTGGCAATTAAACCAAAGATTTACTAGTAATACACTGGAAAATGCTTGTCAGTGGAAGGTTCTTGGCATTTGTTTAGAGCTTTTCTTGGCTTACTGACTGCTTAAAGTGCTTTAGACCACAAGCCACACACAGCACTTTATTCTCTGCACCTTATCTACATCGCATCCATTGGCAGTTATAACCATGAATTAACTTAACAAGGCTTTTGACTGTTAGAGAAAGCTAGAATACCTACAGCGAACCTGCGAAAGCAGAAGCAGAGAGAAGATGAAAACTCCACACATTAAGGTCTTGGCCATCCAGAAGATTTAATCCCAAACCGTCTTGCTGTTAGGTGTCATTCAAATGCATTATATTTCCTTTAGCTGAAGCGAGAATACTAAAACATATTTTGGCAGTGCAGCTTCTCATTCTACTTAGAACTGAATCCATGTTTAGACATTTCTGAGGTGATCCTTTAATCCAAATACAATATTTTTTTCCAGCATTGATCCTTATTGCTGGCATCTCAACTTTAGTGAGGTCCTGTAGAGAATGCTCTTTGACTCTTCAGTTTTTCAAGAAAACCTTTGCAATCCTTTCTTCCATATCTCTTGAGGCCTGTTTGAATGTTGTTCTGCCCATAGTAGTTCCACCAATGCCAAGTACCGCAGTTTACCAGTGTGCTCACTCTCTCTGCTTTGTGTTTTGGGTCAATAGTAAGGTGCGCATAAAACCTTTAAAAAACAATGTCAGATTGACAGGAGGCTACTTTACACAAGCTGGGGAATGTTTAGTAGATCTGTCCAAGGTGCCGAGGTTACTATGATGTGCTAGCACAAAATCTCTGTCAAGGAAAACTAAGATGTGCCACCACCCATTAGATCTGATAGTGCTATCTGTAAGCTTCACACACTTTGTAATGAAGGTTGGCATTGGCAATTTCCGGCTGAGACCTTTTGTTGTTGTGATGAGTAATTAACAATGGCCTACGAAGATGTTGGTGTGAATTTTTAATAGTGACAAAGCGGGGGAGTGAGCAGACAGTGTTAAAACTACAACTCATGAATAATTCATATTCGCTGACAGTGATTGGACTATCTTGCTTTGCTCACTTTCTCTCTTTATGTGCCTCCTCCCACCCTCCTTTCCCCATCTCCCTCTATGTCCCAGGGTACATTGCCTCTCCTTGTACAGAGAAGAACTCAATGTGGAGTGGCACTTCATATCTTGTTAGACGATTTATTCATGGTAATGAAGGGTTTTAATGTACTGTACAGCGCAGAGCTCAGTCATTCGTTGTAACACACTCAGCAGTGATCTGTGGGATGGATTATTTTAGAACTGGTTTTAATTCAGATTCAATTACAGAGTTGGTGTTGTAGGATGAGATTTGACCTCTAATATCTATCCGTGGTGTCTCTGGCTGAGCCTTTACAGCTGACAATGACGGAGCAACTTCACAGCAGCTTCACAACTCTTGCACTGTATGTCAGGGCTATACAGTCCACATAATTTCCTGGGTATTTATGCTTATCCCACTCACTCTCTTTCTCTCTCTTGCTCCCTAAACCCCTCCTTTTTCCATTACTTGTTCTGGCTTGGTGTTTTCTGTGACTCTCTTATCTCCCTGCTGTCACCATTGCAGTCTCTCTCGGTCCAAGCTTGCCTCTATAGTCCCTCATTTGCAGAACCCTTCACTTCTCCTGCACACTTCTTCATGCAGGTGTTTGAGCACACTCAAACATGTGCAAGGAAGCACACATGTACTGGGTTCATACCCACACATCTACTTAATCTTTCCTCCCCATTCGTCCTCTCTCTCGAAAGAAAAACATTGGTACTTCTGCAAAGCTGCCTATCAAGCGAAAACATCACCCAAGTCTCAACTCAGGTTTTACCTGATTGGTTTTCACCAGGCTATTCATACATATCATACAGCATATGCAGCAAGCAGAGCAAGATAGATGGAGTGATTATAGGAGAACACATGGTTCACCATTCATTAGTTGCTTTTTAGTTCAGATATTTTCTCATTTCCTTGCAGCATTGGACTTGGGTTTCTTTTACATCTGAAATTGATTGCCTTGTTACTCAGCATCTGTCTTTTACTCGCACACATATTCCTTTTCTTTCTCTTTTTTCCTTTTTGTCCCAAGCCAGTTGGAGGGAGTAAATAACTATTGATTTGGACCAACTGAAGCCCGCTAGCTGAGATTCTATTGTGTTAACTGTTCCCTTTGTCTCTTGTCCCTGTTGATTTGTTTGTGCATGTTAGAGCTTAGAAGAAGTTCAATTTGGAGCTTTGCAGAGTTTGTTTGGAAATACTAAAATTCCTGTAGTGGTGTATCACGTTCATAAGCCTAGTTCATATCTTGCTTATTATCTCCCTGTAGACAGTGGTCTGTTTTGTGGTCTTTGTTTTTTTTATAGACATTTCCAAGGGAAACTGGCTGAAATTGAAAATATGCCTATTTCCAACAGTTTGCCTTTGGCTTCACATAGGGTCACCTTTTCCATATCAAGAAATGTTTATTCAATTTTTTTCCATGTGTGTTTTAGTCTGTGTTGGAAAAATTGTTCTTTAGAAAATCTAGCACTGATCTCTATGAGAGATTTTGACCTTAAACTGACATCTTCTCACAGAGAAAAAAAAGTGATTGCAGTGGTTTAATTTGCATAGAGTAAGAGGATTCCTGATTCCGACAACATGCAGATGTCTTTGCAGACGCTTTATGGTGAGTCTGCTGATGTGCTTAATGTGCTCATTAAATTAGCGAGAGCTACACATGTGTTTCTACTCATTCTGCCCATATCAGGCTGAGTCGTAATTCAATCTGCAGCCTCCCTAGTTTGCCACATGTGCTAATGCCTGCACCTGGCCTTGATGCAGCTTGACACTGTGCTAAAAATCTACAGTGGCTCTGTTGAGACAGAGGCATTGGGCTCACTGCCAAAAGTAACCGCACAGGTTCTTTATGCAAGCACATTATTGGAACCTATATATTCAAAAGTAACCTGTGACCTGTAGTGGTTCGTAAATCTTTTTCTTCCTCTTTCAGTTTCTCGCTTTAGCTAAGGAGCCACAGCAGATCATACCCGATCCCTAGGGTCCTCTTCTGTCAGACCAACCTTCTACATGTCCTCCTTCAGTACATTTATGAACCTGGTCTGTGGTTTTCCTCTGTGGTCCTTTGAATACATGCCTATAAAGTATGGGCTAGTGTCATCAGCTTTAGATGGGGCAGAACTCATCACCTCAATAGAAAAGTTAGTAAATGTTTTTAATGTGTTTGTTTTAAGGTTTTATTTTACCCAACTGTAATAGGTTTAAAGCCTGAATTTTACCAACCAGCAAATGAAAACACAAGTAAATTAGTAGGTAAAAATAAAACTTATAACACTGCCCAAACGAGACACAAAAGTCACTGTCGTGATTATTTGTTTTACCACTATATTTGTCTTTGACTTGGTGGGGGAGTGGAGAGGGGGTCGGATACTGAAACACATTTGTCCTTTTTAGCACTCGGAGGAATTTTGCTAACCAGAGAGGTGCTAATTCATTTGCGTTTTCATTTCATTTTTAATCAGGCAGTCCAGTGAGGTAAGAGAGCTATATTCAACAGTTATTAATAGTGACACACACTGTCCACAAGGAACTGGATGTCCTACAGTGAGGACAAAAAGAAGGAGAACACAGCAGTTGTTTAAAAAAATAAAAATAAAACATCAACAGGGCAATTACAGATTTGCCACATTAAAAAAAATGTCTTCAGTCAAAACAAATTAGCCTAGGGCTGACGAATGCAAATGGTTGATGTTTTTATATGACGTTCAAGTGGGTGAGTCATCCTTGTTATGGTGTCATCTCTGTCACCTTTGCTTTGGCACAGACACAAGACAAATGTGTGTGTGCTGTGACTGTGTGGCCTGGCACTTGCCTCAGTGACACACGAGTGATTGAGACAAGGAGAAAATAGTATCAGCAGGTCACTGCTGGACTCCAGTTTGATGAGAAAGCATCAGTAGAAATTGTTGTTGATTCATTAGAAGTTATGTCATTGTACTAAAAGCTGAAGTTAAAAATTGACCAACATACACTTTGTTTTCACCATAACACACTGGAGGAAATCGGGTATAAATAAAAATCATACCCTGTGTACTCATCCAATGTCTTTAGAAATTTCAGGCCAGAGGTGCCACACTGTGCCTCCACTACAGTGTTGCCTGTCATAGCTGGAAAACTTCCAAAATTCCAGTTATTACCACACATATTTGGTTTGTTATGTGCCAAAACAGATTGAGATACCTGTTAATGCATTAAATTGGAATTCTTTGACGGTGCCACAGTAAAATATAAGAAATGCATATTGGTCAAAAATATATATAAATTATGTATCTATTTTTTCTGCTTATCCATTCAGCAAGAAATTGAGTCTATTCCATCTGTCAAAAAGCAAAAGGTAGGGTACACCCAGGACAAGTTGCCAGTCTGTCACAGGGTAAACATATAAGCACAGGAACTTCAAGCTGCAAAGAAGCTAAGATGAGGTGAATCACTGTAGGCTTAACGAATCCAAACAGATAGTTGAAACTGTTTAGCCTACTTACGTTAACATTAGCATTTTTTGTGTATTACAAACTGTTTTAACATTATGTGTCTAAATGTACGAATTGAGCATTTCTTTATTAAATTTTGCATAATTTTAATAATGTTACTCCATCCTGACTCCCATGTCCCTTACCCCACCCCCGTAAAACAAAAACAAAAAGTATTCATTTTCTGCTCATTAGTCTTACATTAATCTTAAAAGAAGGCATGTTATGGAAGAAAACTACCTCCAAATCTAAAAATTGACCACTGCAGCACTTTTGATGTTATCCACAGCTCCTGCTGAGAAGCCATACTTCACACAGGGGTTGCCATTGCAAAAGCAACTGGGAAATGCTTAAGAACTTGAGCTGAAAAAAGTAAAGAAAAAAGAAAAACTCTTCAGGCTGTGGATTATCAGTAACAATCATATAAAAAGGTAGAAAATACACAGAATGTTTGCCTTTAAAAAAATATTGATTCAATTCAGTTTTATTTCTATGTCACAAATTCAAAAGAACAGTCACCTCAAGGGGCTTTATATTGTAAACTAAACAGCGTACAATATTAGAAAGGCACCCCAACAATCACATTATCCACTATGAACAAGTACTTGGTGACAGTGGGAAAGAAAAACTCCCTTTTAACAGGAAACAGGAAACAGGAAAAGGGCTCAGGGAAGGGCAGCCATCTGCCATGATGAGTTGAGGTTGAGGCAAAAAGAAGAAAGCAGAGTGAGATGGGAATAAAGACGTACAAAAGGAGAGAAAGTCAGAGTCTAAAAATTATTACTAATGATGAAATGCAATAGTTGTGTAGGCACACAGGGAGTGATATGATATGAATGAATGAAAAATAAATGCTCAGTGCATCATGGGTAGCCTCCTAGCAGACCTGATTGTTCAAGATTTTGTAAGCAAGAAGAAGGATTTTGAAATTAAATGCTGAATTTATCTGGCAGCCAACAAAGCATCACTGTTCGACAGGGTGTTTATAATACAGTGATATTGTGCAACTGAAGGAAGGCAGTTCTACATATTTGTTGAATGTGCTCACTGAAGGAAATATTCTTGTCAAAAAGATTTTTCACAGTGTTACTGGAGGCCAAGATAGTGTGATCTTAAGTAAATACCTGGTTAGACACCATGTTTCTAAGATTTTTAGGACCGGATATGTAATGTAAAAAGTATAGGTCCCAGCATAGAACCCTGTGGATCTCCGTGACTGACTGTTGTGTATGAGGAAAATTCATGATTTGAATAAACAAACTGGAATCAACCACATAGATATGATTCAAACAACTGCAGCGTAGTCCCTTTAATACCAATGATGTGTTCTAATCTCTGTAAAAGGTTGTGGTCAACTGTATCTAATATTGATTCATATATGTATTTAATTTTCCGACTATGAATGAGAAAAGGAAACCACCGCATTTTTAATATAATTTTATTGTGAGATTATTATCAAATGCATAGGCATAACACCGGAAAACAAAAATATAAATGAGTACAATTTTATTTTCTTATTCTGTGAGCGCCTAGTTTTACTTTTGTTTGCTTGTAATGTGCACACTATAGGCGTCTGTGTGCAGACAGTAGGAGTAATGAAAAGTCGAGGATGGATTGCCATTAAGTGCGCATGAGTACATCTGTAAGGTTCAGTTGCCCAGCATATGGCTGAGTGATGTTCTCTGCCTAGCCACTGCTGCATTTCTAGTGAACAAATAACAGCATATTTCACAAACAAGCGTTGGCTGGTATGCTTAGCCTCAGTGCCACCTCAGATCAACAATATTAATGCACTCCAAATATTAGTTTTCTCCCTCATTACCAAGCTGGTTGCTCTATGCCTGAACCCACAGCAGTCTTGGAGGATGAAGACGACAGGTTGTATATATGTGTGTGCATATTAACTCAGTAACATTGCTATACTTCTTTCGGCTTGAAGAGAATATTTCGTGGCTGTGTGATTGTTGTTATTTATTCTAATAGACACAAGTAACTCTATACTGCTGAAGAAGAATTCATATCTTGGCATGCACTTGTTTGTGGTTTGGGCAGCAGAATATGAATGTGTTTATACAAGCGCCATGACAGTCTCACTAAAGAGTTGCATCTCGCTAAGCCTAAGTGGAAGAATAGTAAATAGAGAACAAGAGGAGAGCTGTGCATTGTGATATCCCCATCTGCTGTAAAGTGGGGCACTGACACTTTCAATCTGTTCGCCTTCGTGTTTGTCCCTCCTCCTCAGTGCTCTCTCTCCTCTCCATTATTGCTCTCATCCTTGATCTTCCCTCCATATCTGCTTTTGTCTCTCATGGGCAAAGCCTCCTTGGTTCTATTTTATACAGTAATCACAGAACTGTATTGCAATGACAAAGCTTTGGCTTGAGCTCCACATTGTATATACTAGCTGTTAAAAGCTATCTCATTCACTGAATCAGTTCTTACTGTTTCATAGTTTTGGAAAGTGTAATGCAGCCCTGAACATTTTCTTTCACCATTCACATACACTGTAATTACGTTGTGGGTGTTCAGCTTTCTTTGAGGGAGCATGGGAAATGTTTTGCACTGTGTGGATATGATAAAGAATTCAATATGACCACATCCTCTTGGGAGATGGGGACAAACTAGTGGGAATTTTTTTTAATGTTACCATATTTAGCACCTTCCCATGGTTAGAATCACATGAGAAACAGTGCAAGTTGTCATTTTACTACAGTGAGATGTGGTTTTAGCTTTGACTTGCTTTGTTTCGGGGAAAAAAGTATGCTCAAATTGAGTCTTGTGAGATATGTGCATTCATTGCAAAAGCTTCAACTGCTGTATTATCTGTCTTTGTGAGAATACTTTCCTTTGTCTCCAGTGTAGAGAGAGCAGTAGGTAAATTCATTCAATTATCAGCCTTTCAAGCTCCGTTGGGTCAGGAAAACTGTTACATTAGATCCAATCAGTGTGAGATAGCAGATGAATTTCTACCCAATTTGCTGGTGTAAATGTGATTTCCATATACACATAGATACATAATGCCCCTAGTGGAGATATATTTCCTTTTTAAATTTACCTTAAAGAACTTCTTTACCCAGAGAATTAAGTGTGGAATAGAAATATCAGCAGGTCAAGACTACCTGCAATTTATAAAGCAAATTCTCAAAAGAGACTATTTCTTGGACATTTATATCCATTCCTCATGCAATTTCCTGACCCCATAAACATATAGTACTTCACCAGCTGTGGTGCTCGTCCTTTATCTCTTAGTCTTACTTGTCCAACTAGGATGCACATCTACACACGTCTGGTGAGTGAAGAGATTTCTGCGACGCTGGCATGAGGGATGAGGTTGCTGAGAGAAAGAATTAGAAGCTGAAGGTCTTCAGTTGAAAGAGGCAGTGGTGCAGGGTCACATAGGCTTGTCTCCAATGCATACCCAGTTATTCATTTATCTTCAGGTTTATATATAGGGTTGTGTGCGTGTGTGTGTGTGCAGATATGGCTTTTCTCAGGGAGAGGTAGGTCAGGTTGTAAGCATCCGCATTGAACAAAACCTTTTGCGCTTGCATATGCTCATGTATCTTTTTTTATATGTGTATTAGTATTTGCCATAATTGTTAGGTGGACTGCTTGAACCGGAGTGAGCAGTTTAACACTTCAGTGGCTCATGCATCTTCAGACTTAAGGTATACTGCACAAGAGAAACTGAAGATGTGTACTGTATTATTGAGGGAAAAACCCCAAACTCATGTATAAATGTAAGCAATGTGCATTACTGCTGTCATGCTAAGGGGCATGGGATAAGCACACAGACGCTTGCGCCTTTCCTCGTACACACTAATGCTTTTTCCTTTGCTGGACGTCCCAGAGGGAGGGCCAATTCCTCAGGAGACTGTGGCGACAAATGAGGTTGGGACAGTGGTGGATGGGACGTAATGGTGGGAAAAAGGTAGGGAACAAACAGGAGACACTAATGAAGTATGAAGGGCTGAGCATGGCCACATGGTTCCTCTCAAACACCACGCCTGAGCTCCACCTGCCCTAGGGACAGAGGGAGACAGATGGGTCACTCTAGACAGAAAGGACTGTAAAGCAATTGCTGAGTTTAAAGAAAAAAAACTTTTTCCAATTTTAACAATTACTCTCCATGTTCTGAGCATTTTCATAATTATGCTGCAGTTGTCATTCAAGGTGTGTATTAACAGCTTCGACCTCTCCCTTCTCAGCTCGTCACCCCTTTGTACCTGGCACTTTGTGGCGCTACATAAAAATGGCGTTGCAAAAATGTCAAAGCTATTACAGTATCACTCACAGAGCCTACTCTCAGCTGAGCTCTTTGCCTGTTATTTAAACTTGCCAGTCTTCATAAGTGCTTGCTCACTTTTGAATCCACGTAAGTCTTTGTATATGGCAAGACTACACTACTGCCTTGTCTTTCAAGCAAGGCAGTATTATGGCATGCATGCTGTGATCAAAAAACACTGTTTTAAATTTGGCTGATTTTTCTTCCCACTTCTTATGCATCTTAGAACAGCTCTTTGCTATTTTTAGGTTGCACCCCGGAAGGCCAATTATGACACTTGCACTTGAGCATGCTCATCCGATTCTTTAGAACATCGACAAGGTTGAGCACCATGGATTTGTACCATCCTGTGCCATTTTGTGTCAGCACACACACAGCATTGGGAAAAAAAAACAGGTCCAAACTGTCTTTGCTCAACATCAATTACAAGTGGCATAGTGCTTTCCTAACAAATGATAAAAGGCAAACAGATGAAAATGGGAAATCTTATTTACTTAAGTATGTCAGACATATCCAGTATCTGTTGTCATTGGCAAAAAAAAGTAATGTTGACCAGGTCCATAGTCGAAGGTTCCAACTAGAAGTAGTATGCTACCATTGTATATAGTGTATTATCTTACTTTTTTTCACTGATTGTACTTATTTGTATTTTTGTATTTCCTTCATATATCTGTACCTGAGCTGAGGTGATGCAAAAATTTCCCCGTTGTGGGATCAATAAAGTCTTATCTTATCTTATCTTATCTTATCTCTTAGAAACACTTCTTAATCAATGCATAATCTAAATATTTATCAGTGAACTCTTTTCAGTAGTCATATATATTATGAATTTACTGAAAACTATCACATTGTTGCATATTTGTAACAGTGGAGTTGTACTGTATATGTTGTTTGCTCCAGGTTTGACTGTTGTTAGCCGGGAATGTTTTTAGCTTTATAGGCACAGTCATTTTATTTCTAAGGTTGTTTAATGGAAAAAAAATTGATATTGTACTCATAAATAAACACTGATTAGTGTGTAATTATGTTTTAATTTTGTCTTATTAAGCCATTAAAAATGCAAAGCAGCTGTCATGTTGACCTGCAATCTTAAATACAGTGGACGAGATGGTGTCACCATTCTGCCTGTTGATGCTTTATGTATGTGGCTTGAAGCCGACCACATATATAGTGTGTCAAAGACAAAGGGGACAAGAACCGGTTGGTGTTCTTGTACTGTGGAGGCAAATTTTAAAGAGAAAGTTCGCCTTCAACAATGCGACAGACATCTGGACAAATATTGTCCTTTTCACAGCAAGCATCATCTCCTTAACTGAAGTATGGGTCTAACACACTAAATCGTGCATAAACATGTTTATTTATCCCTGATATTGACAGAGTTATTTGAGCCCTTTTACCATTAGTACTTACTCGGATTGGCTCTATGCAACTCCGTGCAACCTATCGATCCAAAACTTGCTTTCCATTACAATTGAGTACCACCTAATGTGCATGGGGTCATTATAGCAAGGTGGCCGAGCGTCCTGTATCTATGCAACACGAACTCCACAACAAAGGTGAACATCGAGGCGATGGTATACCTGCTGCTCAGCGAATGGCTTTTTGTCTGGCCCTGGCACCACAGTGTTGTTTTTTTGTATAGTTATTTATCTCATTGCTGGGTTTTATAAATGATTTTCATGAAGGAGATGCTTCTCATCCATGACTCATTGACACCACTGACTAATCAATTGGTGGCATGCCTTCTGACAGCGTCAGATTTTCAAATCACCTTGGATTGTTTGGAACCCCGGCAAAGGAGGTACAACAAAAGTACCTGGTACAAGGTAGTACCACCTAATAACTGTGCTGACCCGAACCGAGTAGGTACTAATGGTAAAGGACTATTACAGTCAGCAGATCAGATATGCTACCCTGCTTTCAGCTAAACAGCAGCAGCTGGTTATAAGTGAATGTCATGCCAACTATTGTTTGACTTGAGTATCCTAAAAATTGCATTTTCCCTTTGATAAATAGTCACATAGTATAAGAATGTATTCACTAAGTTTCTGAGCCCAACAGTGTTAGGTCCACTTCAAAGATAGTTTCACTAATGCTGCCAAATACCAGCTAACAGCAGCTAACAGCAGCTAACAGATGCAAAAACAGCTGCGCTTAAGCAAGAGGGTTAGTGACTTTCACTAACTCATGGACTTCTGTCGGAATCTATTCCCTGGGGTTCACAGTCTGCTCGAGAGTAAGTAGATGCGGACACCAGCTGATGTAAACAGCAGGCTGATGGCTTACACCAACTACACATGAAAAGCAACCAGACTTGTTTGTCCTGCAGCAGCCACTGTAGGTGTGATTATGGACTTTAATTAGAAGGGGCAAGAAAACTGAATTCAGTTAACTGCAGTCTGTAAATTGCTGACATCTATTGGTGAGATTTTATACACTGTAACTTGTAGCCGAAGGAACCATAACCCTCAATCTTGGCCCATGTCAGACCGCAGCACAAACAAATCTCTAATGGCAACTAACGTCTCAAAAAGAACATGGGACCAGCATCAAATAACCAACTACAATTTTAATAGGTGCCTGAAAAGCGGACCAGATGTTCTCAAAGTGGTTGACAGAAATGAAAATTAGTGTATTTTTTAAGGAACTACTAAAATAAATATATATATATATATATATATATATATATATATATATATATATATATAGCAGCTGGATAGCGTAGTGGTTAAACTACACGCCTTTGGAACAGAGGATCGCAAGTTCGATTCCTGCCTGGGGCGTCTGTATCCAGTAAGGGTCCTAAGGCTAGACCCCCTATGCTAAGCAAGCCTACCGCAGACATGAGCGAGACAGATAAATATGAAGGCATGCCGGCTCGGACGTCGCCCGGATCAACAAGGTCCGCGTCAGGTGTTGAGGAACCAGGGCACCCTGACGAAAAGTGGGCTACTGGAACAAGAAGGCATCGGTGGGCAAGGGACGAAAACAGGGCGTTGTTGGAATGCTACTACGCAAGTAACCCCGGCGGAAGGGGCTACATGAATAGGATGAGGGACCTATGGATTCTTCGATACCCAACATCCACAATGACGGCGAAACAACTAGTAGCTCAGTGTTCCAACATTCGAAAGAAGGGACTGCTCTCACAGCTAGAGATTGACGAGGTACAACACAAATGCTACGGCAAGGAGGAGTCAGGACGCCAGGTCAGGGGGGAGATATCATCACCCCCACCCGAGATTGGGTACATAGCCCCAAGTGCGATAGGAGAAGGATCGTTGAGTGCGAGAGGAACTGACCTGAAAAATAGGATCATGGCCAAGCTTGAAACCTGGATCCCCCGTAGCCGGTTACCAAGATTACGTGAAGTACCCTCAGAAGGTCTGCTAGATGATGTTAATGCAGCACTACGGGCAATACCTACAACCACGATTACCGACACTAACAAGCTGATCTACAATACGGCAGCAGTGATCAGTGAGATGCTTGGCTACAAGTTGAACAGCCACAAGGGGCAGTACCCTCCATGGAGAAGGAGGCTAGAGGGCAAGATCAAAGTAGCACGGAGGGAGGTTAGCCAACTAACGGAGTTGCAGAAAGGTGCGACAAAGAAGGTGCCTAAGAAATACAGCAAGTTGTCCATACCTGAGGCCTTGGAAACTGCCAAGCAAAGACTCACAGCCTTGGCCAGCCGCTTGAGGAGGTACACCAGAGAGATAGAAGGCAGGAGAATAAACCAGCTGTTCTCCACAGAACCAGCAAAGGTGTACTCTCAGTGGCAAGGGAACAATAAGAGAACAGCACCACCAAGGCTGGAGACGGAGCAATACTGGAAGAGCATATGGGAGAAGGATGCAACCCATAACGGCAATGCTCAGTGGCTAGAGGATCTGAGGGCAGACCACAGCG
The DNA here is from genome assembly GCF_965226115.1 of Aulonocara stuartgranti. NCBI lineage: Eukaryota > Metazoa > Chordata > Actinopteri > Cichliformes > Cichlidae > Aulonocara > Aulonocara stuartgranti. Next base: position 23,729,319 of record NC_138956.1, read on the forward strand.
ACCTCCCTGAACAGGGTCCAGTAACCATCACAGTGGCAGATATCCAAGAAAGGGTCTCCAGTATGAAGAGTTGGACAGCACCAGGGCCCGACATGGTTCACGCCTACTGGCTGAAGAAGCTGACTGCACTCCACGAGCGTCTGGCAGCACAAATGAACCAGGTGCTAGTTAACGAAAGACACCCGGAATGGCTAACTGAAGGCCGGACGGTCCTGATCCCCAAGGACCCCAAGAAGGGACCGGTCCCCTCCAACTACCGACCAATAACCTGCCTCAGTACTACATGGAAGCTCCTGTCAGGCATCATATCGGCTAAGATGAACAGGCACATGGGTCAATACATGAGCGGGACACAGAAAGGAATTGGCAAGAATACCAGAGGTGCAAAACACCAGCTACTGGTAGACAGAACAATCAGCCGAGACTGCAAGACCAGACTGACCAACCTGTGCACTGCCTGGATTGATTACAAGAAGGCCTATGACTCAATGCCCCACAGCTGGATACTGGAATGCCTAGAATTGTACAAGATCAATGGGACCCTAAGAGCCTTCATCAGGAACTCAATGGGGATGTGGCGTACAACACTAGAGGCCAACTCCAAGCCCATAGCACAAGTTACCATCAAGTGCGGGATCTACCAAGGAGATGCTCTGTCCCCACTGCTGTTCTGCATAGGCCTGAACCCCCTCAGTGAGATCATTAACAAGACTGGCTACGGATACCGACTACGGAACGGAGCAGTTGTCAGCCACCTCCTGTACATGGATGACATCAAGCTGTATGCCAAGAGTGAACGAGACATCGATTCACTGATCCACACTACCAGGCTATACAGCAATGACATTGGAATGTCGTTCGGACTGGAGAAGTGTAGTCGGATGGTAACAAAGAGAGGGAAGGTAGTCAGAACTGAGGGGATTGAACTACCAGAAGGCAACATTGCAGACATAGAGGACAGTTACAAGTACCTGGGGATCCCGCAGGCAAATGGGAACCATGAAGAGGCCGCTAGAAAGGCTGCAACCACCAAGTACCTGCAGAGGGTCAGGCAAGTCCTGAGGAGTCAGCTGAATGGTAAGAACAAGATCCGGGCCATCAACACATACGCCCTGCCCGTGATCAGGTACCCTGCTGGGGTAATAAGCTGGCCAAAGGAGGAGATAGAAGCCACTGACATAAAGACAAGAAAGCTCCTGACCATGCATGGAGGGTTTCACCCCAAGTCCAGCACCCTGAGGCTGTACGCTAAGCGGAAGGAAGGGGGCCGGGGACTGGTGAGTGTCAGCACCACAGTCCAGGATGAGACAAGGAACATCCAAGAATACATTGGGAAGATGGCCCCAACTGACCGAGTGCTCAGTGAATACCTCAGGCAGCAGAAACCCAAGAAAGAGGAGGGAGACGAGGAACCATCATGGAAGGACAGGCCCCTGCACGGTATGTACCACCGGCAGATAGAGGAGGTGGCTGATATCCAGAAATCCTACCAGTGGCTGGACAAAGCTGGACTGAAAGACAGCACAGAGGCACTAATCATGGCAGCACAAGAACAAGCTCTGAGTACAAGATCCATAGAGGCTGGGGTCTATCACACCAGGCAAGACCCCAGGTGCAGGCTGTGTAAAGATGCCCCAGAGACTATCCAGCACATAACAGCAGGGTGCAAGATGCTAGCAGGCAAGGCATACATGGAACGCCATAACCAAGTGGCCGGCATAGTGTACAGGAACATCTGTGCCGAGTATAACCTAGAAGTCCCGAGGTCAAAATGGGAGATGCCCCCAAGGGTGGTGGAGAATGACCGAGCTAAGATCCTGTGGGACTTCCAGATACAGACGGACAAAATGGTGGTGGCTAACCAACCGGACATAGTGGTGGTAGACAAACAGAAGAAGACGGCCGTAGTGATCGATGTAGCGGTTCCGAATGACAGCAATATCAGGAAGAAGGAACACGAGAAGCTGGAGAAATACCAAGGGCTCAGAGAAGAGCTCGAGAGGATGTGGAGGGTGAAGGCAACGGTGGTCCCCGTGGTAATCGGAGCACTAGGTGCGGTGACTCCCAAGCTAGGCGAGTGGCTCCAGCAGATCCCGGGAAAAACATCGGAGATCTCTGTCCAGAAGAGCGCAGTCCTGGGAACAGCTAAGATACTGCGCAGGACCCTCAAGCTCCCAGGCCTCTGGTAGAGGACCCGAGCTTGAAGGATAAACCGCCCGCAGGGGCGTGCTGGGTGTTTTTTATATATATTAGGGGTGCAACAATACTCGTATTGATATTGAACCGTTAGATGCAGTGCTTTCGGTTCAGTACGCATATGTATCGAACAATACAACATTTTTTATTTATTTTATCAACTTTTCTTCTGACGATGCTGTCTGTGTTGAGCGCTCAGTGGATCTGCGTTCGACTACTCCGCCTAGGATGCACTGTCGAGTGCAGACAGAAGCAAGACAGAAGCTAAGCTCGTTGCAACATGGCAACTACCTCAACGCTACCCGAAATTGAACCCCTCCCCCCCACCCTCATTCAGATCTGGCGTTTGGAACTGTCTTGGTTTTCATGTGAAGCATGACCCTGATGGTAAGCGCTTCATGGACAAAAGTAAAACAGTATGTCGGATGTGCCACGCAATGCTCAGTTGGTGGGAACTAGTACGTTGCTTGTTAACGTGTTGACGCCGTCCAGCCTCACACACGGGGCGATCGGCGGTAACTCGTTAACGGAGATTTGCCGCGTTATGGCATTAATGTCATTTTAACTAGATTAACGCTGACAGCACTAGTGGGAACACAACGAATATGACTGCACATTTACGTCTACATCATCCTAGTGCAAAGACAAGTGGAAGCAGACAAAAAGAACAAGCACGCATGCTACAAACTTTACCCGCGTCATTTAGACAGCCGTTAGCACATGATTCTCCTTATGGGGACCTGATATGTTTAATATGCTGCTGAGAGTATACCCCAGAAGAAGCGTATAGTATAGCTTTTATTTTGGAAAGAGACATTTCTCTGTAATAATCTCTCTTTTCCAAAGATGAGTGATTTCTCGTTCAGATAGATGTATTATTTTTTATTATTATTTTGTTGTTTCAGCAACATTAAATTTAAAAACTACCTTTGAGTTAAAATATATATTTATAATTTTAATAAATGACTAATTAAAAAGGCATGAACATTTTTTGTATCAAAAAAATATCGAACCGTGACACCAAAGTATTGAACCGAACCATGAATTTTGTGTATCGTTGCACCCCTAATATATATATATGTGTGTGTGTGTATAAAATAAATAAATATAATAAATTAAAATATAAACATGCTTAATTTTTTGCCCATCACATCCATATCACGTATATCCAAGTTAATCTTTGGTCCAGCTTTAAGCAGATATGAAGGTGGATGTAGTCACCTCCCTGTAAGAACTGTAGACACATGTCATGCTCCGATCCCTGTCAGCCCATGTGTGACTAATGAAACATGTTCAGTTAAACAGACTACTGGCAAAAAGGTAGAAAAACTGTCTCCCTTGCAGTTTTGTTGCTAACTTATGATAAGTACTCTATAGCCCGTGTTTTTTTTTCTCTCTTGTGCCCTTCATTAAAATTTCCCTAATCTGCATTCTCTCCTTCTCTCTATCATTTAAGTGTATAAGCACATATGTATGTATGTATGAGTATGTGTGTGCTTGTGCATGTACGTGTGTATGCCAGCTCAGGACGAGGCCCAGGGAGAGATAATGAAATAATAACTCTTATCAATCCACTGCAGACTGAGTGGAGCGGTCTCTTTTTGCTCTTTCTCTGTTCTCTGCCTCCTTGTCTTTGCTGCTCCTCTCTCTGCCTCAGCACTCGTCTCTCAGGCTGATTCCCTGACTGATTCTTCCTGCCACTCAGATGCTGCTGCCGGTGCTTGTGATGATCCTGCTGAAGCATACAGTGCTAATCCAGCTGTGGTTTGTAGCATGTAGCAATGGCAGGAACCGTGCAGCTGCAACTTAGCTGAGTTCTAGAGTGTCAGTCAGTTTGTGTGAATATGCATATCGTGATAGAATTACATAAAGAGACAGTTACGTTACACAGAAGATTTTATTTGGCAATTATAATGCCAAGATAAGGGGTCTTTAGACTGTGGAAGATGAAAGTCTTTCACAGTGGCATCTGCCTCATTATGGATCCAGAGCTGCTCCTCATCCTAGAGATAAATTATTCACAACACAGCCCAAATGAATAATATTCTTTTTAACCCTACTTGCTTCCCTTTATCTCTCCATCGCTCTAACCTGCTTTGCCCACTGAGGTGAGGGTGTAGGAAGAGGACTGGGGTGAGCATTCTGTATCAGAACCTTGAATAAAGGACAGTTTGGTGTCAGTCTATGAACTGTGAGTCTTTTATTACCAACGCTTTAATAGGCTTCCTCTGGTTCTGCACATCTCATTTGTGCCTGAACACTGGCTTAAATATTGCCTGGTACAATCAAGATGCAGCCCTTCTTCTTTTCTCTTGTCTTCTTTCTTTTCTCTCTCTGAGCAATGAAGTTTGCAACAATACTTTCTCATAAGTTAACTTTTCTACACGTCCTATAGCTTCCTCTACTTCCCCCCATCTTTTAGACCACTACCTCCATTCTTTTATTGTCTATTGTCTCTTTCGTTGCTTATTCAATGCCCATTTCCCACCTCTATCCATCTTAACTTGTCTGCAGCGGTGTAATCATCTAAAAAAGAACATAAAAAAGAGATGGCAGGGATATGGATAGAAAAAGTGGATAAGAAGGCAAAGCGCAATTGAGAGACAGACGAAGGAGCAAAGGTGGGAAAGGAGGAGGAGAAGGCAGAGGGTGGGGCAGAGGTGTGAGGCAGAGAGCAACAGAAGCCTAAGCGATGCTGACAGGGACACATTTGCTCCAGAGCTGTGGAATTGCGCTGTGTGAAATTGAAACGGCAGAGCATCAGGAACAGTTATTTGCAATAAATTTCAACTGCTTTAACACTCTGAATAACCCTCACCCCACCCCGCTGCCATCACACTGCTAGCATCCCCACCATTACTGTTACCGTTACTCATATTCTCTCTTTTTGTCATCTTGTGTCTCTTTTTCCGTCTTCATTCTCCTCTTTCATGATTCAATCTTCCTTCCCTGCTTTTGCCCCTTCCTTTCTTGTCTGGTTCTCCTCTTCAACCATCTTTGCTCTGCTGGTATCCCTCAGGCCTGCTGAGCGTCATGTCCAGGCTTGACAGTTGATGCTCAAGCTTGGCTTTTCCACCACAGATCTTGTCCTACCCTCTCCAGTGTTACATTAAGCAACAGTGACAGGCACTGAGGTTGCCAGCCAGTCAAAGAGGAGAATTAAATTGTTTAATTTCATACCTTTTCATTTAGCCACCAACCCAGCCAAAGCATGGGGTGTCAGCACGTCTAATAAATTTTGCACGCATGCTATTTCTTTCAGGCTCTGGCTCGTGGAGGGAGCATTTGGGAGGTGACGATGGTGTAGCTTTAACACCTTTCATGCAGTGTGCAGTTAATGTATTTATATTAGAATGTAATGGAGTGTTTCTAATAATAAAAGGCAATTTCCAAAATCATTTTGGTCAGCTGATTATGCAAGTCCATTTGAGCTCAAGACGTCTTGTGATAACATTGCCCACAGACCTGTTAAACAGGAAATGGGAAGTGACATGAAGTTCACATTACTGACCTCGCGCGAGCCTGTGGTTTTTTTTTAATGTGCTCACAGATGCAGTGATGAAAATGTTCATTATTCTGAATTCTTTCAGTGGTGTGCACCTCAACTCTTATCCACCCTTACACGCATAAATGCATAGCACAAACTTGCATATAATAGAAATAAACACACTAACATGTAAATATTAAGCAAAGAAGAACAAACAGATGTGCCATTCCAATCAATCCTCTGCATCAGGAATGGCCTCAACACCACTCCAGAGAAACATTGTAAAAGCAATATCCAATCTAGCCTTTAAATTTATATAGTAGTTCCAGCACCAAACAACTACAGTTGCCCATTGGGTGCAATGATGCATTTGAATGAGGTGTAATAAATGAGATCTATATTTGCACAGGGGATCTTGTCTCGTTTGGATGTGGCAAAGGAATTGTTTAACCAATGACACATTTCCTAGCTCTGCTTGAGGCCTTGATGCTGAGGCATGGCAGTCTGCTGTGCATTTCACTCATTATTCCTTCTCATTGGAGTGTCTGGCTGGTTGTTGGCCTTTTTTTTACTGACGACTAAATTCAATATGAACAAAGAAGAATTGTAAAAATAATTAACTTGCCTGTCATTCAGTAATGCTTTGACATGTTGGTATTTTAAAACAAACAAACAAAATGCAAACATCTGGAAAAATATTGTAAAAACAATCTTTTAACCTTGTGTCTGTTTGTCTGTCCAAGTGTCCAGACTTAATTACACTGTGCTGCTTGCTCAGGGAACATTCCATTGACTGTGTGAATCCCATTGAGAATGCACATAAAAAAAAAATAGTGTTTTTCATTTATTATACAAGACCACAAAATCACTGGTGTCAGCAGTGTAATGTTGTGTTAATCTATGCTGTTGTTTTGTATTGTTATTGATGTGTTAATAAAAAGTTAAGGTCTGATTATTAAATTCTCCAGGAATCATAGGGTCTTAATAGAGGCTGTGGGGATTCTTGCAACTGCATTAAACATAAAAGTAATATGAAAAGTTTATTAACTCTAAACATCTTTGTGCAAAGCAAACATGTGATTACCCAGTGCTAATGTGAAAAAAAAGCCAACACGCGCACACACACGCACATGAATGCACACACACGTACGCGCAGTTATACCCTGTGGAAATAGATTAGATATTATTTCTACTTTGTTCTCTTATTAAACAATGTGATCTGTGATAGTTCATGGGGGGATATGAATGCATTCATAGAATTTATGACTTTGCAGGTTTTTTTTAATAAAGGCGAAATAAACACAGTGCTCAATTTGCATTTTTCTGCAAATATGCTCCCTGGAGGTCTGTCGCTTTATCCTGAGAGACACTGACAAAGGTGATGCTCTCCTGACAGCCTACCTCTAGCAGTTCTGTAAAAGTACTGCACTCGCTCAATGCAGGGAGCTAATGTGTTTGACCTCTCTTTCCCAGAGGAAGTGCTTCCCAGCTCTAGCAGATGAATGAATCAGCATGTTTATAAGAGCTCCTCATCAGCCACACCATTTTCTTCCTTCTTTTTAATCTCTGCTTTTTGTCTTCATGGTGTCCTGACACAGTGATACTAAACAGTCATTAGCTGAACTCAGTATATTGTCAGGGGGATTTAGGTTGTAGTGATATCATGATTCTAAAATAAGAAATAGACATAATGAATGAGAACCAATAAAAGTCCCGGCTGATCTCAGATCACTATTAAGTTAATCATCTGGCCTTCAGGATTCATGTAGTATCAACTTTTAACATCTTCATGACCTGTTTATTTCTTCTACTCCTCCTGTTTTCTGTGTGTTTTGCACAAGCCACTGGATGCAGCTGCTTTTAGATTTGTCTAGTGTTAATCTTTACTATATATACTTGTGTAGTACATATATATATATATGTGTGTGTGTATGTATATTGTTGGCTCTTGTTAACTGTGACACTCGCACCTCATTGCCCCAGATCTCTCCCTCTTCTATCCTTTCCTCTCTCATCACTATGGTGATCCTTTGTGTTTGTGTCACGGACGAGAATGCGGTGGACTCAAGAGCAGACTCAATTTGCTTAGAACTGTGTATAATTTATTGAAAAGAACAAAACGTGAACGGAACTGGGTTTAACAAAAACCATACGCAGAAAACTAAAGGAAATCCGTGGGCGGAGAAACCGGCGTAGAGCACGGGGAGACTTCTAACGGGAACTTCTGTAAACACAGGGGAGAAATGTTACTGAATGGGAAACAAACGAGTAAGGGACAAAGGTACGGAGTGCCAGTGAATAGTCTTGGGCTTACTTGGCGACCCTAGTCATTTAACGGGGAAAAGGCTGCCAGGGGTGTATTCCAAAGAGGGTCAAGAGTGGAGAGTCCGGTCCAGATTTCGAAGAGATGGAGAATACAGACTGAAGGGCAGGCTGAGAAGAAGTGGAGTATATAATCCTCGGGTTCCGAGCAGATGGGAGGACAGGATGGAGACCAAAAACAGCACTACTGGTGAGTGCGATGGGTGGAGAATCTGAAGAATACAGGAAACAAAAACATATTAACCCAAGGTCCAGATATACAGAGTCAGAGCTCAGAGGAGGCCGAGTTTACCACAGATGGTAGCAGGACGAACTGGCGAGGAGTGGCAGGCCGTGCTGGCTTAAAAACCCTCTAGGTGGAGCCCCGGAGATTGACAACAGGTGATGAGCTGGCCAACTCCACTCCCAGGGACAAATGACAGGAACCTGGACCACGCCCAACCAGACACTCCCACAGCATATGACAGTTTGATTCATTTTCATACATATTAAATATTCCCTGCTCGTTCTTCTTCTGCTATAGGGTAGCTCTTTCTCTCTCTACAGGGTGTCCCTTTATGATATAGCCATCTGCAGTTTTATTTATGTGCAGATATTTGTATATTTATTTCCCATTGCTTCCCTGTTTGTTTTAGTCTGTGTGTTTTTGTGAAGGCTTATGCGATCCCAGTATCCAATCGTCCAAGCAGACTGGCGATCATGGTCCTGCAAAGGTTGTTTCCACGTGTCCATTTTTTTTTTCTTATAAAAGACATCCACATAATTTAACCATGGGTGTCAATGTAAATATGAATGTGGTCTTTATACTTTTAACCTCTCATGGCATTTCCTAGCCTTTCATCCAGTGAATGCTGGGATCTAAGCTCCTTAATCTGGGCTATTTGTTGTCCAAGGCTTTTTTTTAGCCAATATGAGGTGTTTTAACATCCAGACAATATCCCGATGTCTGAGGTTGCCTTTTCTCACATATAGCACACAGGAGGAAACAATCCATGTCAGATGGATTCTCACTAAGGTAAATACACAGTTTGCTTTGGGCAAGAGTGTTATCTGCACAAATTGTGCAGGAGGCAAGACATATGACACTGACTTGTTCACTTGAGTTGTCTTGACTGTTACTGTGCCGTCACATTACTGGGCATTACACAGGCTTTAGACAGGTTAAGGACTTTTTGATGTCTGATGTTTGTGTTACATCTCACACATATGATAACATATAAACTTTTCACACTGGGTAAAATGTGAAAATCCCCCACTTAACTATCAAGCTCAAAATCCTTATTTATTAGTATCCTTATTTACTACTGGGTCTCTGTCAGATACTTTGTACTCATTACATGGTATCAAAAATATTGTCTATATTTTCATAGTGGGGCATATATATAGTGGGTATTAAACTGCTTTAGTATTTTGTCCTTGTATGAAACTTTATATGAACAGAGCATGGAGAAAAAATAAGCCCAGACGTTTTTGAATCATGTAGCCAAGGTCAGCATTAAAATGGCCAGCTCATGTGTCTGAAATGAAATGGACACAGGTGTGTTTGTGCAAGTGGAATTTTGTTAGCATTGCATCTTCTTTGTGTATTTGTGCATATTTTTAGTAAAGGCATAGACACACATCCGTCAGACTGCCACATGGGTCAGACTGTGACCTGATTTTCTTTCTTTTTTTTTCTTTTTTTTTTTAAATCCAAAGGTTTTGACTTCTATGTTCCCCTTGCTGTCACTGGAGCAATGAATGATGAGGGTCAATGCTCAGGTTAAATGACCAGGCTCAAAATCCATTGTCCAAGCTAGTGACCCTGTAGCTGTGGCTGTAGGGAGAAACTTGTTTATTTGGCGTGTTGAAAGTAAATGTATTTCATGTACATATGCGCATAATTTCAAAAAACATCACTGGGTCAACCAAGGATGCATAGAGACAGACATGTACATGATCATACCCACTCACACAGAAACACACATACAGGCCAGGTAAGTGAGCTTATCCCCCTGTGGCAGAGGCTGAGACACTGTTCAGCGATCAGTGAAATAGAGTGTTGCTCAGCTCTGTCAGAGCCTTATTCTCTGGTCCCTCTCCCACTGAGACAGAAACAAGTCCACCTACAACGCCACATAGATCCTCATCCTTATGGGTAAGAGAGTCCAGTTCACTCAGATAACTCTGTTTCAACTTTCGGGGCTATGGGATTTAGCATGGTTGTAATTGCAGTGCATTGCAAGTGATCCTTGTGTCACAACCCATGTAGTAGCTCTTTGCCAAACTTTGTTTTTTAAAATTCTTTTTTTTATTGCCATTCAATCACACGGACGATGCATACAGCTCATCGACGGTAGTGAAGGAGGACACAGAGAAGGTTGGTGCGCTAGGGGAGGACTGGGGAGCAGTTGAAAGAAGAACTGCACTTTGTGTTTAGCGCTAATTAGCATGGCAATATGCTACAGCTAGGTCATGAATGTGATAGATATGGTATGTAGCTTGCTATCTTTGCTATTTTGAGCACACGTATACTGGCTTACTGCACAACATTACATCAGCCGTCAGTGAGGCTTTTAGTAATGTTTGGCAAAGCTAAACCACTACACGCTTCTCTTTGGGTCAAGGAAATTATCCAGTGTCTTATAAAGTCCTTTTAGGATGTATTAACGACTCAAGCTTTAAATGTGGTCCTTTCCAGAGAAACCTTTTGGTGATGCAAGGTATTCATCCGACATTAGTTTGAATCTGTCTGCATGCATGTTTCTAATCTGCGCGCGTGTCCTTTGTCTGTGTGTGTGTGTGTGTTTGTGTGTTGGTGTCAGTATGCGTATCAGTTTGGTCTGTAGCAGAGGGCAGTGTCAGTTCTAATCTGGGACAAACCAGGGATGGAAAGGTCAACTCTGCAGTGAAACACAGAGATAGAGACACAGACACACAGACACACACATATGATATAGAGACAGACAAGCACACATAGAGACACATTGAAAGCAAGCACACAAAAGAAGATATTTATGGGAAACATGACTCATGTGAAAAGGTCAAGATTCACACTGGGAATTTGCAGGTGTATACCACCTACCCATACTACGTGTGCATGTGTATGTAGGTGCACACGAGTACGTGTGCTAGCAGAGGCAAGAGTGGAAGCGATGAGAGTGTCTTTGTGCTTTTTGGGAGCCTTGTGATATTCCTCACGGGAGGCGAGAAGACAATGTAACAGTGAGGCAAAGAGCGAGAGGGAAGCAGAGAAGAGAGAGAATAGAAAAGGAATAGAGCCAGGAGAGTTGAGTGTGAATTTCCTTAAAGTGCTCCATTTGGTGAGTCATTATTTTCACTAAAGCCACAAAGAGCATTTTGTTCCCCAAAGGAATCTCTGCTACCCACTCCCTCCTGCCTGTTCTTCTCCCTTCCTATCATTTAGAATACCAGCTAGTGTCTATCATTTGTTTGTTTTTCAGATGACTTTTCCACAAATCTGGCTCAGTGAATCTTTTTAGATTTACGTCAACCCTTTCAGTGCATCTCTTATAAGGGAACATTTCATATTCAGCACATAGCCTGGTGCCCCTCTTAGCTTATATTCATTTTTCTTTGTGAGGGATGCTGATGTAAGCCGATAGATTATGTCTGCGAATTCATAGAGCCATATTGCTTACTCATGCATATCTGTCGTGGCGGTGATTGTGTCCTCTCTGTGGGATCTGGCCATAGCCATGCAATCAGCTCAGTGTGATAAATAGGAACACAGAGAGAACAAACCTTGCTGTCACTACAAATAAACATCTCTGGGGGTGCCTCAAGGCTAGCAAAGGCTTTCTCTTACACATAAACAAGCTCAATAACACAGATGCAGAGACACACATTGACACACAATCCGCCTCCTTCCACCCATTCAGTTGTTCAGAAGGTTACTATCCTCTCTTGCGTATTATTTCTATCTGCAGAAACAAATGCCTTCGCTCCCTCTGGATTTGGAGATAAGCAGATTGGTTTGTCTTCTAGAGAAGACAAAAGGGACAGCTCACTCCACATAGAGGTTTATAAAATGGCAGCACCATGGCGGTGGAGAAGAGACTAAGCTTACAGGGGACCTCAAAGCCTACTTTTAATGCCAGAAAATGTCACTTCCCATATCAACAATAAAAACACGTAAATTCTTACCCAGGTGATTTAGGCATGAATTTACATCTCCGTATCCTGCTGACATGTGACTCTCCACCTGACTGCTTCACTGGCTGAATATTTTTTATTGTGTGCTGGAGGTCTTTGTTCATATTTCAAATCCCATCACAGTTACCTGCATTTTTTCATTTAAAAACAAGACATCAGTTTCTTTTCACTTTGGTTTTTCAATGGGAAACATTTCAGTTCTGGTTTAACTTGGTGTCAGCTGCGTTTTGCTCTTCTGCGTCCCTCTCTCTTTCTGTATTCATCTTTGAGAACAAGGACAAGTTCAGCAGACTGTGTGGCTCCACCAACGCTTGAAATGCTAATCAGAATTGATCTGGATGGGGATATTAAAAAACTGGGGTGATTGCTGTCACAGTGCTCAGTGTGGGGCTGATTCACAGCATTATAAATATTAATGGGGAATGCCCATCAGAGATAGCATGTCACCGACAGTCCCATGATTACCTGCTGAGTGTTGTGCACAGCAACCTGAACAAGTGATTGGTCGGCACACACACATAGACACACAAAGCGACGGGTGAGTGAGAAGCCTAATTGAAAACATAAACATTGGTGCTGATGTGTGCAGTGACAGAGTTGATTAGGCAGCGTGTTCTTACCTTGTTGATCTTTATTAGAGATCTAATGGAAGATGTCCAGTCTCTCATTGACACAGCTGGAGATACTGAAGCTGAAATCTGAGATCTACAAACATACATGCACGTCAACAACCACCTCTAGCCTGGAAAGGCAAGCCTAATTAATGGAAAAACACTAGGAAATCTGGGATATGCAAACCCAGTTGCAATCAAAATATCTAGTTTTTCCAAGCACAGAATTCTAGATATTCATTTTATTTCCTTTTCTTATGGTAATAACTGAGCACATGGTGATAACTGATTAGCATCTTTTGTCAGATGAAACATTTGTAATTAGATCATTTTTGTCACGGGGTGAGATCTTAAGTCATTCGAAGCTCCTTTTCATATAGATAATCAACTACTTAATAGCAAGCCTTAAATTAATACTATCTCTGCCAGCTGTCGTTACATGGGGTACCTTTAAATTACCACACCTGTGCTTTAGTTTTGTTATATGAGAGTAATGGTTAGCGTCTCCCGCGCTGTCAGTCTGTTTCTCTCACATTTCTCAAATACAGTGCATGTTATGTAGACACACAGTTGTCATTCCCAGCCGGGAGACACAGATTCCCATCGACTCTAAATCGGGGCAAATAACGTCTTCTGAGATGACCCCTGGACACAAACAGGCTCCCTGCTTCCTTCCTTCCTTCTTTCCCTCCCTCCCCCTTCTTCCTTTTGAAGGCTGCCATTGGCTAAGCAAGGCACGTCTGTATTGATGCACATAGTTGGCAGTCTGCAGACAAGATCCACAGAACATCCAGGGCCATAGAGAAAATCAATGGTTCCCATCTCTGCCTGCTCCTAACTGATCTGAGGGCAGAGGATGGATCCTGTTTATGACTTCATTATTGGCTCTGTCCAAATTATTCATTGAGGTACACCATCATAATCCACTGCCTTTGCAGGTCAGTTCTTATTGTCCCTCTTTCACTTTACCATTAACTGAAAAAAGTCACATTTTGGCAGCTCCTTTTGGACTACTTCTGTCATCAATAATGAACATCCTTTTCCTTATGTCCACATCCCCTAGCCAAGTTCAGGTGATGAAAGTTTTGCCTCTTTAGAGCAGAAAAGTAGCTTTCAGAATCTGTTGCGGGTGGAGGAAAAACAACTTCTGTGAACTGACATTTCGGTTTGATCCTTTCATTCAAGGCCACGTGTACACAAATTCTGTGACATGCTGAGAAGTGAGATAACTTTTATGTGACTATGCTAGTTGATATGATGTGTTTCAAGTCTGTCAGCACATGCATTCAGGTGCAAAGAGATGCATACACATTGGCGGCGAGTAATTCAATCAGTGATACAGAAAGTTGTAAACAAGCCTCTGTAGATATTGTCTACAGTTTCCCACCTGACAATTGTGCAAGTGGCTGAGATGTCACCTGCCACAGCAGAGGATGCATGTGCCTGTCGGCCTCCCTGTCATCCGCTCGAGCTGTCAGCCCTGGCCCGGTCTAACGAGGAGAGGCAAGGCTAATTGAATCCTAAACACTTGCTCCTTCTGCTTATCCTTGTCTTTCATTTCCACCACCCTTATATCTCCCACCTTTGCTGGAGGGATCGGTTAACACTCGGGCTTCTAGGACAAGACAACATTATGCCATAGTCTCTGTTATTAACTATAATGTTTTTGTCTCTCTGTTTATTTGTCTCCCTTTTCCTCCCATCTGTACTTCTCTTCTTTCCTCCTATGATCATTTTTATCTCTAGTGGCTCCATCTCTTCCATAGCCCAGGGCTTAATTGCTGTTATCCTATTACTGTTTTAATGGTCGGTTAGCACTGAATTTGGGTGATAAAAATGTATGAGCATAACTGTTCTGGGTCCCTTCTCAAAGCTGAAATCAGAATAAACAACACATCTATCACGCTGTGCTCTTTTTTTCACTTTTGTTCTTTTGTACATTTATAGAAAAGTGAGCTGTACGTAGAAAAGTATGCTCCAAAGCTGCTGGGGTTGCGATCTCAATCTTGGCACTGCTAGGCCTAAAGGCCAAAGCGCTTACCGAAGTAAAATAATTTTCAATAAAATAAAGTCTATTAATGAATAAAACAGCCATGGTAATTGCATCCTAGCTCCTTCCTGGTGCGAGGGAGTTAAAACTCTTTGTACTTCTTTTTTTCATAAGTGGGTTTTGACCCCTGCTGTAGCAGACAAATAAGAACTGCTACAAAGAAACCACTATGAATATCAATCACACTTGGGTGCCCAAGTGAACGCCTGTGCTTTTTAAAGTCAAATACCACTCCGTAGGCTCTGTGATACAGTGGTCAAGGTGGACAAGATTAAAATTGATTAAGGTTTTGCAGCACAAAGGTTTGATCTTCTTTTATTTAAGAAAAATAGAGGGAAAAAGTAGACCTTTAACTCAGTAACCGGTCCTCTGAGGTAGGTCTATATGCTTGAAGACAGCAAAGCTTTGGTAGACCGGGAACTCTTTCCATCCTTAGGGTCATCTTTTAAGTAATGACAGATGAGCTAAGGCTCCACTCTGTCCCCACACACCACACGCTCAGATGTTAATGGCCTCTGATGCTCTGATAGACGGAAGCATATCCCGGGATAAATCATTCCGAGGTCATCGGTGAAGCTGTCAATCATGCGCTCTGATGAAGGCCTGCTGGTTCTTCTCCAATTTTCTGTCTTGGTTTGCATTTGTTTGTCCATTCCTTTCTTTTTTTAAGCTTGTGTTTTTCTTCTGTCTTTTCTTGAAGACCCCGTCTCTCATCTAGTTCTGGCTCTTTCACCGTCGGCAGCATCACGCTGTCCAGCACATTTGCTGTAAACTACTTGAGCAATTTCTGATGTGAGACATAATAGGGACGTTTCATTCAATTAAACACACTCTCTCCCCTGTCCACTGGGAAAACCATTGTGTTTTCAAAAAAAACCCCAGATTAATTATTAACTAACAACATTATGGTTTTTGCAGGCTGATCTGATCAAACAAGCAAAGGGGAGATACAAAATGTACATATACATACATAAAACACACATGCACAGGAACACACTGCAATTTGCCATGACAAACACGTTATAAAATAGATTTCCAATAATTACTGCTGTCATTGCATATTCCTTTTCTCTTTATTTTCTCCTGGCTGTAGGTTTAAGTGGCTGTTCTGTGGAACAAGACAAGCAGTGCTCCATAATGAAGTGTTTAATATTTGATGCCATTGGATTTCACAGCTAATAAAAGCTGTGTGTGTGCGCGCCTCCATTAGCACGCTGTCCAGGCTTGAGAATACTGCTGCATGGCTGGGCAATGTAAATCACAATTTGTCCACTGCCAGCTAATGGGACAACCCAAAAATCTGTCATGATAGAAAGTAACAATACATACACTGTGCTGGAGTTTTACAGTCGCTGATTATAAATTATTCACATCAGTACTTTATGCTGTTTTGGTGCACGGCGGTTTGTGCCAGGGGACATGGAGATATTTTGTTGGAGGAGAGCCTTTGTAGAGTGTTATCTGTTAAAGAATATTTGGGAGGTGTGAGACCATTGGCAGTGTGCGAGTATCTGTTCATGAAAGAGTATTACAGGAAAACGAAAAGTGTGAGAGAGAGCAAACAGAGAAAAGAGAGAAACTGGAAACACGGGGCTTGATCTCTATAAGTATTGATGTTGCCAACGTTCAGCTGCCAATGCAATTTTCAACAGAGAAAACAAATAAAACAAAGCTGAAGCAATTCAATGGGACTGCAATTTCAACACATACATGGTTTGCAATGTATTTTTCTCTTTAGAGTATCCTTTTAATGGAAATGTTTTCTCTTACATGTCTGTCCTCTGTTTTGCTGGCTCATGGAAATCCAGGTAAGAAGAGGATATTTTATTTCTTTGCAATTAATAGTTTGTCTCCCATCTCTCTTCACTACCCCTCTCTCCTTATCTGGTCTTTTTTACCTCATTCTGTGTAATACATCAGTGAGCTCCCCAGAGAAAATTAAAAAAGGAACTGAGGGCCAACAAATGTCAGTGCTAACAGCAGTGTACAGTAAAGGCATGAGAGCTGCTGATTCTAGACCGAGGAGGAGACTGGTTGAGAGAATTCAGAGCTTATGTGGGTAGATATATGTGGGACTGAATCAAGTAATCACTGTGTTCTCTGGTTTTGAATATTTTGGTTTACTCTGCGGGCCGGTCAAACTACTCTGACCTTCAGTTGTTAAAAGATAAAATAATAAGAGACTCAGTTGCAATTTACCATATGATACTTAGACTTAATTCCCTCGTGGCTGAGATATTTCAGACCTGAATATTTAAATGTTTAAGGAGTTAGTGCAAACAACTGTGCTATTACAATCATTCAAGTTTTATATATATATGTTTATTGATATTTAATAAACTCAGCTCAGCAAACCTCCTTTTTTGCAAGCAAGTTTACCTTTGGCTAACGTTACGACGAAGGAGATATTCTTAGCACGGAAGCACATTTTGAATACGTATGGAGTTGGTTTGACTTCAAAGAGAGAAGCGCAAACTGGCAATTCCTAGTAGAGAAACACAAGTATTACCTCATTTCCTCACATTATGGTCTGCCAACAGAGTGCTCACAAAGTTGTAAACAGCTCTTGCTGCATGAGGGGGAGAAGTTGTGTTCTTATTATACAACAGTCACATAACTTTTTGAGTTAGGTCGTCCAACTAAGGGGCGTTATCTCAATTGGCCTATCAGATTTTTAGGAAGGAAGAGTCATTTTAAAATGTGATTATTTGCACCTGTGTTGTTAAAGAATTACAACATCTCAGCTCTCCTTAATGACAAAACTGTCTATTTAAATATTACAGTTGTTAATACATTAGTTCAGAGGAACAGCAATTTCAATACTTCATATGAATAATGGAGCAATATACACTAGCATGTTTGCATTTTTAAACTGTGGTAGTGTTATTTAGGATGCTGAAATGCTTTAAATCAGCGACCCCTTCTTTGTGCCACGGACCGGTTTATGTCTGACAATATTTTCACGGACCAGCCTTTAAGGTGTTGCGGATAAATACAACAAAATAAAACCAGCACCGGTATCTAAAAACAGAAGATTTATTCATAACACATGGCAAAAGACCCAGTGAAACCGTGTTAAAGACAAAAACGATAAAAAATAACGCTAAAAACCCTGAAAACCATAAATTTCACACCCAAGCCTCAACTCTCGTGGCCCGGTACCAAACATGGACTGGTACCGGTTGATGGCCCGGGGGTTGGGGACCGCTGCTTTAAATTGTCAAGTAAAGCCCCAAACAAAACAACACACAGACACACAAAGTGTTATTAGGAAGCTTGTATTATGAGGTAAAATGCTGCACCACTCTCCATTTTGTGAGAAAAATAGACATTTAAATTTGGTGTTTATAGTAGTAGTGCATTGATATCATCTGCAAAACTATTCCAGCTATATCATATTCATAAATGTTCAAAATGCATATTACTGAAAGTTAATTGGCTATGTCTATCCACAGCAGAGTAAAGTGACAAGATCACACAGATACTATCAGAGCCCTGTGAGCATACGCTGCATCTGAGGCGATACTGATCAGATACGCAGCAGGGAGGGTTTAATTTGAAGATACCAGCTATAGAGACTCATATTCCCTGCTAAGGAAGTGGTGCTCCCCCTCCAATTATATTTAGATTACAGAGTTGAATTTAGCTGGTGTTGTAGCTATTATTTAGGGAGGAGTAAAGGTTAGAAAGACTCCCCGGAGAAACCACATGCAGCACAGTTATTAGCTGGGGAACTTGGAGCATCACTTTGCATGATTTCATTTTCCTTCTCTCGCTCTTTTACTTTCTTTTACATCTTTTGCACGAGGCAGCAAAACACAATGTGTTCAGAAACCAGACGGCTGAAAAAATAGTAGCAAATTAAGCAGTGCTGTACAGTGCTGTGAAAAAGTATTTGCCTGATTTCTTGGTTTTTTTTCTGTATTTGTCACACAAAGGTTTTAGATCACCAAACAAATTTTAATATTAGACAAAGATACTCTGAGTAAATACAAAATGTAGTTTTTAAATGTGGATTTTATTTGGTTAGGGCAAAAACTTCTTCAAACCTACCTGGACCTATGTCAAAACGTAATTGCCCCCTAAAACTAATAACTGGTTGTACCATGCTTGGCACCAAGAACTGCAATAAAGCGTTTGTGTTAATGGCGCTGAGTCTTTCATGTCTCAGTTGAGGAATTTTCTCACTTGTCTTTATAGAATTGTTTTCATTCAGCCACATCAGAGGGTTTTCAAGCCTTATTGCCTGTTTAAGGTCATGCCAAAGCATCGGACTTGACTGGGTCACTCCAACACCTCCGATTTGTTTCTTTTTTTTTCTTTGGGGGGGGGGGTACACTTGGTTCTGCTGCATAAACCAAGTGTGCTTGATCTTCACGGCACAAACTGATGGCTTCAGGATTTTGTGGTAGAGAACAGAATTACAAAACGTTGTCCAGGTCCTGAAGCAGCAAAGTAACTGTTACTATGATGTTCTTTTTACGAAATGCTGTAAAAACAATTTATACTTTCCCAGAAGGTTTGGAAATCATCATCGAAGGTGAGCCTTTGTCTATTTTTTGCTCAGCAGTGGTTTTCTCTTTGGTACTCTCCCATGGATGGCGTTTATGTCCAGTCTCTTTCTTATTCTTGAGTCATGACCAATGAGACAATGAGGCCCACAGTTGTTTAGATGTTGTTCTCAGTTATTTTTGACCCCCTGGATGAGCTGTTGATGTATTCTTGGAGTAATTTTGGTTGGCTGGGAAGGTATTTGGATTTGCCCTGGCTGTCTTTATCTAATATTAAAATTTCTTTGATGATCTGAAACATTTAAGTGCAGAAATATCTTTTCGTGGCACTGTGTAAGGATGATGACCTTACTGCATAAAGCCAAATACTTGAGCATGTTTATTTTAAAACTATTACATATTATAATATTTTCTCTATAAGTGGTTTGCACTTAATCGCTGAAGGTGCATGTTCATGCATGGAGGCTGTGATATCCTGCAAGTTTAATATGGGACTAGAAAACCCCTCTCTATGTGAATCACCAATGCTTGTGTCTGTCCAATAGAGATAACTGGCAGTCTCAAGGCTTTGGCTCAGGCCAACACTAAAAGTAAACAATGACAAAGTGTAAAATCAGCTGTCTTTCCAAGCTGTTGGTCAGCCATATGGAAATGCAAATATATCAAAAAAGTGAGAAAGACCATTCATTTGCTACAACGCTGACTCAACTCTGAGTTTGACTCATGATCTTCTGTCAGCTATTTGAGTATCCAGTAGGACCATTTGCCTTTACAGAAGGTACAGAAGTGTTGTCATTGCGTGTTGCTACTCATCCATCTGCTGATGTCACCAACAGCCATAGCTGATGTCCTGAGTTCTTGACAAGACATGCAGAGAGAAAAAATCCAACATATTCTTCACCAGCTTTGCAACACAAATATAACTCAGTAGCTGATATCCTGCAGAGTAAAGTGAATTTTATAGCATAAACTCCACGATAGCTGAAGAAAATCTGTTTCACCACAGAGTCTATCTCTGATAAAAATTTCAGCTGGTTGCACTCAATCCCCAAAGTCCTAAAAAAGAAAACAAATCTCCAGAATCGATGTATTGTGCATCTGCTCTATATAAGCTATATGAACATTTGTTAACTATGCATTTGTCTAAATTAAGATGGTAGTTTGGGAAGGAGTAACTTACTTTACATCAGCTGGAACCATCTGTGTATACAGCTCTGTCCAAAAACTCCCCGCACTAACTCAGACTGAGTAACACAAGGTTATTGTTCCCTCAGACATCAGCAGATTCATCATCAGGCCCAGACATATTTTACATGAACTGATGGATTCAGACTGATGAATGCGATATGTCATCAATGGTAAACAGTATGATTTATGAAGGTGATTTAGCGCCGTGCTTTCACTCACACCTTCTAACTGCCCTTTATTCTGCTTCAGTACTCTGGTATTTATATAGATTTTACCTGCATGAAACACCGTTCATGTAAAGATTTTTTTTTATCTCGAGCTACTCTTAGAAAGGTGACATATCTCCTCTCCTTGGCACTTACAATTAATATTTAATACCGGTGCTTGGCTCCAGCATAACAAAGCAGGTAAGTGGGCAATAGAATATGTTAATGTGGAAATAGTTATTCAGCAAAACAGCTCCCTATGTAACAATGACTGGAGAGAAGCAGGGTGAAAGAAAGGTACACGTGCAAAGCAGAGGGGGCTCACTCTGTGTGCCTGAATGAGGCATACAGTGTACCTCAAAGTGACAAAGGAATCTTTGGTTTTTGATCTGTTATTGTTAGAGCCAGATATGCTTATTGTGTCAAAATATCCCACGATACTCTCTAAAAGTGTAAGTAATGTCAATTTTTCAGTCTGAAGAAAAAACTAAAAACCCCAGAAGTGGAAGTGGAAAGTGGGAAACTGGCCTCAGCTGTGAAAAAAGTCACTATTTGAGTTACTTGTGGAAAATCTCACCCAGCATGGGATTTGAAGCTTTCTAGCTCTCTAACGCCACACATACATGCAACTACATGTGTGCCGCTGTACGGATAAGTGTTTGCATGTCGCGTAACGATCTTTGGGCAACGTTTATCTATTGCTTCCAGGAGATAATGACCTTTTGCAAAAAACATTCTCGCTGACACATCACTATATGCAGATTATAAGATGAAAAATGTTTAAAACGCAAGAGATGCTCGCATACCTGCTGCCTCACGCTCACATAGTCCAAGAATAGTGAAAGGAAAAAGGTAAGAAAATGGGCAGAAAGGAGGACAAGAAGGATGCGATACGTAATGCTTTCTAATGAATGTATAAATCACTATTTGCTCGGAGGGATGAGGAACACCTAATAGTAATTAAGGAATTGTCAAGTTCTGTCGAAATCCACTATTGAACTCAGATTAGTTGATAATGGGAAAATCAGTGAGCGGGGAGAAAAAGTTAAGCTTCTACAGCGAATACAAGGAATGCCTCATTGTCACTTAAATATGTTAACTGCTGAGGGATGTTTGTTTGTACCAGATTGTCAAGTATTACAAGCATGAGTTGTGCATCTGTGTTCAGTCAGACTCCTGGGTTGATTTAAGCCTAGTGCAAATTACCTGCAGAGGCACAAACTTTTGCAGCACCACATGTTCTCAGTTTAGTGGGGTGGTTATGAACTCCAAAGATGCAAATGGCCACATTTACTGTAGAGATACTTAAAATGCACTTTTGTTAATTAAGACCTGATGGTTGACTATTTGCAGAAGAGAAAGTGCAGGTTTTCTGTTAGCAAGCTTTAAATACAGCTGGTAGAAGCAAACATATTTGGTACCACAGTCATGCTCTTCTTTCCACAAGAGGGGAGGCACTGTGGGAGAGAATGCATCTGTTGATAAAGTTTAAAACTGCTTTTTTTTCTCCCTTCTCCAATAAATCCCAGTGCCACCAGGGGATATTTGTGGTGGTTCTTTAATCCGTTAAGTTTCTTGTCTTGGTTTAGTTTTATTTTTAATTAATTAATATTGTACTATACTTAGCCAATAAGAAATCCTAACCTAAAGCAGTTTTAGCATTTAGGAATAGGGGAACTGTAGTTAGGTAAGAATAATGCTCATGGGCAAAAGTACTTAACCGAAAACATAAACTGTCAGATAGCAAACTGCTGGGCTGCTGAATGCACAAAATTCCTGGACTGTGCGTGTGATGCGAGTGGGTGTCTGAGGGACTTTGTCGGGACTCTCTCCTTTTCTAAATGGTAGAAAGCAAAACATAAGTGCTCGAAATATAATTAGTAAGAAAAGCCAAGACAGCAGCTGTGAATAATTTAAGGTGGCAGTTTATGCAAATTGTCCAAATCTAGGACATGGTGCAGAAGGTGTTAGCATTTTACTGCTGACAGAATGAAACAGAGCTGAGTAGTATATGAGGTGTAGAGTCCGCACACTGGCGAAACACTGCCAGCATCACTCCATTAGTTTCCCATTTGTTTGGGATGGAAATGTATATCTTTTGCACAAAGATGTGGCTTCTGTGTACGCGGTGTTAGCCTTGTGCTAATGATGCATTAACAGGCGGCAGGCAGGAAAATCCCTTTCTCGGGACCACCTGGATAGCCTGTGATTGTGCTGGCTTTTGACTGATTATGACATATTTAAATAACTTTTTACTTTTGAAGGACTTAAAACGCTGAAGTAAGGGCAGATGTACAGCGTCTCTGTACCTGGGGTCATTCGGCATCACTCACTGCATGGTCTCTTGATGGATACAGTCTCTCTTCATGAAACAGAACAAAGCTGGAAGGCTGCTTTAAACTGAACTCTCACCTCAAGCACAGAAACATTCAAAGTAAAATTTGATCTAAGGTGAGCTGTTGTCACCATGGCAGCACAGCGAGAGCCTCTCTCTTCTACCTCAAATCCCTTACGGGAGAAAAGTTAGACTTCTGCTTACTTTGCCCAGAGATGACTGCTTTAGAGTTTTGGGTAGACTTTATTACCTCTTTAATTAGATTCCAATTATGGAATTTTAATATGCATTATTACATGCAGTACCCGACACACATCACTACCTGCTGAATTCATTTGCTGGTGTTTAGCCATGCTCAGAGAGCTGACGGAATGGAATTCAAAATAGGAGTCAATGAAATGGAAAGGAGTATGTGCGCACATGTGGAAATTGAAGCACAGCTACGTATTTGATCATCCAGTATTATTGGCCCACTGTCATTTAAATGTGGGGGCTGGCAGTTTCTGTAACCAGAGACACTGCATATTGGCTGGATATGTTCAATAATTGTTGCCCTGTAGCGATCAAGAAGAGCGCTGAGCGTTACTCAGCATAAAAGGACCATTGTGGCCATGTCTTAGATGCTGACAACCACATTGATTTGCATGAATCAAGCTTATATGCCTATGAAGCTCAGACACAGCTACACACCCTTAATCTGCTCATTCTTTCTTTCTCTTTTTGTCTTTCTCTCTGCTTTTCTGACTGCCTCAATTTCTCAGTTATTTTACGTCTGCATCTCTGCCTCGCTCCTAGTCTATGTGTTCATGCCTCGTGCCGTGCTAGTGGTTTTGTCAGTTTGACATTCAAACAGTATCCATGAAGAAATATTCCTCTGCATCACTGCGTTGCCATCACCCAGGACTGCTAATTTGAATTCTAACACGTCAGCAGAAAGAGGTTAAAAACATCAATACTCATAAATCCCCAATATTTGAATATGGATCCACATACAAAAGGACTGACCACAGTAATAACGGCAGCAGGACTTAACTGTAAGCCAAAGCAAAACCCCCTTAACTCAACATTGGATGCTATTATCTGTGCGTTTCAAAGCAAGCTACAGCTGAGTTATAGGGTTTTCTTAAGGATAAATGGATTCCCAGAGAAGATCCTTCCTCAGCAAATCACTGTGAAATTCTCTGTTATAAGTATATTCAGCAATACGGAAATTCATTTCCACTGTCAGACGTAGAGATTTTTTTCCCCCAAAGAGGGCATGCAAATGAGGGCAGGAGGTAAAGGTAAAAGGGAGAAGACAGTTCAGGTGTAGACTTTAAAGGAATGGATAGAAAGATAATGAAAGAGAGGGAATGAGAGTACATATTGTACCTGACAACTCTCTCACTCTTTTGTTTTTTTACTCTGCCCTTTCTCTTTATGGCTACTTCACACTCACAACAGGGGGACTATTTGTTTCTCTGAGTGGATTTGCTTCTCTCAGTGGGCATCTGAGAGAATGGGAACCAGAATGACAGAATGAGTACACACTCAAACACACAGTTTCTTAGACACATTTACAAACAAGTAGCAGTGCAAACAAGTGCAATTTAAACATGCAAAAAAAATGCACACGCAAGTGCACACACAATTGTACTAAAGGAGTCCAAAGCGTCACTATCCAGCATTAAAATTCTTGAGGAGATGAGTGCATGCATGACACATCCTGTAGTTTTTAGAGTGATGAAAGGAGTGTGCTGCACATAGATGTGCAAAGAAATATGTGGAGGGAGCCGAGAGGTGATTCACTGAAGTGCAGACATTCATATAAATTTTTTGAATTTTGTGGAGTGTGTGAATGCCAGGCAGTCTGTCTGGTTGCCATTCATTGTTTAACAAATCATGTCATGCCCCATCTCCTAGAAAACATTAAAACCATCTTCAATTTCAAGGGGAAGTAACTACTTTCGTTTCCAGACATTGTTGTGACTCAGATGTGAGAAAAATCCATGTGAAGTTCTGCACAAAAGTGAGTTAAATTGAAAGTGGTAGACCTTACAACCTGCATTAAGAACTAATGGCAAAATGGTACATTTATTGCGTTTTCCAGTCATCTAGTAGGTTATGCTTTTTCGTCTGATTTAAAGATGGGACCTTTTTTCAAGGAGTTTTTTATTTTTATCTCCTTATGAAATGAACTGTTTATTTCTACATCTATTTTTATAGCCATTTGTCTAGTTTACTGTTCACTCCAAGCACTTTAAGTGCTTCATTATCTCACACACACACACACACACACACACACACACACACACACACACACACACACACACACACACACACACACACACACACACACCCACAGATTTGAGGACACTTTGGGGGTTTCTGTGTCTCTGTATCTGTTTTTCTGTAATAAAGACACTTTAATATGCAGATCAGGGGAGTCGGGGATCAAATCTCTGACCTTTCGATTCATGAACGATCGTCTACATCCTGACCTATAGCTCCCCCGCATATGTTTAGTTTCATGTATTAAGTCGCCTATTTTATGACTAAGTGAATGGCCCGTCTCACTCAACAGTGACTTAAAAATGTTGGTGAAAAGGTTGCAGGAGAGAGTTTTCATTTGTTAGCAATTTCATTTTAATTTAAACACTTCGGATGCATAATACTTAAAAGCCACAATAGTACTGATGTTGGAATCTGCCATTTCTAACCAGTCAGAGAAGTCGGATGATTTATGTGCTTTTTCTACCTTTCACCCTGTAAAGCTGTTGTAAACATTTACTAGTCCCTTATATACAGGCACATATGATGAGAAACCAGGTGGTATAAATAATATTCCAGACTAGAACTGAGGTAGAAGTAGAGCCACTCTGTAGTAAAAATGAGAGGAGCTCATCTGATGAACAGGGTGAAACTGACATAATGTGAAACTACAAATTGAATGTGCAGCTTTAAGAGTTTGTTCAAATCAAATTAGGAATGAAGAACTCTGAGGATAGCCTTTGCCTTTAAACTCAACTTTAAGCTCTAAAAATAGGCGAGAACATTGCCCAAAGCACTATAAAATAAGACCCAGCGTATGTGCTTTCCTTGATCATGCTTAACCGCCACCCCACCCCCAAAAAAACACAGTTTCAATTTTCCCATTCAGTACTCAGACCATCAGGACCTAAGTGACGAGATATGGACATGAAAGGCTAAGTCAAAATACGCCTTAAAATAAATCGGTGTTAATCTGCCGAATTGAGTATAGTGACACTTGCCGCACTTCGCTGTGCATGTGTTGCTTCAAAGGTTCAATCACAAGATTTAATAATTATATGTATTTTTTTTAATAGTGCTGTTACAGAGCTAGGGGCTTTGCCAAGCCAATACTGAGTCATACAGGCATGGTTTGGCACACTGGAGAAACGCAGAGGTGAGATGAACCACTGAGGTGTAACTCATGGGCCATAATTGCATTTTCTCACTAAATTGCCCAGAGCAGAAGAACAGTGGCTGGATGGGGATTAATTCAGTCTAAACTGATTTAAACGCAGTGCATTTCAGCAGTTGATTAATCATCACCTATGAGCTCTTGATTTTATGTATCCATTAGCTTTTAATATGAGTGCCCTGTTTTAGAGACGTAACCTTTTCCAAGATTACATTACTTATCTGAGGCAACATGTTGGAGAAAATGAGAAAGAGAGAGTGACTTGCAAGTCGAAGCATGGGGGCTTTGCTTTGCTCGTGCAGTCTAATAAAGGTGAAACAACAGAATTAGATGCTTTTAATATCATGTTTTATTTGAAATAAGACTGGAATTTTAAGTAGCTTGCAGTATTTCATCATTCTTCTCAGCACTTGTGAAGTGTATGTCAGATGTCACGCTGAGGTTGTTGTTGTGATTAAAGGAGCAGTTCTCGACTCTCTTTTTATATCGTGAGTGTTTGATTTAAAATCGGCGTGCCGGATCACGCCCAGGCAGCGATCGTCGAGTAGAAACTCAAGGAGGAACAGATTAAGCCTATTTCTTTTTGTGAATTGTTTGTCATACACAAGTCTGGTGGCGTAAAATGTGCATGACGTGTCACTAATATAACTGGACACCACTGGGATGGTACACAATTATAAATAATAGAAAATGCTTTTTAAGTAAATATATACTTCAACTCAAACTGGAGCTGCATTGCTATATGTTTAATGATATACTCAGCATGAGAAGCTATAAAACACATTAGGCATTCTGTTGCATATTGTCCAGTAATGTCTAAATTAAGGCTGTTTTCCTAATATTTCTGCAAACAGACCAAATATTAAATCAAGCATACATAATGGTTGGTTACAGACTCAAACTCAGCAAGCTGTATGGCCAAACTACTAGCCCATATGGTTGATGGCTCATCTGATACCTGTCTGGATATCCCGTTAGCAAACGGCATGGTATATGGTGTAAGCTGTTTGCTGCTTTTGCCAGCATATAGCTACTGCTGACTCTGCAAGCTGATTTGCCAGCCTACCTACAGCACAGCTCCTCCATTTCACGCTACCAATGCTATTTCAGACTTAATTAATGTCAAGCCCATTGTCATTGATGCAATTTTTGTGCTGTGAGGTGGTCTTTCTGAAGCAAGGTCCCAGAATAGAGCCATATAATCCTAATTTAACTAAAGCGGTGCTGTCACAGTGACAATTGTGGATGTCCTCAATGGTTCCTTAACATTAATTAAGTTGTTATTAACATTTACGTCACACCAAATATTAAAGGGTGTATTATACGTATACATAATAATAATAATAATAGTAATAATAACACCATAACAAAGGTTTTAAATTAAACTGTAAGTACTTGTGAATAAACCTTTTGAGTATTTTAAACAAAATTAGACACAAATTATATTTCTTATTAATGAGTACTTTGGTGGTATTACATACAAAATACAAATTAGACCATACTAAGTGTTTTTAAACATAACCAGTGGTAAGAAATGATTAAGACATGATTAAATTGAATGTTAATCAGGTCATTAATAATACATTTGTTGTTGTTTTTTTGCCACTCTTAGCTTTTTAATAATGTAATAAAAGACTAAATATTTAAGAAAAAATAAATGCTAAAAATAAATAATGAAACAAGAACAGGAAACTGCTTCTTTTTTTCTTACTGTTTTACTTTTCGTTTAACTTGGCCTTGAAGCCACAGATCATTTCAGGTCTGAAGTAAATGCCTTCAGGATTGTCGCTTCTGAGTGGCAGGGGCCACACAGACCCTTTGGAAGCTGTCTGCACCTGTAAACACAACTAAAGTGTATTACACCCTGCTCCTCAAAACAATGTGTTACTACTAGAGGAAGTACCACTGCTTGTCCTTTCTTCTAAAATACCCGAAAGGTACTCATTATCTGAAAATAGCGTAATTTGTTTCTTCGTTCCTTTAAAGCTGTCAATTGTCAATTCTTTCTTCAACTGTATTTATTACTAAATGTTTTAGACACTGAAACTTACAACATAAATTCAGAAAGATTTTCTTGTAAATGTTATGAAATGAAATTATAGTTTTATTTCAGGCTGTATTTTGAAGAAGTGTTAACTGAATTTAGGTCTTTTATTAAGGAGTAATACCGCTGAACTCACTTTACTAGTGCACTTTTAGCTCTAATTGTGTAAGAATAGCATATGCGATCGTTTAGAGTGCATATTTGCTATGCTGTCACTAAAGGGGAGTGGTTGCATGCAGGTTTTGCAATGAATAATTTATTAATGATGTTGAATTATTTATGTACAAATGTGCTAGTCAGAGTCACCTGTAGTTAATTTCCAGTTGCTAATTTACACACCACGATGGGCTCATACAAGGACCTAAACCCTGACATTCACTAACACCAAAGAGTCTTCTGTCCTTGCGTTGTTGTTTTCCTGCTCTCTCTGTCTTTCTTTGATTTTCACTAATAAGCCTAACATTACAAAATATACCTTCTTATGAGTATTTTTTGCTTCAAGTTGGACTCAGGAACGTTAAGACTGATTCTGTCAAAGAAAAAAAAAACCCTCAGGTCATCAACATGCATTTGATTTTGGAGGGAGAGAGGTTTTGTAAGAAGAGGCATTCACGATAGTTACCATCAGGGCACAATTTGCAAAGGTCAAGGCACTGAATTACCTGAAATGATCTGCACTGCTCTACTGTTAAAACATACTCTAGTTTCACCATTTCTTTGTAGTTTGTTAGATGCCAACAACAATAAAACCAAGAGGCAGCTTATCTTGGTGCTATTTGGTTTGGTATTTAGTTTTTAGATAAAAGATCAAGATCAATGTGTCTGATAAAACCTCTAAGTACACTGTGTTGTCTCATTTTGATTTACTAAGGGACCGTGTGGTTATGAATTATACATAATTTGTGTACACATAAATAATAGACAGCTGTCCCTGGCCTTTAGGAAATCTAACAGCTAACCAGTTTTAAATGTGCTCTGCCTTCAGGTCTTGGTTCACTTGATAGAATAGCAACTGAATAGCAATAATAATAAACTTGATTTTAGTATCAAGTAAAGATATGTACAGTCATGTGGAAAAAAGGATGTTTTCACAGCAGGACATTTTAGATTGTGTCATTATTTATTTAGCAAAAACTAAGGCAAAATGCAGAAACAGTATTTGAAAGACCAAGTACACCCACAATATTCAGTAGCTTATAGAACTACCTTTATAAGGAACAGCTTGAAGTTATCGTTTTCTATACCACCTTATCAGACTCTCATATCGTTGTGGATGAATTTTGTCCCACTTTTCTTTAGAACGCTGCTTCAGTTCATTGAGGTGAGAGACACTCATTCATGCACAGCTCTCCTAAGGTCCTGCTGCAGCATTTCAACCAGGTTGAGGTCTGGACTTTGACTGGGTCATTGCAGCACCCTGATCTTTTTTTTTCAGTCATTTGGTTGTTGATTTGCTGCTGTGCTTGGGAGCACTGTCCTGTCGCTGGACCCAATTTTAGCCAAGTTTTAGCTGTTGGACAGATGGCTTCACATTTGATTCGGAAATACTTTGGTATACAGAGGAATTCATGGATGACTGAGTGACTGTAAGGTTCCCAGGTTCTGTCGTTATGAAACAAGCTCAAACCAGCAACCCTCTATCAATGTGCTTGACAGTTGGTAGTGTATGAGTTTCTTGGACATTTTGGCCAAACATGTTTTCTTTGGTCTGTCTATCCAAAGAACAATGTTGGAGAAGTCTTTTTTTTCACATGCAACTTTGCAATCCTAAGCCATGCTGCTGTTTTGAGGCTTTTCCCCTGGCAACCCTTCCAAACAAGCCAAAATCATTTTCTGATCAGACTGTCGTGAACTTTAACATTTAACATGCTAAGTAAATCCTGTGGAGTCTAAAATGTAGCTCTTGCTTTTTTTTTAATATTCTGAGCTTTACATAGTCTGACCTTGAAGTGAATATGTTGCGACTGCTGGGAAGACTGTGAAGACTGGCGAAATTACCAGAGCTTCTGCTTTCACAGAACTGGTCACAGTTGCTGATGATCAGTCAATCAAGTGCATTTGATTAGTGGCATGTGGCTGCTACATTTTTTTGTTAGGTCTTTGGTTAACTGCTGATTTCTGGGACTGTTGTTAGAGGATGTGTTTCATTTCATAAAACCACCAGTTTTATCACAATCAGGTTCTACCTACCTATAGTACATTTTACACAGTGTATCTCCACTCAGTTATTTCCTCAAAATCATTTAGCTGATGAAACCCTCCTGCTTTGCCCTAGAAAAAGAACACAATGGCAAAATTCTCATTTAAATTTTTGTGGCTGAATCTATTTGATTCAGTTAAAGCACCTTCAACAAAAGACAGAAAACCCCAGCAATGAAACAACTCCCTATGAGTAAGCGACAAAGGGAAGGAAACCCCCCATTTAAAACAGGAAGAGTCCTCTGGTAGAACCAGGCTCATGGAGAGCCACATCTGGTTTGGTGTGAGGGGAGGGAGGGTCAGCTCTAGCTATAACACCAAAAGAGATTTAATTCTGCAAAATGAAGAAACAAAAAAAGAACTGTAGCTGTTGACAGACACTGTATTTATCCATCTTGGGTCAAATATCATGTTTGTTTGCCCTTTCTCTCACCTCATAATGCGAGTTATTTTACTGCTCTTTTCATTTTTCTTATTTAGGGCAACTACAGTAGCTACCCTGTAGCTGACATCTTCATGCAAAGTCTCACTATTTTAAGCTCTGGTCAGTAATGCTCCCTAAGAACTGTTTTGAAAGGTACAGTTTTGCATGTGATCACAGTAGCTGACAAGCAAAACACTAGTTTAGTCTGCAGTCCGTGCACTGAGAAGCACAGATATTCCCAACAGATATGTTGCTACATTAAGGTGTCATGCTATGACTATCAAAAGTAAAGAACAGCCACGTGACGCTTTGCTGATACTTGTGGTTCCTAGAGTTTCCAAAAGTTGAAAGGGAGGCAGAACCTTCAGTCCTATCACACTCCTCTCCTGTGGAACCAGCTCCCAGTTTGGATTGAGGTGGCAGACACCCTGGCTCCTTTTATCCCCTTAACACCTATTGTAGCATATTTGATATGTACAGGTTTTTGTGAGTTTTTGAGGCTTCTGCAGTGTGACACCCCCTGGAAAAAACGTAATAAATTGCACAGAATTCCTTAAAAAATGCCAGATGTAGTAAATACCATATGGAAATTAGGCTTAAAACTTGGCTTTTGGTCAAATGTGTAGGGGACTCTGAGCCATCCCGTAGTTATATTGCTATGGGCTCAGGTTGATGGCTGCGTCACATGATGCAATGGCTGTATGTATGCCATTGAATTTTGTCTTCTCTCTGCCATAGTTGTATTTTGTCCTTGTCCATTTTCTCTTTTTTATTCATATTAACTTGCATTTTACTCTCCAACTGGTTGGAGTAGGCTGCTTCTTCTTGAGACTGGTTTTCCATCTAAAAGGGAGACCCTTCCCATCACCACTAAGTGCTTCTTCATAGGGTATCATCTGATTGTTTTTGTTTTCTCTCTAATATTAAAGGGTCTTTACTTTTAAAAATAAAGTGCTTTGAGACAACTGTTGCTGTGAATTGTATCTACATGAATACAGTTGACCTGAATTGAGTTGATGCCTCTTTAATTTTATTCTTTGCTCGATCTTTGCTGGACTAGATCAAGTAAGAACCTTTTTCTACTGGTAGTTCCCAATTGTTACTCAGAAAGAGATATTATAGTTGATATACTTAATAGAAATGCATAATGCATAATTATGAGTCACTGTAGTTTGTTTTTCTTTAATTGCTTTTTATTTAGTTTTCATATTGAATACAGTTCATTATTTATTTTTTAAATTAATGTTGATTGTGTGTTGATTAATATTTTCTTTGGAAATTACCCCAATTAAAGATAAAACATGAAAACTATAAACTGAAAGACAAACTGCCTGCTGTGGTTTTTTGTTGACTTTAGCGCCGGCTGATGCAGTCGGCTGTGTGTTCAAGGACACTGACATATACTTCCTTTTTGTCACATTTGTTCACTGCTGACAAGAGACAGATTAGGGAAGCTGGTAATCATTTTGGTGGACTTCTTGACAGCATCTGGGACTTGAAAATAACAGAGAAGTTCAGAGCATATAGCGGTTGTCAGATTGGTGGGTGTCAGTTCGAAGATGCCAGCATGCTCACTTTGACACATGGCCTTGCTAAAAATGATCTACTTCCTCAGTTACATTGTTACATTGTATTCTGCCTAACAGAAGTTAGTTTACGTCCCAAAACAATGGTTTTGCAAATTGCAGCTTTTGGGAATTGTCCAGGTTTTCTCTTGAATATTCACAATGTTCTGTTTTCATTGTATTTATGCGTGATGATGAATAAATGTGCAGTCGGTGTGTAAACAATTCTGCCGTTCCTATTCGTTTGGAGACACAGTATTAAGTCATAGAGAAACGAACTGGTGAAAAAAACAAGTTTATTCTTTTTAAAATTTAAAGATTGGCATAACTAGTTGCGTCCCAGTGGTTTGCGCATATTTCTTCCTTCATTGATTGAAAGCTTTATGTTCTTTCTGTTTGAGATTTCTTTCAATTTTAAATCTGCAATTTAATTTTCACGATATTACCTTAGTTTTTGCGTTAGACAAGCAAACATCTTTTTAGTTCTTGGTTTTGTATCTGAAGTAAATAAACAAAAAAAACCAAAAAAGCGCCCCAGAAAACCACAGATGGTACTGTACCATTGTACTGTAGCCAGGTTTAAAAAATATATATTTTAAAATTTGGCTAGTGTTTGTTAAATCTCTTCACTACTTTATGGAGCTTGTTGAGTTTTCATTCCTCCATAACGGTTTTGATGAGTGGGTGGAATAAGAGATAAAGAATATGATTAAAATTCACCATTGATTGATATGCACAACAAGTTGATTTTAATGTTTTTCATGACTAATTACTGCTGGAGTGTCCCAGCATGTCCACATCAGTGTTTCCCTCTTAGCGTTGCCTGTCAGTATACGTAATTTCTTCTCATTCAGCTGCAAAACTAATGGAACCCAGAGGTTGGCCACTGTCAGATAAGTTCTATTTAACCATTACCATTCTTGTAAAATTGGCTTTCACTGATCCCATCCTCAGGTATATGGGGGAGGCATGTCTCTAACATGTCTACACACAGGCTCCCCACCCCACCCCCCAACAAAATCTAGGCGGAATTTGAGGATTAAGCGCAGATGTAGTTTTACTTGCTTCAAGCACAAGCTTGCCTCATCATTACAGTGCCTTCCACAAAACCCTTCCACATCTAGTTGCACATTTTACAGGGGTTTCTTCATGTAAATTATCATTTGATTATGAACTTGTGTGTATATTTATTGCATTTCCACCCCTGTCACTCATTCTGCCGCGGTATAATACGAGTAGTAGGGCAATACTATTATAGTGTCAAGTCATCTCTGTGGAGAAAAGCAGCTCACAAACCTCCATAGAAAAGAGAATAATTCTTTTCCATCAAAAGAGATCACACCAGCAAAGGGTTAAGAAAGGAGAGCTCTGGAGGGAGCTCGTGTTAATGTCATTTATGACTTTGCAAATTATGCATTATAGACAAGAGCAAAGAGGAGACTCAGAAAACATAATTGCATTGATTTCTCAGTGATGTCTACAAATAATGGCATTTCTCTTGATCCAAGGGAAGAACAGGATGGATTGTGAGGCCTGAGGGCACAGCCTCTTACATCCACTCAGACGCTAGCTCATGATGCTTTTTAAAAACATTATATCACACAGTTGTAAACACCCAAACGTTTGCCCACATACACATTCAGGTCATCATCTTCTCCCATCTAGCCCAGATACAGACCAAATGCACAGAGGCTTGCATACAGTACACAGGCACACAAATCTGCATGGACACACACAACCCCCCCCACACAGATCTTATTGCTTCCTCTCCATCCAGACTCTTAGTTTCTCCCAGAGGCTTGATTTTAGATGAAATGTCAGTTTTAATGGAAATGGGAATGGAATAACAAAAAAGCAAGTTTTCTTGTTTTTCATTTCACCGAAGAGGGTGTTTCTGCTAGATTGGACGACTCGGGCGTTTACTAGTGGTTCATACAGTGCGTGGCATTAAATTCCACCCAAGGCAAAGGACATTGCTTTTATAGCCGTCGTTTCAGAGTGGAGAGTGACGTTGGACTGTTTTCCAAGGTGTACTACATTATGCAGAAATGGGGAGAGAGGTTAAAGTGTTGCAGGAATAGGACGCGGATACACTAAACAGTTGACTTTAGCACAGTACAGACTATCATATTCGTTTTGTGACCTTTTTTAAAACACCATATGGTAAAAAAAGAGCCACTGGTTTTCTCAACAGTGATCTAAAATGTAGTGGTTGCTTATCTTTTCTTGCTTAGACAGTAGAGAACATAAGAGAGACACTTGGAAGTAAAAGATCAGGAATAGAGAGGATGTCACTGGACAGGTCTGTCATTCTTTATAGATACTGTGTGATGATAGGGCCCGTCACCGAGATACGCGCTCTCTCACTCTTCTGAAACATGATAAAGTGGCGCGCTCCTCTGTATACCCGTTATCTCCCTACACATATCTGGGCTCTCTCTTTGGACGACTGTTGTATCTCTACATCTTGAGAAAAATCTTTCTCTTTGAAGGAGGATATCTCAGAGCCTAACTTTATCGTTTCATCGCTCGTAACCACAGTCTCAGTGGCCTGATCACATTTTGTCGAAATACGGGGCCTGCGCCTTATAAGGACACTGTCACGTGTTCTTGTTTATTCGCAAGCACATCTAAAAATGTCTTTCTTTCAACCTTCTTTTTCCCCTTTCTCACCCTTTCTTTTCTAATTCCTTCATCCAAAGTTGTTTGTGTTTGTGTGAGCATGTGTGAGAGACTGTGTGCTCCATTAACTCTCCTTTCTTGTCTTTAGCTGTGTTTGGATTGGTGTCATGGCCCTAATACCCACTCCGCATGGAAATGGACCCCTTCTCTTCCCCACCAATTCCCTTCTGCTCTCCTATGCTTTGCTCTTTTCTCCTGCTTCTTTTAGCGCTACTTGTCCCAATCTGTCACTCTCTTTGTTTTTGGCTAACCTTTATTTGGTTTTCAGAAGACAGCGCTCACGTCATTGCTGCACAACACTGTATATTGTTTTTTTGTTTTTCTTTTAAGTGATTGTGTCATTACAACACATCATATTAGGACACCGGCATTTTTCCCTTTATTTATAAATGCATTATAATATTATACACCTGTTTTTGCTGAGAAAACATGAAATCTGCATTAAATGAAAGTGGAATTATCAGGGCCAGTTTGTTTCACTCCTCTTAATTAAAAATAGAAATTGCAACAGATTTAAAAAATGCATGTGAAACCAAATGAGTCGTTAAGGTGGACATTTTTGTAGTGCACTCTATCTCTCGAGCTTCCTCTGTTCATCTTTCTGCTCCACTAACCACTTCACTCAGAGTCCTGCACCCTGCCCCCGTCTGACAGTATCTGCTGAGGAGGGTTAAAGTTGGAGACAGGGACAGAAACTATTGAATCTCTGTGTCTGTCCACCGGGCATTTCGCTGTTTGTTAATGTGTCACTGCTGTTGTGCGCTCTATGAGAAAGAGGCACAAACTCCCCATATTAAATCAAAACTTTTACAGTTACCCTCGCTGTTTAAGATCCCTTATTCCTGTCTGATAAAATATTTGGCTAGTCCTGTTTTTTTTATTTTAGTCTCTTCCTCAATCATTTCCCCGTTTGTTTTTGTTTTTTCAATAGCTTTTTGTCTTTCTTTAAGTCATTGCATCTCGTTGCCTCTCACTGCAACTTTTTGCATCTTTGTCATTTAGAATAAGCAGGATTCCCCCAGTTAGGCAGTCAGGTCATCCCAGTACTCTGTGTTCAGTACCAGGGCAGACGCAGCCCAAGGTGACTGTATGTAGAACTCTCCTCAGGAGACATGGAACACCTGTTTGGACCAAAAGACTCACACACACATCAACACTCTTTGTCCCTCTACTCCATCAACAGTGACAATCCTTTCCTCCTTGAAAGTTGATCCGTGCAGCCAAAAGTCACGACGAACTGTTGTTATAAGCAAAGCCTTTGGTTTCCTTTAATTGCTTATTCAGGCATTTATACAATAAGAAAGGTCAGACATGATTAAACCGGGTCCTGTTTTGGTTGACCATATTTTGAGCTTTGATTTTTATCTCTATATACTTTGATAAGGTCAATATGGGCCATGATAACCAGTTTATGCAATATCGATTTGCTATTGAGTCTGATTGTTGCCAGACGGCGCCCAGCAGGTGGCCTTGAGGTATAATCAATTTATCAGCAACTTTAATCGACAAGGACCTCTGCAATAAAGGCAGACAGTGTGTCCTCAGGTAATCCAATACAGCCAGCCTCTGACACACACTATTTTTATATGTGTGTGTGCATTTGTGAAAAAGAATAATAAAAAAAAAGATTTTTAAGATTTCTGTATGTCTTTAATTCCTATGTGTGTGTGGCTCTTTTTATCTTCTCGCAAGAAACTCCTCTATCGCGCCCCGTATTTCTTCCACTTTCTGTCCCCTCTCTCTACCTCCACGTTCATCCTCCATATCTTGTTGTGTAGGTGAAGATGAGTTATAGTGGTCAGAGCGATGCTGCTGATAGATGAAGGTGAACTCAGCTCTGGCCTACAACAGGAGACTTTAGAGGACACGGTGGCTGCCATCCATCCTCCTAGCCGCCTACATATACCTAAACTCTCAGTGCACACTCGAGCGCAAACAGTTTTTTTTTCTCACACTAGCTATAGTTTTAGAAAGTGGCTTGATTCTCACCAAAGACACTGTTGCATCTTTTTGCACCTTAGGTGAGAGATTGCTTTTTTGTTTTTTCCCCTGTGAAAAAACAAAAAAGTTTGTAGCCTCTGCTAAATCTTTCTTAATAATCTGTCATTTGATGTGTCAGACTTGTCAAAGCAGTGTAATTCTGTGTCTTGGTTAAAGATTTATTTTGCATTATACACATTCCAAGGTATCACTGTCGTGCACTGAATACTGAATAATATTTCTGACTTTATATAAAGCATGTTTCTCTAGACTAGCTGCACATAACCTTGGAGGATTCCAGTTTATTCCTTCATTCAGCCCCAGCCACCGGTTGCTCTAATCAACCCAGTGACTGTTGACTCAACATATCCCAGCTTCAGTGTTAGGGCAGTTCATCTTGTCACGGTTTAAAGGACATCTCTCTTCTGCAAGTATTATCGGTGTCCTACTTCAGTGCCACACCTGCTCCTTTATCAGGCACACGATAGTGGGGATGGTGAGCAGTGCCACTGGGAGAGCCCCGAGTCCCACTTCCTTATCCTGTGCGCCCAGGTGTGGCCCTCTCCCATATCCGCTATCGGCGGGAAATTACACGCACCTTAAGCCCATTACCACTTCAAAAGGAACAGGCATAGGGAAGTGGAGTAGAGTCTTCCCATTAGTGCCCTGCAGCATTCAGTTGTGCTGTACCTGTTTCCACTGTCAAGAAATAATTAATTATGGCAAATTCATTATCCTGGCACCAAATAGCATATAGGTCATCCAGGGGTCTACTAGTGTAGGTGAAGAAAGGTGCTGTGTTTGAATGTCAGTATGTCTTATAGCATTCACTGTATTAAGCTATAAATCCGTTCCATTAGAACAGGTATATGAGAAAAACCCTTCTTGGGATTTATTGCTGCCATCACCAAAGGAACGGATTAGAAATATTTATTGCTGTGCATGTTGCATTTTTTTGACTCCGGCGTAGACTCTATTTTCCTGTCATCTGCAGTTTTGATGGCACACGAGAAGGCCAGATGATTATACTCTTTTCCATACCTAGATATTTTACCACTGGATGACAAGCACTGCAGTTCTGTATGGAAGATGCATATCCATCAGTGCTACAAATGTTTACATGCAAATGAAGGGATATGTGGAATGAGTGAATAGGTATAGGGAGAAAGCGTCTGAGGGCTCAGGAGAAAGTTATCACTGCTGTCAGCAGAGTTGATCTGCGTGTCATCATGGCTGCTACGTTAGTTTAGAATCCATCACTGCAGGGGAAATGTTCTGTCGCAGTCACTATGGAAACAGAATCAGGAAGTAGAGACAGTGCTGCTCCAAAGTAGACAGAGTGGTAGTGAGCACACATAAAATTGAAATTTCTTCCAACTGAAGAAAAGGAATAGAAAAAGAGATGGAGGGATATGCTCGGTTGGACAACCAATGCACTGCTTGACTGGAATGATTAAATTGTAACTGCTGGCTGAAGTGTGTTTATGTATGTGTGTGTTTTTGTGTGTGCGTTTCTGTGTTACATGTGAGTGTTTAAGTTTTCTGTTACTGCAGATGAGATGAAAGCATCTTTGGGTGTCATAAAACATTAAGGCTTGTACTTATCTAGCGCTCATATCCTTGTGTCCCAGCTAAACCGAATTGCCCCCTCATGAAAAACCCATTGGCTACCCTCTAAATATTTTCAGTGGGAAACTTGACCTGGCTAGTTTTGGCATAAAATCCACTCTGACAAAGGTGACATACTTGGCATGTCACCATTACTCAGTTAAAATGAATGAAGCACTTCTTGCATGAAAGACGATATCAGTGCCAGATCAAACATATTCTCTTATTTCCATCAGTGTCTGTAAAAGAAATCTTTTTACATTCCACAACTCCAAAACAAACACAGAACAAGATGCATGAAATACAAACTTAGTTCAGGGGGGGCTTTAGGGTACTGTGAGTCACCAGTCTTTTCCACCATCTTTATTATTGTCTATGATCATTTAATACCCATGAAGACAAGAGATGGTAATAGGAGTTTTTGTCCTGGCACCTTCTGTTAGCTGATGGACTGTGTTATGCTGCTCTATAATTGCAGTATTTTTCATGAGCATTGGCAGTGACAGAAAATGCATCTGTGCACACATCAGGCACTCTCACACCGGATGCTTAACTTTTAATATAAATCAAGAAAAGGTTCATTCGAGTGAGATAGCTGAAAGATTTGAAGTAAGAGGAGGAAGAGCAGAGTGATTATTTGAATCAGATTATCCAAATTATTATTATTTATATATTTATATATATAGTTTTTAGGAAGTTACTTAGAGCAGTATTGATATGCATTAATGTAAGCATTCACATCTATTGACAGATGTTTCTATGCTGCAGTACCCCATGGTATATTTTGGAGCATGTTTTTAGCTTTTAGTCAAGTCAAGTCAAGTTGGCTTTATTGTCACTTCAACCATATACAGTTTAACAGTACACAGTGAGGCGAAACAACGTTCCTCCAGGAACCAAGGTGCTACATGCAACATAAATTTACAACATAAATTAACAGAAAACACTAAATTAGCTAACTAAGAGGCCTAGTTAGTTGGCTAGCAGAGACAAGACAGACTGACCTAACATAAATTACAACATAAATTAACAAAGAAAAATCTAACTATCTAAGGAAGACTTTTTTTTTTTTTTTGTTATCAGACAGCAGACAACAAAGAGCAGCAAGAGCAGCAAAGTGACAAGTAAAGCCTTTGGTATCCAGTTTCTATGACCTTATCATTTTTGGGCCAAGGCATATAATTAAAATTTTTAATGTATCTCACAAGTCAGATATATATTTTCTATTATGTACTTAAGGAAAATCGAGAACATCGTAATAAAGAAACTGAAGTTACTGGGTTTTTAATCAAAGCACAAACCTGAGAGGACAGACAGCAAATCATGTTAGAGAGAAATGTGAGGAGACAAAAAGCAAGATGTGAAAAAAAAAAACCCAAATGTCTTTGCATTAGTTTTTAAGGCTAATAAAAGTAGAACATAAAATCTGATTTGGAATAGCTGTGCTTCAAGTAGGGTGTCATAATACCTAACATTTAATAATCGGTATCTTTACAATAGAATTACACAATTCTTGATGCCCAATTCACAGGGCTGGCTGATATGGAAAAGAAAAATCTTATCCCGATATTGGTGGATATCAATTTATAATCCCTATTTAGCTGAAAGGTTTATTTTCACTCTTAGCTAAGCTATATGGTTAATTTGATTTAAATGCTGTTTATTTTCTGTCACAAGTTGACCAAGATAAATGTACTGTCGAGCATTATACAGCTGTATTTTAAATAACAAATATATAATGTAGGTCTAATAAATTTAAATCTGTTACAGAAGAACAGATACGAGGTGGAAAACTAAATTATATTCAGTTCCAAATGAACATAAAAGATAAACTCTATAAAAAATCTATAATTGTGCTAATAGTTTAAGGCAAACAAATAACTTAGAAAATGAACAAGTAAATGGTATGGGGTGTCTGGCCCATTGCTACGGGCCATTCGATCCCTATACAACCGTTGCAAGAGCTTGGTTCGCATTGTCGGCAATAAGTCGGACTCGTTCCCAGTGGGTGATGGGCTCCACCAGGGCTGCCCTTTGTCACCGGTTCTGTTCATAATTTTTATGGACAGGATTTCTAGGCGCAGCCAAGTGGCGGAGGGCTTTCACTTTGGTGGCCTCAGAATCTCATCTCTGCTTTTTGCGGATGATGTGGTTCTGTTGGCTTCATCGGGTGGGGGCCTCCAGCTCGCACTGGAACGGTTCGCAGCCGAGTGTGAAGCAGCGGAAATGAGGATCAGCACCTCCAAATCTGAGGCCATGGTTCTCAGCCGGAAAAGGGTGGAGTGCCCACTCCGGGTCGGGGATGAGTTCCTGCCCCAAGTGGAGGAGTTCAAGTATCTCGGGGTCTTGTTCACGAGTGATGGGAGAAGGGAGCCGGAGATTGACAGACGGATTGGGGCTGCGGCTGCAGTGATGCGGACGCTGCACCGGAAATGAGCTTCCTCCGAAGGGTGGCTGGCCTCTCCCTTAGAGATAGCGTGAGAAGTCCGGGAGGGGCTCAGAGTAGAGCCGCTGCTGCTCCACATCGAAAGGAGCCAGCTGAGTTGGTTCGGGCATCTGACAAGGATGCCTCCTGGGTGAGGTGTTCCGGGCATGTCCCACCGGGAGGAGGCCCCGGGGCAGACCCAGGACACGCTGGAGAGATTATATCTCTCGGCTGGCCTGGGAACGCCTTGGTGTTCCCCCGGATAAGCTGGAGGAGGTGGTTGGGGAGAGGGAGGTCTGGGCCTCTCTGCTTAGGCTTCTGCCCCCGTGACCCGGCCTCGGATAAAGCGGATGAAGATGGATGGATGGATGGATGGACAAGTAAATTACTTTTTGGTTGTGTGGTACAGGAAATTGAAGACAGAGAGTTTATAGTTGGTGGACTAATTTTGATACTGTGTGATTGTTGATGTAGTTTAGGTGTGGGTTAGGGCTGCTCAATTAATCGAATTTTAATCACGATTACGATCTGGGCTTTCAACGATCATTAAAAATGACTGAGCCGATTATTAGCCCCTCCCTGATTTATCCGCGACACCTTAAAGGCCGGTCCGTGAAAATATTGTCTGGCATAAACCGTCCGTGGCGCAAAAAAGGTTGGAGACCGCTGATTAAGAGGACCCGAGGGAAGCTCGGAAAGCTAAGCAGAAGTTATTTGGAGAGGAGAGTGACTGCTGTTGGTTGAAAAAAGAGTTTAAGAAAAAAAAAAAAAAACTTCAGTGGTGTTGCACACCATTTTATTAAGAAGACCAGTATGTGTTATGCCGATCTTTTATGTGGACACATTTCTGTCTTGAACTTGTGTGATGTGAAAAAAATAGTTGCTGGTAGTAAGTTATACTGTAAGTAGCCCCAGTGTTGCAGAGCCATTTGAAAAAAGGCTTTTACTCCCCTCCTAGATTTGCACCCATAATGTCACAGTTTTTACCCTAGATGTCATCAGCCCTGTACCACAAGACTCATATCCAGGGGCTTTAGTGGCAGATCTTTAATAACAAGTGAGCCTCCTGGAGTGTTAGTTATGTTTTAGAGAAAAGAGATCGGAGGTTTGAGATTGAGTTTGTTGTCGTCTCTCCTTGCTCTCAGTGGGAGCTAAGCAGTGTGATGGATTAGGTATGAGGAGTGTCCGCTGGTTTAATGGCAGGTCCAAGGCAGCCTGAGGAGATGGTTTTAATCATATTTGCCTCCTCATTACCCTCCCGTCTGCTGCTTTAGTGCTGTGCTGGGAAATCAATGGCAGCCAACTACCTCCTCTCCAAGAACAATACCAACAAATGCTATAAACCAGGTGTCTTTGTCAACGCTGCTGTTGAGTTGGTGTCATTTCTTTACTACTGTAAGTACATGGATTCATGTTGACAAGGAAAGCTAACCACGCTGAGAAAAACTGAACACATACTGAATTCCTTTTCTTTTGAAAAGCAAAAGCCAGAGCAGATTATTATGAACCTCGCCGTGGAGATTGGGCAAGTGGTTGTGTATAAATCTCTAACATGCTATTACTTATTTCATTTATATTTTTTGTTATGTCACAAAAAGACAAAAAAAAGTTTCTCATAATATTCATGGAGCAATATTCAGAGAAGCGATGGCTTTTCCATAATAAGCAGAGTAGTGACCTTGATAATGGTGTGTTGGGGAAAGACAGCTGGTTCTTATCTCCAAGGAGACCTGCTAAAAGTCTGCAGTGTGACAGTGATGCCTATCATTCATTTAGCTATGACCTCATCCTCCTTCACTCTGAGCACAATTCTAGTCTCAAAAAGCATTTTTGAAGCAACAGATTTGGAGGAGGAAGAAAACATTTTTCAGACTGACTTCCACTGTTCTTCATGTATAATTGCACAATTAATTCATAAACAGCATGTTAGTTACAGGGCAGTGCAGTCTGGTTGTATTTTGTTTTCTCTTTTCTTATTTTTGGTCTAGAGCCTAATGTATTCAAAAAT
Organism: Aulonocara stuartgranti; assembly: GCF_965226115.1. Taxonomy (NCBI): domain Eukaryota; kingdom Metazoa; phylum Chordata; class Actinopteri; order Cichliformes; family Cichlidae; genus Aulonocara; species Aulonocara stuartgranti. The sequence goes on from NC_138956.1 coordinate 23,772,739, forward strand.
TATAACTGTAGCTCTGATCTTGAATAGTATTTTGGTGTTGGGGCTAATCAAATAATTTGGGGGCAATGGGATTCAGCTTTAGCAGCTGCACCTGAATGAAATAAATGATTTTCGATTTGGACCTGCTGTTTATCACCATTCATTCTCTTTATTGTTCAGTCTTTATTTTCCAAGAGTGCATTATTCTTCTAGGGACCTTTATTATTTTTTGTGGTCTTTTTTTTATTGAAACATCTCTGTGCCTATTACCGTGAGCAATGTGAAGGGGCTAATTGCATTTCCAGCAACCTTGTTAATGACAATGTTGTAATGGCTTTCAGCTATTATTGAATTGACTTTCAACATTGCCATTTTAGTTTACACAACTGCCATTTGCTTAAAAGCTTTGCCTCTGTACTTCTGGTCTGGCATGGTTTAATATGTGCATGTGATAATAGGTTTATTTCTGTGAGCAGAATTAGTTCCCAGAAGACTCCATGGGGACAGATTTTTCAAGTGTGTTTTGGCTTTGGTGCAGTGCATATTGTTTTATGAAGTATGCAGGTGTCACAGTTGTTAGGCATTAGAAATTGTATTTAGGAAGATGAAAATCTAAAATTATGTAATCAAGAACCTTTAATGGTTTTTTGTTGCTGTTTTGTGTTTTAACGGACTTAACTCAGCCATGAACTGTAGCGACTGTTTTATCTTTGTAACAGAGTAGATGTGAATTCTGTCAGTGTATTAGTATTTGTGTTAGGTGTTTTCAAAGATACTGTATCAAGTGGCTCTCAAAATGAATTCAAAGTTGTCTACATGAACAAAGCATTAGTCTGCTTTTATAGGCTAAAAATCTTTAACTCTAAGAACATTAGTGACAGGGATGCTGGATTCATTTTAGAAGAGGAATGCCAAAAAACAATAGTCCAAAAATGCCAAGATTGCAAGTCAAACTGTCACATTTAGGATGGAAAACTATGTTCCTCAAAGCCACCATCACCAATTTAGTGCGTTGCAGCCCATTCTCACTCCCGATGTGTAATATACCGACGATTTGTCACGTCCCGAAGCGTCCCATGGGAACACAAAAGACGACCTTCTGCGTTCCTTTGCTACAAGCCGGAATGTGGATGAAATCAAATAGAAGGATGCTCCCGCAGTAACACACGTTCCTGCCGTGTATTCCAGCCCTAACCCTAACCATAACCTCCTAACGTCAACCACCACCTTAATCGTGTTAGTGTTTTCAAAGCGATTTAAGTAAAATAAATGTACATGTGTAGATTCATTCCAAACTGTTCTCATGTTTCCTCATTTTTCCGAACTTGTAATATAGGAACATGTTGGGTGCCCGAAAGCGTATTTCCACACACCTTTACTTATTAGGGACTGCTGTTGACTCAAAAAAGAAATTAGAGGACATGACGAAAATCAGCCTGCTATTTCTTCTTTTTGTGTTTTAGTTTATTTTTTAACACCAGTTGGCTACTTGTGTCCACTGTCTTATTTTCTGTGAAATAAGCAGTACAACAGTAATTTACAAGATTCCCTCAAAACACTTAATGTGGGCTGAATGAGCCGATTATGTAAAAATTTGGATATGTTAAAAAAAAAGAAGTTAAAATGTCTTTTCATTATTTAATCCAGAAACAGTAAACGTTCAAATATTCTGTCTTTGCTGTTTGTAAAATGAAATATTTTAAACCTTTTTTTCTTTTAATTTTTATGATTATCACTTATAAAAATTAGATATCTGGTATCTTAGTTAAGTAATCTTTCAATCTGTGTGCTCTGACAGCAGTCTTTTGCTCATCTCTACAAATGTATTCGTGTATGGATTGGGTGTTTCTCGTCTTCCCCTTGACTACACTCCTTGGATGTTTCACAGGGTTCAGTTCACTGGTCAACATAAAATGATCAGCAAAACATCTCGTAGGAGTCCTGTTAGAGAAGGAATTTAATATTTCTATAATGCTTGTCAGCAGAAGCGCGAAGTTTCTTGAAAATCTGGTAGACAGCTTTGTTGACTGACTAAAACACAGTGGACCGACCGCTGCTTTCACCAGCAGCTTTCATGGCACCCGGATAATCATCGCACCGAAAATCAAATACCTCGGGTTCTCTGCCTCTCCACTCTACTTCCAGACTCTACGATTTTAATTTCCAGAAGAAATGCAAAATATATTTTCTTCTTAAGAGAGGAGTTTGGCCCACTAGACAACACCCATTTTATCTTTAGCCCAGGTATGACACTTACAGTGTGGTTTCTGTTTCAAAAGTGACACCGACACCAGTTCCTTTGAAGTACTTGAATCTAGTTTTTTTTCACCCTACTTTCAAAACTATAGAAAGGAGGATTATCCAGGGTATGCTCATTGGCTAATGACTCCTGCTTGGTTTCATAGTGAGATGGTCATACTCCTTGCTCATCAAATCCAGTTTCAAAACATCAATTCCAAGGCTGCAAAATGCACCTCACAAACCAATAGGCAATGTAAAGGTGGCTATGCCCATTACCCATACTGTCTGTGGTAATGACTTTTAATACCTCAAAAACATGCCCTAATTGTTCTTAATGTGCTGGTATTGGATGGGAAAAGTTCAGATGTGATCATCACTACTATCACACATACATACACGTGCTTGTAGATTCTTTATTTACTAATTTATTTTTAGACAGGAATGTTTTTATGCATTTGTCTGTGTGTTTTTAGAGGATATGTTTTATTCCTTATGGTCTTAAATGTGTATGTGCATGCGATTGACAGCGGTTCCTGTTGGGTGTGACAGTGTGACAGAGTGTGGTGATCCCTCAGCTGGCCCTGCATCACTGCATTTCTCCTCTGTCCCAGTTCACTCCCTTCATCTCCAACTCTACATTTATCTCACTTTTCATTCCACTGGGCAAATATGTCTTAGTGTTCTTAACTTCCTGTCGTTTTGTTGTCCTCAAAGTGTTTTATTGCTGTTAACCATCCTACAGTCTATCTAATCTTTCTCTCTCATTCTTTGTCGCCTTGAGAGTGCTACAGTTCTCCCTGCAGAGGACAGCAGAGAGAGCAGATATTCTTCAATTACTGTGATAATATTTCCCTCTTCAACCTTGCACGCTGATTTTGGATGCCTACCTGACAAAACATTGGTCTGGAAACGACAGCTTTCCACAATCACAAAATGTGTTTCAAATTTGAAAATGTGTTTAAGGTTCAGTGGGATTCATTCACTTGAGTTGTTGTTGTTGAGCTGTTGTCTGCTTGCCTCTTCCTTTCCAACTGACTAACCATTCCTTCTACACTAGATGATTTAAAGCTTCACTGGTAACATGATTTTTAACAGATTTTTAACAGATTTTATTCTTCAGCATCAGGGTGTGAATGGATATGTTCATGTGAAGAAAAAAAACATAAATATGTTACCTTGCTATATGGAGATCACTGGTCTCTAAATAAGAAGGTAAGCTGGGCATCCTGAGCATACTGTATTTTGAGCACTGCTAGGAAAATGCACATTTATTCGCATCACAAAGTCAACATGACGTTAGTTAAGTTGCCGTTTCCAATGTGACTTTTTTTTTCTCTGTCTTGAAGTTAAGAAGAGAATATAAACACCTTTGCTTTTGCAGTAATGAGTATCCACCAATGCTTCTTTTCCAATCAATAACCAGACATACAATAGCTATTTCAACTTCAAACTGCTGAATGACAGATAAAATTTAATACTGGAAGCTAGTATGGCTGGACCACTGGATTACCTTGACAGAGAAGACTGAAACCGTCTTATAAACAGCCAATAGACTGCAGCTAGAGGTGAGAGGAGAGCATCTTCCTTCAGCAACCTCACCAGACTCGAGCTTTGGGAGCTATCCTCAGTTCTGAATTAGACATTCAGGTTGCAGACAGTCTATAGCTCTTTCATTGGCCTTGAGGCTGTTGTGTGGCTGTTTTTCATGTTCTGCTCCAGTGCATCCACAAGTGGTTTATAGAGTCCCTGGCACAATGTTGAATAAAAGCATCAACTGCACTTTGTACATGGAATGTTTTGAAAGGCACCGTACTTCACTTTAACAGGAAATCTCTTCCTGTATTTTTTCGGGCCTGAAAAAATAATACGTAGACTTTTTCCATTCATCGTCTCTTTGTATAACGTGCCTCTATGTGAACATCACAATAATACTGGACATGCACTTATATTCTACAGTGGTTCCTACAGTCTGAGGACTTGATGTTGTCATAATTTCTTTAACATTTGTTGCATCATGTTTGAACTTTGTTTTGGATGGTATAAGTGCAGTATTTATTTTAGCATTTATGTTGCTGCAGGGGGACCAGAAGTGATGATTTTGGACACGATGATAGAAATGTTTGACCCTGGAAGTTACTGGTAGATTTTACAATCTATATGAGTTCACATGGACCCACCATAATTACATATAAACATTACATAAGCTTTTGGTTCCATTTAAAGTTGCACCAACCTCCTACGCTCCCACTTGTGCCTCTGTCACAAAGACTGCGGTGCTGCAGCCAGACTAATAAGTACACAGCGTTTGGTGCCTATCTTTCTTATCTAGTAGAAATCATATTTACTGAATGTCTCATAAAACCTTTTCAAGCCCTTGACTTCTCTTCATCAAGTGAGATATACTCTCATTTACCATTACTCTGACTTATTTGCATTCTTTGCCATCTTCAACAAAAGTAGATTTTCCTTTTATTAGTTATAGTTTTTAGTTCCTTTGGTTGTTCTAGTTAGGGTTGACATTGTGCAGTCAACGCTAACTTCATAATAAAAAAGATAAACTGATTTTCTTTTAGTAATGAAATTTAGACTTTTCACAAATAACTTAAGTTCACCCTGTCTCAAGTGATGTGCTGTAGAAATGTGAAGCAAATAAAAACGAATTGAATAAAGGACTTAACATCCAGCCTTATTATATTTAAAGTAATACAGAGTGCTATAACAGGATATATCTATATTTGATTCTGTTCATAGTTAATTATGCATAATCCTCCTAATCAAGTGTGAATCTAATCAATAGAGTGAATGTATAATGGAATGATTGTAATGCTTGAAATTTGGCCCTGAGATTTTGTGTGTGTTAAGATGAGAAGAGGAAGTGCAGCAGAGCACCGCAAAGACCAGTTGCAAGATACCGGAAAGCACTGAGTGTGCCAATAGAAGTGGAGTCAACAGGATGTGACTCGTGAAGCAAGCTATGTGTTTCCAGAAGGCAAGACAGAGAAACATGGCTGGACATGTTTACCACTTCTCTGCATTGCATTGCTTCCAGTGCAGTGTGTGGAATCTATATGGCTCCTTGAATTAATATCAATCCAAATTATACCATGTCCATGTGGGTGTATTGCACAATCAGTTCCAAAATTTTAAAAATGGAATAATTAAATAAACAAAGACAAAAATGCATTCATGCGTTATGTGATGACAGAAAATGATTTGATTGAATAGCTAAGTCATTTAATTTATTTATTGTAAAACAAATATCAACATGCTCAGTTGATACTTATATATTTTGTATATTTGTATATTTTAGTAAGAGACAGGCATTCGTATATATTATGCAAGGTATAGTTGAGCTCAAGGGAATGAGCACAACACTATGTAGTGGCCTTTTTTTGTATGAGATTTGCTGATTCATTGTGCTATCATGCATAAAAAAATTTTAATAGAGGGCTAGAGCAAAATTTGTATTCAACAGTATTCGGTTGTAATTTTTACTTGTTCCGTTTACTTAAGTGCTTTAGGTTTTTTATAATATGCACCCACAGTAACTGTTTCTGAAAATGTATGCACATATTTTCATCCTGTTAGTTGTTCTGGCAGTCAAACTAAAAGCATCAACCTTTATACTTCAATAACATTGAGTTTATTGCACTTTTAATGCATTATATTTAATTCCAAATGTTCCAAAGAAAGTATAAGTTCATGATGTCCTACAGCTATAAACTATGTGCGCTGAATGAATGAATGCAGAGATGCAGTCTACCCGAAGCCCATGTAATCTTTGTCTCATGCTGAGATGTAGTTTTTGTTATTTAGTCATTATTGTGAAGGGCCCCAGGGTTGCAAAACCCCGCATTTTTTAAAATACATGTGCATGAAACAGTAACTTAAAGTGAAGTTAAGAATCCAACAATATACTTGTTAAAGAGGATATTGCATTTGATGTTAATTCAGTTCAGATAGCAAAACGTTGAAACAATGGATTGCAGCTCTTAAGGTTTTATTCCACCGAGACTGACAATGTCTCCTCTTTTATCTTTTCAAACTAAGATATGTATAGCTGATTTACTTAAGTGCATCTGTTGTTGTAGCATCGCTCCTCTCATCCCTTTTTAAAAAGCATCTCGTCTGAAGCTTCTGATCATAATTTGAACAAAAAGGTTATGAGAAAAAAAAAGTACCACATCTGGTCTTGGCCAGTATTTAATTTACGTTTTTTTTATTTTACTTTTAAGGACAAGAAAATATTCTTTTGTTGTTGTTGCCATCTTTAGTTTCACTTTGAAGGCTTTTGTCATTGTGTGTGTGGGTGTCTCTCTATAAAGTGTGTGTTTTTATCATGCGCGTTTGCCTTTGTAAGTCTGTGCGTTTATGCTGATTTTGAAGCACATGTCAATATTTTATGTGTTTCAGAACATTAAAAGGAGTGCTAGCTGGAAAATATCTGCTATTAAGTAGAGTGGACGCAAATAATATCTCTGATGGAGGACTGGCTGTTAAATTGATGAAAACTGTTCTAGAATGAGATTTTAGGTTGTAGTATTGTAACTGCTGAATACTGTAATCATGGATACTGTATCCCAAGCTGCACTGCTCATTATCATTTAAAAGATAAGAAAGATGTATGAAATAAAATAAGCGTTAGCATTGGTTTAGTGGACGTGACAAAATGTGTCGATTGGTGAACGAGTGTTTCAGTTTCTATGCTAGTCAGGTGGTTTCTTATTTAATTTTTCTGTTATAATATAAATCCCCTCCCCGTGTCTCCTCTTTCATTTTCTCACTCCAAGATGTAGAGTTTGCGTTGACATATATTATATGCAAAGCATTCATTTACATAATGCATTTTACTCCTAAATCCAGACTCTGTGCCAGATCTCGCATAAGCTACCTGCCAAGAATGCATGCAGATAGGAAACAGTGAGAGAGAGAAAAGGTATTGTAGAGGAAAGCGTAAAGAAAATATACTCCAAACAAAGATAGGCCAAGGGCAGTATAAGGAGGGAAGCCAAATGAAAATGGGGGGCAGAAAGGTAAAATAAGAGAAATCTCTTGTGGAAAGCTGTGAGGGAGGTTAAAAAGGCAGAGGACACGAGGAGGACTGAAGGTGCCACTACTTTTCATCCACTGCCTGATCTGTGGGTGGCATTCATGACGGATGGAGAACCACTCTAACTGAAGGTCATATCCGAAGCCCTGCCATTTTGGACTGCCACTTTCACAGCGAAAAGGATAAGTAAAGCTCAGATTGTTGTGTATTCACCCCACTTTCTCTATAGCTGTGTCGATAGAGGAGGGAGAGACAGACAGATGAGGCATGTTGAAGAAATTGTAAGCTTTGAATGCCAAAAAATGATTCACAGTTGTCTAAGCAGGATTTATCTTATCATATCTCTCTCTGTCTTTTTTTTTCTTTGCAAAAGACATTCATACACTGCTGTTCTCAGACTGATATCCAATTTTAATAACAAAGATTTGATCCTCCTTGTTGCTATGTCTCCCATTTTTAATACACCACAACTGAGGTTTCAAATTGCAGATTTTTCTAAATGCATTCCTTTATTTAATGATTAGCCTTTCCATCAGATAGTTCTACAATACAATATCGTGGACAGCTTTTGTTCATATCCAGCTAAGTAGGATTTTTGTTATCAGTGAGATTATTTCTACAAGAGAGACCATACCACGGTAGCAATTACATAAGCATTTGTCATCAAATCGGATTCAGCCCAAATCGGGTGAAACAAATTCCTGGAGGGAAACAAACTACAGCAGACAGCATGTTTCTGAGTTTGCTTTTCCCAGATTGTCACAAGGCTTAAGGACAGCAGTCTGTCACGGCTCCAGCGTCCCTGCAGTCTGGCTCTGACGCAGAGCTATTCGTCTGGCGTTAGAACCATTGCTGGAGCTGGAAGTTCAGACTGGGTTGTTATCCCCCAGGCAGGGCAGAATGCTCATGGCCAGACGACCTCGCTGCCCAGCCTCTAATATCTGATCAAGAACCATCTGCTGAGGCTGCCAGAGCCCACACACTCCCCATACTCCTGACCTCTCCAAGGAAAGCCCGATGGGAAATCAAGCCATTAGTGGACTATTAGAATGATTTTGATGACCATTAGAAAATAAATGTAGCACAACAAAATGACATTTTCACCCAAGGAATGGAACATTTACTTTTTTGTTTATTAAGAAGGTAGCGTGATTCTGCTCTGCAGTTACTTCTTACTCTTTCTGATTTCTTGTTCATTGTGAGAATATGAGCTTCACTTCTGGCATTTCTTTCTCAAAAGCGTCTCCAAGAAAGCAGTCTGAGCTGAAAAGAATGTGATTAAAAGAAAAAGAAAAAGAAAATACAATATTTTTGGGTAATTTTATTTTATGCTTTCTGATTATTCTTGTTGACAGATAAAAATGTTAGTACTTGGGCACAAAATAATGCAATTAGCTTTAAATCAGTTTTTAATTCTTCAAATACAGCCCGTTGTTACATTGAAGCTCAGCGATGAAATGGTGTCACAGTACTCAAAGAAAGTGTCCATGTTATACTGGCAGAATGTTTTGTGGATGTCGATATGACATGGACTCATATGAGAGAAAGCTTTTAAGTTCCAAAGAGAAGTATATAGAATGTGTCAAGAGTGCAGTTCACATGAAGTTTTAATGGCCTGCGTGAACAGTTCCCGTTCCTACAGTGTGTCGTGCAGCAACACTCGCCAGACCTTGATAACAGTTGGTTAATGGGTAATGTGCCACACAAGAGTGATGCTGCACTTTCTGTTTTCATTTTGTTGCTGTAGTGCAGTAATTAATCCAGCTGAACCCTTTGTGCTCACAAAATAAATGCTTTCCATTTTCATTAATAGACAACTCATTAGTACATAATGAGCAAGAAGGCAGCACTCCCCGCTCTCCCTGTGCAGCGTGTAGCACATGAGCATGCGCTGCACTCAGCTAATTAAAACCTAGGATTGTCTCCTTGTATTCTTCTCTATAAGAAAAAAAGAAAAAAAGCACGAGCTTTTAAAGCATAAGTTAAATGAGACATGGTATGCAAGCATTTTACACCCCAGAGGTAAAAAACATTATGCAAATCCTCAGTTGTGTGCTCTATAGTTTTATGTCTGAATAACATATTATGTATTGCAAATAGCAAGCTATTAATGAGAAAAAAAATGCAGTTGCCTGTGGTTTCCATTTTTGAATGCAACTTGAAGCTAAGAAAAGATTTTGCTAATCGTATCCATACCTTTAAATCTCACAGACTTTAAGGTTAAGTCCTTCTTTCATCAATCAAAAGTTTGAATGTAATGATTAATGGCAGTGACAAGCTGCCTTTATCCTTGAGTGCCAGTGACTTTTCATCCAGACTGTAATTTGGGGCCTTCAGCTGTAGGTGACATCTTTCCTTTTTCTCCAATCACCTGTTGTCATGGGAAGAATAACTGTGGTTCTTTCTTTTTTTTTCCCCACCATCCACTGTGGGAATAAAGGATGCAATTTCAAGGAAAACGACGTTGGTACTGAAATGGCCCTCGACAATGTCTCGATAAGAACTTTTAGGATCATAAAATCTCTACATCGATACGTGCTCTTGATATAATATAAACAATTCTGAGAACCAAGTCATAAAAATCTAAAACATTACCTGAATTAGATTTGTCCAATTCTCTCTTCAAGGGCATCTTCTCATTCACGTATTGGACCCCTTTCAAAGCTGCTGATATTTTTAGATTGCTTACTTTAACTCCCTTTATGACCACTTGCACTGTGAGCTCTGTGACGAGGAATGCCAACAGGAGCATGCTAGTCATTTTTTTTGACAATCACTGAGTTATGTGCCACAAATCCCCTCCCTAGGGTGAGACTATTAATGTGGAGTACTACTGTAGAGTCCTAAAGTGACAGAGGGAGAACAGTAGGTGGAAACTACCTCAATTGTGTTGCATTCAAGATTGCCATCATGTGTACCAGTTTTTGAGCCACACAAAACTGGTACACACAGGAGGTTTTGAGCCACACAAACACAATCATCAGTCATCACCTGCTGCATCTGCCAGATTTTACTTCCTGTGATGTTGTCCAATTCTTAAAGTATAAAATCAAATTCAAGAATCACCATTTTGACACACTGGAAGAATTACAGTTACAGAACAGGATGTGCAAGGAGCGATCTGTAAATCACACTAACACTATTGACCAGAGGTCCATTAGAAGAGAGGGGAGACAGCCAAATTCTAATCGCCCCTCATATCATTTTAAAGATTTGACATAACATTTTTTTTTTACATGAAATATATGATCAATGATCCTCCGTAAAATCATAAACATCATTAACATCCAGATCAAAAATGACCAGCATTGCCATCTATCAGATATTGGCTTCTTTTCTTTCAGTTCTAATTCTAACTGATGGACAATCACTGCCCGTGAGCGAACATGATTAAGAAATGAACAACGACACCATTAAATTTATCCTAATTACATTATACTGACAATATATCAATAGTGAGCAATCATCTCCAGGCTGAGCATGTGTTTCTAAAGTACTTTCTAGAAATCTGCATAGTCCGTTCATAGCTCACACACAGATAGATACATGAGTATAATTGCACACATGTATTCATATTCAAATCACCGCACATGCACACTTGAATCACCTTCCAGTGAGGATGATGTTTTCATATGTCATGATGAGGCAATGATTTGCTGCGAAGAATCCTCGCTTCATGACGGGGAGACAAAATCGAACCCAATTTCTGTTTGTAATTAAAACCATTTCCACATTCGCCTCTTGGAAGGCCACAACATTCAGAGGTCAATAGCAGTCTAATTCAGTCATTCAGGGAGCTGTACTGCAGAACAACAGCTTGCAGTTTCCTTAACATCCACATATTCTGAACATGCAAATATAGTAGTAGTGTGGCTTAATGGACCATAAGAATTAAAAGTTTACAGTGACCTCCTGTTGTTTCATTTTAAATAATGTTGTCTCTAAAACTACTTTTACTGTGATTTTAAAACTAATTATACAATTCTTCTGTTCTGTGTTGATGTTCATATCATTTGTGTGCTGAGTTTAATGACCCAAGATCATCTGTGAATCTCTGAAGTCAGTCAGTCAGCAGTCTGAAAATAAACTTGTTTTCTCTTTATTCCCAAACAAAGCCTGAGTAAGAGTTTAGTTTGAAGTTGAACTGCTGCATTTGTGGTCCGACATTATAGAGCTAGACTTTCCATCACTCGAGGGTCACACAGTACTCGTGAATATAAGGTGGGAAACACATGTGCAGAAAGGCAGGTAAAATGTCCAAAACGCGCACACTTCAGCCCAGAGAGTTTGTAGCTACTCGTCACTGATGGTGATAAATCTCGCTATCATTATTAAATCCATCACACAATGTTTATGACTTCAGTCTAGTCTCCCGCAGGTATGCTATTTCATCTTGTAGACACGCAGTAAGGATAGAAAGAACAAGCTCATTGGTCACAAAGAGAGAAAGCGTTCTCAATCAAATAGGAGCTTACCTTGCAAATAAAGTTCTATATTTTGATGCTTCCATGTGACAGATGGTAAAAAATATGCCAAACTATATAAAAATGTGCTGACAGAAAACAGAAGCAGACTGTCATCGATGGTACAAAGTGTTAATCAACTTTTACCGCATAACATATTTTGCAGTTTGGCAACTTTTGTGTTATTAGTCATCTGAGAGTTTTAAAGCACACAAGTGCAGATCTACTTTGAGCCTCTTTTTGATGAATGTCTGTTGATGATTTCGTACGGGGAGTCAGCATTACCAGTGTTTCAAAAATTAACTTGTTCCTGCTGAATCATAGTGGCAGTTTTTTTTTGGCAGATTAACATGTATCCTGTTGATATTGCTATATAGAAGCAATGCGGTTGAATTGCTGTCCTACAACAGGTACATAACTATTTGTAATTGCTGTCTCAATGCACCAAAATCGCTTTGAATACCACAACTGACTGCTAGCGATCACAGAGTTGATCCTCATCTTTGAAGCAACCATTTTAAAGTGAACAAGAACCCTGTGCATTGAACAAAAAGTTTATTGCACAAAGCTGCAATAATTTTGGTCGTGCTGTGGAGATTAATCTTGGAGAATTTTTTATATCAGGAAGGATCTCGTGTCACATGCACAATTTTAAACGGACAACTCTTCATTTTGTAAAGTTTTACTTCCACTCTTTTACTCTTTTGCACTATATTGGATAAAAAGTAGTCTTCGGGCAGATAGATTTTATTTTAATGGCTACTGAATGTCATAAACATTTACACAGTGTTTGTAACGGGGCTCGATTAGATTAAAATCTTTAAACTGTAATATAGTCTTAGCTTTTCAACTTGCCCTCCTTTAAAATGAGAGAAATCATCTTGCATTTAAGTCGACTTAAAGTGTGCATAAATAATAAATTAACTTAGCATCAGTCTGCCTTTCTGTCACTTTCTTTCTCTATGCTTTTTTCTTTTGACACTAAGAAGGTAATTTTATGAAAGGCGGGGAGAAATGTTTGGGACATATTTATTTCCTTACGTGATGCGATTATTCTCACAATTTTGCTTTTAGTGTCCTCAGGCACGCTTTTAGGCACAGTTAACTTGACTGTGTTTAAATACATACTTGTGGAAAACCTGTATTGACATATTCCCTTTTTGCATAATACTCAAATCCACCGGAGTGTGCATTGGCACATAAAAAGCTATTCACTTATTCACTGCAAATTAGTCTCCAAATCCATATAAGCCACTGATAGCTGGGAAGAAATGCAGTAATCAATGACAGAGGTTTTTCTTTGCCTCCCTAAACAGAAGAGTTATTTATGTGTACTGACATCAATCAGCATGTAGTCTCTGCTTCAAACCAGCAAGTTCTAGAGAGGGAAGAAGTGCTTTCTTTTAATGATTTATTATAGCCAATCTGGTGTGTGTTTATTATTTATCATTATTCAAACAATGTTAAGAGAGCATGTTACTACATTTCCTTCACATTTCTTTGCCAGTGTGTTATATCAGTGTCGACAGAGAGGAAGTGGCGCACAGTGTAGCGTAATGCTGTTTGCTGCAGGTAACTATTTGCAGTGACAATTAATTAAAGCCAAATTAAACCCTTTTACATTAAAAATAAATCTGTTAAATTGTATTGTCTGTTTCTTTCCTCGTTGCCGCTTCTTTTCCTCAAAGCTGCATTTAGTCAACTGTAAACTGTCTCCCCGCTGTACTGTGCATTACTGCGAAAAGTCAACACAAATATCAAACTAATGCAGTGGAGTATTATAGACTCCTAAAAAGATTTCAACAACAGCAGCTTTCTGCTGACCTTTTATTCTTACCATCAACTACGCTGAGAAATCTTTCAATAGCTTTGCATAATAGTTTTGATTTAGATTTGTGTATAACAGTGTGTAAATTTGCTTATTGTGGTCTACATCCCGATGAACATTTGGACATCATGACTGTTGATCTGCTGTATATACCACACACAAACACACACGCTATGGCTCTGTTCCATTTTTTTTAAAGTTGCATTTTATGGTATCACTCTTTGAACTATTTTCTTCCAGTCGGGCACATTAGCTAAAAGAAAGCAGGCAAAGAGTCCAGGTTAAGTTTGCTCATTTTGTTTCTGTTGTTCTTTTGTTGAAGTCGTACATTCTGTCTTTATTCTTCCCATTTTTTTTAAAATAACGTCTACTAGCACAGACTTTAAGAAGACCTTTTTACAGCATAGAGTATGCTATCTTAAATGACACATGACTGAAAAACACTGACAACTATCATGCAGTTTTTAAAGTCTAGTACTAGTAATCAACTTGTATTGATTGGGGACAGTAACAGTGTTTTCCTACTGTACGAACACTGATTAGTCACTTACTTGACTAGCAGTATATCCCAGAAAAAGCTGCTTGTAAGACCCTCTTACTACAAGCACTTACCAGGGCATTACTGTCTGACATACAGAAGTCTTTCTTTTACATAATAAATGAAAAAAAAAGTAGTATAAGAGCCAGCGTTATATGACATGTTAGGCATTATTTTATCGGCTATGTCGCTGCCCTGAAGGTTTTAACAGTAGTGAGGGATTGTAAGCCTTTGGGCTGAAAAGGAAATGGACCAAGGATTTTTCTTTTAGCGATAAGGTTGACTGCACCGGGCTGTGAGAGTGCTTCACTGACTAATTATTTGAAGCCTCCTCTCAGATTAGGGTAGAAGTGCAGAGCTTATGGACAGTTGCATAGCAGACAATCAGACCATGTAATAACCAGAGGGCCAATATTTGCTCAAATCCACTGTAACACCTCGCAAAACAAAAGTGTGTAAAGCCCTAATGCTCAGTCCAATCCCACGGCACACTGCCTTGATAAACACCGACGCCACCTTCACAATGGACGCCATCTTTACTCTGGCAATTAGGCAGAGTTTTGGATTATCGCTTCCTCAGCCCAGCACACCACAAATCCTTCCGGATTCAATTATTCCCCTCCCACGTCTGCGGCCATTTGGGCTTTTTGGGCACATGGCCAGTAGAGGAAAGAATCTGAACTGCTCAAAGTAAAAAGTTAGAATGAAAAAAACGTTCTTCTTCTTCTTCTTTTTTTTTTTTTTTTTACTATGCCTATACTCCTGCAACTTTGACGAGTCTATTAAATTAAAATGAAACCTCGGGAACTTGCAAACACTATCCTGTTGAATATTTTATGAGAACAATAAGCTAAATTTACTGTGATCCTTTCCTTTAAATTTTGTAAGTGTTCGGTGTTATCTGAAAAACATTGCACTACATCCTTCCCTCCAAGCAGCTGATGGTTTGATCCTCCCCCTGTAGGCCAGGAATGTCTCCAGTGGTTTCTGCATAAGAAACTAAAATGCTTACTGAAAGAATTTGATTTAGTCTGTCTTATTCTACTTATTCTACTTCAATTGAGTTGTTTTCGTGTGTTAGACAGCACACTCGGGGTAAATTGTGTACAAGATCAAGGGTTTCCAGGGTCAGGAGAGTTGCATCTTTGTAATTGAGGGCCTCTCTTCAATGTGTTTGCTTAGATGCTTTTTTGTCTTCCACCTGGTGACTCTTTGTGGAGTACAGACATTTCACTCTAGTGCCTTTGTGTGTGTTGCCAGCACATCTGCTACACAGTTTACTCATGGTAGCATGGAAATTTATCACAGGTCTCAAATAAAGGACCTCCTTTTTTTGTATATTACCCTACCTGACCCATCACACTGTTTATGCTTTTGGGTGCTTTTCCCCTCTCATCAGTAAATGGCCAACTGTGGCTGTCACCTGCGTTTTATGTGTCTCTTACTCACAGCCTAACACTCTCCTCTGTCCTTCTCCTCTTTTTAATTACAGATACTACTGTCTCATCCCAGAAAGGTAAGACAGCATTTAATCAGTCACGTGTAGATTATCGCATATTTTCAGATGGGTTCCACGTGCTTGTGTTACTCCTGTGTGTGTTCCAAATTTTTGCTAATGAGATGACAAAACATTTCGTGTTTTTTTGTTAATGTTGATTTGAAATTGAGTCACTCGTGGGTTTTGTTGCACAACAATCTTTTTGATTACAAAGTCAATCACTCACACCCACTGACACCCAGACTAAATTACCTTGCTACTCTGCAAAGGCAGACAACCCACAGTCTGTTTTTATGCACTGTTTTCTGTAGGTCTTATGTTCAGATTAATCACAGTTCTGTTTAGACTCCTCCACACTTTCATGTGAATGCTAATAAGAGGTTGGAGGAGGTGACTGTTTTGCATAGTGGCTCTTCGGGGACAGACGGGAAGTTTAGTGCAGTTGTAGGAAAGTACCTGTAGGCTGTTTAGATTTTGTAAGATGATAGGGCCAGGCAGTCAAATTGTCTAAACAGCTCCAGGGGTCTTGTTCTGAGTGGCAGGTGTATGCACCAGGCAGTCCCAGCCCCTATACTCTTGCTAGAGATGATACAGTAATCGCAGAGGGTGTGTCACACTCGGTGATTGCAAAGAACGATCAGACAATCAGCCAGGAAAACTCCCTGCTGATTTTGTTGAAACTGTCTTTTATTCCCTGCTGTGCTTATAAGAATATAGATATTCTTTTGTACAAGCTTTTACCAGAGCAGAACAGAACACAGATACAAATATTTTCATTGTCACCTGGATCTGATATAATGCGCATGTATATGTGAAAAACCTAAACAGCAGGTGGGTTTCTCTGGGAACATAGTGGCATTTTTGCCTTTCAAAGCTTTAGATCTGAAAAAGATACAGTTCATCTGCTTGACTGGGTACACACTGTATGCTCTCACTCACACACTGTTGTGAGCCTATGTATGTGATGACTGTGTGGTGTACAATGCTGTCAGATTGGCCTATAAAGGTAAGTGATGCGGGTTGCCCGAGCCTCGCTGTCTGATGAATGTTGAAGGGGTGCAGAAGCTCGCGAGGTGTACATCATCCCTCCACAGCTGCACTCGCATACGTTTCTGAAGGAAGTGGGGGGATAAATAAGGCCGCGCAACCCTGACAGTGAATGAATGCTTGCTTTTGTCAGCCCGTGTGTGTCCGTGCCTGTGTCTGACTTAGTTGTGTGCGTGTTTTTGTATGTCTTTCTTTTCATTCACATCTTGTATGTCCAATTCAAATCTGTTTAGTTAGAAGCATCAACAAAAACAGCTACCAATCCCACACAATGAGAGTGTCATCTGGCTGTATTCATTAATATACTGTGAGTTATAGATGGTTATGCTGCTCTGAAAGTGTCATCAGTGCTCAGCAGCCTTGTGGCCTTGAGGCAAAGATAATGTTCATATACCATGTGTTTGTATGAAAAGATGTGTATATGTTCATGTGTGTGTGTGTATGTGCACCTCAGCACAAAAGATGAAAAAAGCTGGAAGTTTGTCCAGCAATTTCAATGCAGTTATATTCAGCACAAACTAAGAGGCTACATTATATTACACGTGTTAGACTGAAGGGCAGCACACAGTAGTTAGGTCCAGGTAGGATTCAAGCTACATTTGAATAACCTTTACTGTTGTTCCATACCAATATGATTAGTGATTAATAAAGGCTCTTATTATAAGTTGACCTTATTCTTCAGTTTTCTGCTTCTGTGGAACATCTCTGCTATCTGCACCTTTCATGACATCCTTTATCCAACACTTCTCCACCCCCTTACACTCCTCCTCCCTCTCTGCTGCCAAACGAAGTATATTTATGGCACCTGTGCTGGAAAAACAGTCTCCAGGAGACGTCCCACTAATTTCATTTTCAAAATGCCAGCAATAAATTTATCAAATGGGCTGAATCGAATCGGAGTCACACGCCGTGCCATCCGTCATGGGCTGTCCCTCAGGGGCCTGTGGGCGTACTTAAGCCGGCCAAAAACCTCCGCTGGCAGGAGAAACCAGATGAATATGCTAGAGAAATATGCTGAGAACAAGAATGTGTGCGCATATCTTTATGCGCTTAGATCCATATGTGCAAGCATAAATTAGCTTGTCCACACGCAGGGATGCATATGTGTGCACAGAGGTCAATGCTAATTTTTCAGCTCATAGAAGCCTCATGTCGAAATCTGAGCTAAGCGCTTTGGATGTCAATGTGCCAGAACAGTAATTGATTAATTGCAACACAAGTTAATTGATTGTTTTGCACATTTTTGCTTTTGTGAATCCCTCTCAGTTCAAACACTGCTTTGAGCTTTATCCCCTCCCCTGCCTCTGAAAACTCGAGTTTCACACGCTCTGTGCCCTCCCATTCCCCTCCCATTTCTCACTGCCTCATCCTGTGTACCTCACTGTAGCACCTTTGCCTCTCTTTTTAAATGCCTCTGTCCCCACTTTGCTTTTGTTTCACCGATCTTTTCCTCTGCCTATCTTTCCTTGCCCTCTCAACATTTATCACCGTGCAGGCTAAGCCAGGCATGAGGGAGGGTAAAGCAGCTTAGTACTAACAGTTCTAATGAAGTCAGGCCCTGTATCCCTCTAACAGGGATCAGTGGAGCTAGTCTGTGAAGCCTGTCAGCATTTAATGATTAGATGAAACATTCAGACACCCGCTACGAGAAGACATGCACACTGATATATGGTAATACCCAGCTGTGGTCTCTGTTACGCAACTCAACAAAGAATTATGCACACAAACACACTCTCACTAGCCCCCAAACTCCAGCTGTAAAGATCATGATTTATGACTGAAGCATGGCATCAAGGGTATACACAGCAAAGTGATTGGAATAAAAGCAAATGACAGAGAGGTTCAGAGAATGAACAATCTGGCTATTGATTTTTGCTATGTGCAGGAAGGTGGACAAAAAAGTAAACTGCATGAGAGAGATTTACTCCTTGACTTGATGAGCAGACTGTAAACAACTCCACACGCTCTCATCAAGATGCATGCTGCGATCCATGATTTTTCCCTGCTTCTTGCTTCTGCTAAAATGCCTGATAGAAGATCAATAAACAGGTCATCATCTTTTTGAACATTTCAAGATTCACCGCTGATTAATTCTGAATCCTATTAGATTAAGTTGTCCTAGTCTGTGCCCACGCACGGCAGCTTAATGTGTGCCCGTGGTGTTGTACGTGTTGTTGGCATATGAGAAAGTTTTTCAGAGGGAGTACGTTAGTGTGTTGAAATGCTGAATCTGAAAAATAGAGTGACAGAGGCAATGGTTGGGTCAACAAGCTGCCTGTTTGTCAGAGTGAAAGGGTGCCCACAAGGCCTTAGCTGCTTTTTGCCCCATTAGCTGCACATGCAAATTTACCTGTCAGCTTTACAGCTACACAAGGAAATCGCAGTCTTCTCAACTTCTCTGCCTCACTCTTATTCCAGTTCCCCCCCCCTCTCTAAATCTCAAACTCCAGATCTCCTCCTCATTACATTTTGTTCAATATCTTCCTTCCACTGCAAAATTGGGAACATATTCTGTCCTCACACCAGTAATTTCTCTCCCTCTTGTAAAAGTACCTGTTTAACTCCACTTGAAGGATTGTGAGACACTGGATTTGAAATAAATGTATGTGCATTTCTGCCAGAACGCATCTGCTGCTTCAAGGCTTTTCACATATCTCTTGCTTAGCAAAGCCTCATAAAAAAGTACTTGGCGAAGCTACTTGAAAATACAGTTTTTCTAAGGAACCACTTTCAGCCAAAGAAGTTGAGAAGGAAATGTCCACTGAGCTTAATTTATAATTTGTTAACTGATAATTATAATACTGTAATCCTTATGTGATCTTCTCAGCTATTAACTGCCTCGTAAATCCAGCCACAAAAGAAGCTCCTCTCACTCTATGGCCACATCAGAGTGTAATGGTGTTGCTCAGAGGTAATATAATAAACATTAAGTTGAGTACTAGCCAGGATATAAATAATGATATGTGAGAGACCCTGTCTGGACTCATGAATTAAAACCCCATCCTGTTTCCATGATCTAGTTCTGGAACATTAGAGTGTTCAGTTGCTAAAAGGGGTTAAAATGTTGTTGTAGCTGTTGTCAGTGAAAACCCTACTTTATCCCTCTTAAAGCATCCATCCATCTGCCCATCCGTTTTCTTACTTATCCAATGTAGGGCTGTGGTAATGTAGTGTAGGGTGGTGGTGGGAAGGGGGTTCGGGCTTATCCCAGCTATCAAGGCAAGATTTTGCAATCAGAATTGTGATCTGAATCCAACGTTTTGCCAAAGACATTTTCCTTTTCCAAAAAAGCGAGCTCTGTCAATTCTTGATAGCCTCTTCTTGTTCACGTGTTACTTTTATTTCGTCATTTATTAATTTACATTCATGTCATGTTCATTATCACAGTGCATTTGTAAGAGGGAAGTGTCCAAGCCAGGAAGGGGGAAGAAAAAAAAGAAAGAGAGAAAAAAGAAAAAGGGGGATCCAAAACTTCTACAGGAACAAAAAGCATTTATGCAACCATGAATTCAAGAGTTCTGCAGAAAACACTTCTTTGCCGTTATTCACTACCAGAACTCAGGAGCAGAAATGGAAGTTACGATGGTATTTCACATTTGATTCTAAATTCAAATGAAACAATAAACAAGATGGTTAATAAAACCAAAAATGACAACTTTTACCAATATAACGTATCCTCAAGGAGAATGTAAAGATGAGATAAAGTAATAGTTGCAATTATTTTCAGACATTTGCACCCTGTGCAGTCAGACTCTAAATGGCTTTGTTGATCACATACTGTACCTATCATATGGTTATACAGCTGGTGCTTTGTTTTACTTTGACTCATAAGCTTCACAATAATATTCTTACAGTTCACTAATAAACTGTAAGAATAGACCTTATGTATGCATTGCTTTTGATAGTAGCATATAACTTAACGGATTTTGCTTGAAATTTTTTATTGCCATCCTTTGTCCTCACAGAATGAATCATAGTGCCATTGTTCCCCTGACTTTTATATTTGCCCTTCTCTGGTACAGAAAGGAGAAAAAAAGCCTCAGTCAGTAGATAGTTATATTGTCACAAAATGTTGGCCATTCATGGTTTGCACGTAATCACCTCGTACGTTATTAAAACTTTGATCTGCAGACAAATTATTAAGCACCATCATCAAGGCAAAATTGCACGACATATCTTTAGCTTATGACAACAAACCTATTAAATTCATAACATTTCTAGCTGCCTCACGAGTACCTCAGAATTAGCTTTTGCTAAACTGAAAGGGTGTAAAACAGTTTAAAATACCATCATTGATTTATGATATGCTGTGAATGACACTAACTCTCTATTGGCCTGTGCTCAGGATCACAGTTCATTCGCCTAAGCTTATCATATGAAAGAAGAACAGAAAAACTTTAATTTGGTGTATTTTCACTCCACTTTGAACCATTGTTTTACAGTTTCTTTTAACTTGAGTTGGCTCAAAGCAATAAACTGCCATAACTGGAGGTGCTTCAAGGTTTCTTATCTGGCAGTAATACTGACTACAGTGTGTGTGAACATGTCATACTTTGTCTTTGATGTGTGCTGCTCATGCTACTGTGAATCCCTGTGACAAGAACCATGCTTTTTTCACCTTTAATTTGTACTTTTTTAAAGATTTTCAATTCAGTTCTGCAAGAGCTGCAAGATCATTATAGATATCATCTTCCCTTTCCTGCATATCTCAGGCCAACTGGTTCAGCATGTTTGGGTTCTTTTTAAATGGCAACAGAACTTACTGTAAGTCCACGGCCAATCTCGAATGTCTGTGTCTGAACTGGTTAGAGAAAGTGGTCAACAGAGTCACCTCTGAATGAGACAGAATGTAGCCTCTTCCCACAACAAGGTGAGAAGCTCTTCGTTATTAGATCACAAGAGGGTGATAGTGCATTTTATTTGCCAGGCTAAACTCTGCAATATGTCCAACTGAGTCTTAGCTAAAGATAAAGATAAAGACAAAACCACACAAAGAGAGCCTCAGCAGACCCACATCTTAGACTCATTAAGACTGCCTGGGCATTGAAACATTTCTCAGGCAACGACAGAGAGAAGATAAAAGCAGAGACAAGTATAACAAAAGAATGGAGACTGAAGTAAATTTATCACCACTCTTTCTTAAAGAATCCTGCTCTAAGCCTCAACTGCCAATTAGGTACGAGAACAGCCTGTTCCCTTGACGGATGAACTTAATTTGATATTCCGTGCTCCGCTCAGTAGGGTGCAACAGTGATTGCACCGGTGGATGGAATTTTCAGGCCATCCATACAGACTAGGCGTAATCGACTATGTAGATATAGACTGAAGCTTATCATAACTATTTCTCTTTGGTAGAGTAGTTTTATTTAAAAGAGGGGTCAGGTTTCTATTGAAGTGTGTGTGGCAGGTATCTGGAAGATTAGAGCATTGTTGCCCAGAGACGCTTGTGTTGCTACGTGGGATTACCCAGGAACAGAGCTGCAGTAATCCCATGGAGTAAATAACTCTTTGTCATAATTCAACATGTTATTGTCACAGGAATACCTGCTCTAAATCATTTTGAGGATTCATACATCTTTGTCTGTTTGCTGACAAGACACCACAGTTAGGCTTGAACCCTACAGGGCTGGCATTGCCAGGGAAGTGGGTGGCATATTGCACCCAGCGGGAAAGCTCCTATGTAGGCCTGCACGGCGGAGGGATTTGACCAGCTTGGATTAGCTCAGCAGGGTGAAACAGAGGGATACAAACAGGACAGATGGGGAGGGACAGACTCAGAATGGAAGAAAGGGTACATCAGTCTCTGTTCAGCACAAGAACACCTGAGAAACCTGAAAAAAGCTGCAGAGAATCATGTGGAATATTGTTAATATGCTAGTGAGCAGCACACACCAGTGAACCATGAAACAGCAACCAATACCTCTGAGAGCCGCTGTAAACTCCGAGCCAAACTAATCACCAGTTAATTATACATAGGGTTTTACCATTTCATAAATTTCAAATAGTTTTACCCTGTCTTAAGCATTCGGACTTCTTCCTTTTACATTTAACAACAGCTTTACATTTCTGAGTGAGGATGGGAATATTAATTGAAATGCCCACAATTAGATAAACACAGCTCCCAACTCCACAGTCGCACTAATTAAGCAAGCTTTTTTTTCCTGTACAGTGCTGTGCTCTCAAACCTCATCAACTGCTCAAAGACATGTCACCACAGTAATGGCAGATGGGTATATTTAAAAAAAAAAAACTAAGCTAAAACAGTTAAAGACACACACAAGCATTAAAGAAAGCAAAGGCAGTTGCCTCTGACAGACTGCTGAGGAAATGTGTCTTTATTCTTTGCTCAGAGTCGTCCATCCTGTCCAAAGGATGGATCTAATCCAAGAGTTTATTACCAAACTTCAGATGCAAAGCCTATTCGTTTTCTGACACCAAAGAGGGCCAAGAAAATGAATCGGGGTCTGGACAAATTGGCATCACTCACACAAGCGCAGAGGGAAGAAATTCTCAAAAGTCGAAGTCGTGTCCTCCTTTAGTTCCTCTCTAAGAAACTTCCAGACTTTCTCTGAAAACTATGTTCATTTTTTTGTACTGTTCACACTCTCACAGTGCAAACAGTTGAGAATTTATTTTATAGTTCAAGCCATACATTGTTAAAGAATTCTCGCACAGTAAACAAACCAACATGATCAGTATGAGCAGCAGACATTGTTTCCCAAGTTGAAGATGTAGAAATGGGTTAAAAAAGAATCCTCCATTAAACTGAGAGAGAGAACTAAACAGCAGCGGTCACCCACCTATTGGGTGAGTCCTCTTGAATATAGCTTTTTCATACAATTTTAAGTAACCACTTTGCACTCAGCAGAAATCATTCTAACAAATGAATGTGCAAAGCTACGTAAGTTTCCAGTCAGTCTGTTTACACTCGAGACAGAGAGACAAGGCACCCAGGAAGAAAGGTGGAACTAGATGGATTATTCCAGGCTAATTCCTAGCACAAATCAACTCTCAACCATCAATAATTCATGTGGAAGTCTTTGAAAAGTAAACACTGCTTGGGCCATTAAAAACCCTGATTGGCTATAAATACTGTACACAGCTTAACTCTACATACAGAGGTTCTGTAGCTGCTATAGAAAAAAGTACATTTGCTCTATATGGAAATCCAGCGCTCATTAGAGAAGGTAGATTCCTTTGTAGAGCCATAGCCAGTATTACCTGGTGCAACATTAGCATGGAAATGATGCTAAAGATGACAGCAGAGAGGGGTAGTTAGACTGACAGCTGGTGCTGGAACATGTTGGGTTTTGTGGATTGATGTTCTCTGTCAGCTTTGCCTCTGTGTACTTCAGACAAATTGTGCTCTCGTTCAGTTGGTAAATGCACACATAGCCAAAATGCTAAAGAGGATCATGCCCCCACTGTAGGTAATTTTACTCTGCTCTGTATCATTTGCACATTGACTTTACCTCCCACTTTGTCTCTGCAAGTTGTTGTTTTTTCCTCGCTTGTCTTTCATGTACTTTTTCAAGCTCTGTTTGTGACTGTGATTAGGGTGTATGGTTGGTTTATGTAGCTTTTAGCAATTCCCTGTACTCCGGCAAATCCCGCCTGAGCAATGCAAGACAGGGAGTGGTCTCTGTCTCTCTCAGTCAGAAATGCTCATTAGATAAAGAGGAGGTTCCTCTGCTTTACCTCCACTTTCCTTACAATATTTTACATTCTGCTTTCCTGTCTTCTGTATCTTTCTCGCTTTCTTACTTTCTTGCTCACATCTTGCAATGCCCTGGAGATGGTCCTGTCAGTACAAACAGCATCTGTCCAAGAGAATATCAAGATGTGTAATCGTTCCCTAAAGAATCAACTGTAGAAAACAGTTTTTTTCTTCTTTTTCGAACTTTGATGCTGAAGGTTTCATATATACGATTTATAGACATCACACAGTGGATTTTCTGTAACTGCATCAGATTTAAATGATCAATTAATCAATGATAACAAGAATTCTACATTAGCTTCGCTATGATAGTCTGCTTTTACATCTTTTATTTTTCTCTTCCCCACTTTCTTTGAAGCAGTCTTTCTGATGTGATTTATTATTGAGTGGAACCCTGGGAATTCTTCTTCTTTCGGCTGGTCCCATCTCGCCCGATCCCCAGCATCGTCTTCTGTCACACCAAGTCACTGAATATCCTCCTTCACTACATCCATGAGTCTTTGTCTTTTCATCCTGCCTGACAGCTCCATATTCAACATCCTTTGCTCACTATTTCTCCTAAGCACATGTCCACATCATCTCAACCTTTCCTCTGTAACTTTCTCCAACTGTTTGACCTGAACTGTCCCTCTGATCTATTCATTTCTAACCCTGTCCATCCTGGTCCCTCCTAACAAAAATCTTAACATCTTCAACTGTGCCGCCTTCAGCTCGATCGCCTGTATTTTTACTAGCACAGGTCTCACCAGCACTGTTGGCCAACAGCACTGGAGGTGGTCATTGTAAACCCAGGCTGAGACCAATCCGGTATAGAAATCTCATTTTTCTTGATAAGCGACGTTCAATTTGGCAACAATTTTACCATTCCATACAAACAATAAATAGCATTAATTTCTACATATGTGGAAATTACACACTTCTCAGAGATAGTAACTCATCTTTTCAACATGTGGAAAAATTTTGGTTCATTTAAGATTATATTTCTCCATGCAGAGACCTGTAAGATACAAGGAAGTAAGATAGAAGGAGTAAAAGCGGTTTGCTGATATTTAAATACATATATATATATACATATTAGGACTGGGCGATATATCGAGTTTTTTAAAAATATCGATATATTTTAATACGGGATATCGGATGTGACAATATCGTTTATATCAATATAGTATATGTTACGTTATAATTATACTTGTGGAGCCGCTAGTTTGCCTCTCTTTCGTCCACTTTTGTCTCTATGCAACGTTACTCTACCTCGCCTCTCTCCTTCACTGAACACAACTACCCCTCCTCCATTGCTTCACCTGCAGGCAATGACAAGATGGACACGGCAAATCTCTGTTAACGAGTTACCGTGCTAACGAGCTAACCACGCTAACGCCATGCAGCCCACAGGGGCTGCACAGCCTAAAATCCTTTCATTTTCTCAAAAATCGACAGTTCACCTTTAGTATGAATTCTGGTTGTGCTTGATGACCACAAATTGATTTTATGTGGTACACGGCGCTCAGCAATCTGTCAAAAAATGTTTTAGTACGACTTTAGTAAGCTACGGAGCTGCACCGCTTGATGGATTGTTGGAGCATTACGGCTACCAAGGAGCCTCGCGGAGTGATACGTACTGTGCTTCAACGTAATATTAGCGTATTGTGTGTGTATAAGGACCATAAATGACACCTGTTAAGAGACACGGTTACGAAGCGGATTTCAAACTCCAGGCTGTCAGTCACGCAGTAGAACTTGGGAACAGAACAGCTGTGAAATCTGTCTTTGTTATTATGCTCAGCGTCTTTTAGTTTACATTTTGACTGCACAATTGTGAGCTTTTTGTTATGCACAAAAACAACATTGTTTTCTTTTATTTATGGAGCATTATTATTCAATAAATGCTGATAATTTATTTTTGAGTAATTTTTTCATGTATATCTACGCTGTATGTTAATAAAAGTGCCTGTGTGACATCTGGGACACAGCTTTGACTAAGAACTCTTTTTTTGTTCTTACTTTATGGCTTTAAAATAAATATCGAGATATATATCGTATATCGCCATCCAGCTAAAAAATATGATATGAATAAGATATGAATTTTGGGTCATATTGCCCAGTCCTAATACATATATATCTCTCTGTGTGTTTCTAACTGTATGTCTGTTTGACTGAGCATTTATGTGCAAGCATCAGCGTGTGGGTGTAATCACTTGCTGCAGCTCACTCCCATTAGTGTGTAGGGATTCCTGTGCTCTGCTTTTAGCCAGAGGAGACCAATTAAAGCCATCAGCCAGTGTTGGGGGAGCCGGGCTGCTCTCAGAGACCACAGAACTCTAGAACAGAGGGTTTAGGCTGGCTCCATCCTCCTTCACCTCTGCACTGTCTGCAGACAGGCAGTATGAGGAGATTCTGGGAAAATTACAGGCACATCCAGTAATTTGAATTGATTCTTTAATTATGCATTTTGCATCTTTTTCTATTGTAGTTCAGCATCTCCATACATAAAAGTTATTGTAATATTTGGTATCATTGCCTTAACTTAAGTGACAAGGGGGAGAACTCCAACATACATGGGAAGTAAGATCGGGTCAGCAGAGTCATTTTTAAGAGTTTGCAATCGAGGGTTTTTGAGCTGATGGAGGTTGCTCATTCTTTTTCCCCCATTGAGATTTTCATGTGGTATAAATTTCACTTGTATCAAATGTATTTTAGTTTTTATCACTGGAGGAAAAAATTAAAATGAAATGTGGTTGCCGTGCCATCAATCCTGAGTTCTTACTCAATAAAGCAAGAACTCAGTAAAATTCATCTTTAAGTTGTAACTTGCCAAGAATAAAGTTATGCCCTCTTTTTGTAACTCAAATTCTTTATTTCTGTAAGAACTTATTTTATCTCGTGAACAAGAATTCTGTGATTTTCAAACAGAAGTTTTCAGTGCTGTGAGGATGCTTGCATGAATCTTATAAAAAACATTCCCATCTCCCTAATAAAATGCAGAAAGGAGTAGCAGAGATTCACAGTTTGAGGCCTTCCCAGTGGGTGTTATTATTGTGCGTTTTCCTGCAGCCTTCCACACTAATGCTTCTCTTGTCAGTGATGCTTGACCATGCTTCAGGGCTTTGTTATGGTATGGAGGCCAAAGATGTCATACCCCATTACAAAATAAGGCACTAGATATGAGCTTCCTCTTTTCTTTTTTTGCCCCTCCCTCCCCTTTGTCTCCTGCTCTGCCTCAGCTCTGGGGATCACTGCTGTGGAAATAGAGCCTGCTCCGTAGTGTCTACTCAGTAGGTAATAACTCGCTGTTCAGGCTCAGATAAAGAGCTCCATTCATTTAAGTGGCTGCTCTCTTTGTACACACGAGTGACACCTATCCCCTGGGAGAGCAGCGGTGAACTACAGGGTTGAAACTACAGGCACAGCTTTCAGCAGCCCTGATTGCCTCCCTTAGAGCTCCTCGGTGGAGAAGCCTAACTCCTCTACATACCAACTCTCTCATTTTCCATCTGATTCTCATTTCTTTTTAGTGGAAACACCTAATCTTTTTTTCCCCTTCGTCTTTCACTCCCCTGCCCACCTCTTACTACATTAACCCATTGCCTCTATTATTACCTCCACCTGCTTCTTCCTTTCCCTGCACATCTCCATCTTCTGCCCTAATCACACCACCACTCCTTTTTACCCCATCATTTCGGTGCATTGCTCTTCACTCTCTTCGATTTTCTCTTTCCCACGCTCATCTCTATTATCAAGTTTCACTCTTTCTCTTTCCTCCATCCATCTCCCCTTTCCTGTTCTGTATCTGCCTCAGTCTCAAGAGAGCGTCTGTGGGGTCCCTGAGCTCTAGTAGTCACTGATGTGTGTACCGGTCAGCGGTACTCATGGGTAATGTGTAGATCATTCATCCTCTGGACAGGTATGTAATAGAGGCGGGACGAAGGGGAGAAGGGGGACAGTGGGAGATCTCTGGAGCTATGAGAATCAATTTCACTGGGAATTACCAGAGCAAAGAAGCAGAACCTCACCCTCTCTTTCTTTGCTTCCTTCTCCCCTCTCTGCCTCATTCTCTCTCTTTCTCACTCTGTCTTCATTTCCCCACTCTCCTATCTCATTCCTCTCTGACTGCTCATACTGATCAGCTCACAATACGCCCTAGCATTACCCTAGCCAAGTAGCTGGATAAATCCCTACACAAATTAGAACACAGAAGCCATTATTTAAGTCAACCCCTTTTCTTGGCTTCAGCAAGAAAATTACAGTCCTGTGTTTAGAACTGCAGAACAAAGGAAATATGCTCTCTTTTTTCCACTTCCAGCACTTTTCCCTGGGCGCAGTAGTACATCAGAGAAACTAAAGAGAGAAAGACAGAGAGAAAATCCCACAGAGATTGCCCCTGTAGTGCTACTGAAGCTGCCCATGGTGAAAGGCCTGCTACGCATGTCCTGGAAAGCCAGTTGAGACACAGAGCAGTAACTTGCATGCAGGCTTTTTCACTCACCTGTGAAATAGAACTGTGGTTAAAACAGCCCAACATGCATGCATTTGGTACCAGTAGCAAAGCCGAAATACTAGGGTCTTTAATGGCATGACCATCCAGCAAAGGTTCCACTTCATAAACTGAAATGAATGACTATTGGCTGACTAGCACACACCATTTGACCTGGTACACTAGGGGAAACAATGATGTGGGAGACAAGAAAAATTGCTCATCAATCACAACCATGGATGGTCAGACACTCTCAGCTTGTAATAGTAATGTTCAGTGACTTGATTAGGGAATGATGAGGTTTATGGTAGACAAGTTTTTCTCCCCCCCCCCCATTTTATGATGGCCGTAAAAGGTTTAAACAGATGCTAATGCTTCTACACAATGCCTGCCATAGAGAGTCATTTCTGTGCATCATCTCATATTTGGAAAGGAGACAGTGATGAGGCAAGAACCAGAATCTGTGTGCGGAAATTAAAGACAGAGATCCGAGGGAGTTTTCTGCCAAGTGGGTTTTCCTCTCTACCATTACAGAAATGATGCATAACTCCACAGTATGCCCTTTAATTGGCGCTATTAATATCAGTTAAAGTTTTAATACCTATTTATTAAAACTTAAACTTTTTTCAGAGGCCTAATGTGAATAGAATTATGAATCTCAAGGGCTGTGCTCTATAAAAAGGCTCAGTTATGAATTATTAATGCTCTACCACTTCATCTGCAAGATCTCACTCCTGTAAGATTTGTTAAAAAAAAATGGCCCAGGGGTCTAATATTAGGATGAATTTTCATCAATAAATACTTAAGATGGGAGTATCATATTTCTTGAATAAAGTTGTTAAAACTGTAAACATCACCTCCACAGTGGCAGAAAGTTCTATCATTAACTTTGTGGGACCTGACAGATGATCTTTAGTAGAAGTTGGTCATGTATAAAATGTAAACAGAGTGTGGGGGCGGACAGAAAAGGAATCTAGTGCACAGAGCAGCCAAATATGTCTGGTTCTTTTCATCAAAGTCCTTTTGTGCTTCATATAAAATCTGTGAAAAGCTCTTGCACTTAAACTGCAAAATGAACTGAGAAATATTTCAGGAAAGCATCCAGATTCTCTGTTATTAGATTTAATTGTGGTTCAAAGATTCAAAACTTTATTTATTTTTACTTGTAGTTTTCTTATAGTTATCAGTATTTCCTGGTTTAAATTTTGTTTTGTTTTGTTTTTTAAATTGGGCAACATAATCACAAGCAGCCTTCTCTGGAAACAGTTACTCAGAACCAAGATCATGCAAAAGTGACATCAGCCTATGTCCCATATAGAAGTGCTATTTCCGAAGTGTTTCTTTTCTCCAAATGCTGTAATCCAATTTCATTTTTTTCCTTTAAGCAACATCTAGAATTGTGCTTTTTATTTAAGCGTTGCTTTTGTAGTTGTATTTTTTTTATGTGAATATTATTAATACTTCTAATACAACTTTAGGAATGCTTCGTTGAGTAACAGATTTAAATCCTGTGTGAAATATGAAGGGGACTTCGTGAATCAGGATTGCAGGTTCCCAAAACAGCTCCTCCCATTTCTCATCTCTATTTGAAATGGAAATTGCTCTTGCAATTGCTCCTGCATCTCCACGCTCTACTTCTTTTTATTCTTATATCCCCAATCAACCCCCAGTATTCTATTTCATCACTTTTCCTCATAGTGGTCCCCTGCACCTCCATCTCCACCTCATGGTTTCAGTTGGAGAGTGTGAAATGAAGCTTGTATAATTAAATATTAACAACCTGCAGATGAGGGGATTGCGAGTGAGGATGGGTAGAGGAGCACACCATTGAATCCTCTGCCCTACTTCTTGCAGTTAATGTCCACTGGGAATTATTCATGTATCAGCTAACCTGCACTGGCATCTAAGAAGGCACAGAGGTAGCAGTGAGCTGTGCCAAAGTGGCACTGAGTGAGTCAGGGTCAATCAACATTAATAGAAATCCTGTTGGGGTGATAGAATTCCAGGGTAGAGCAAAGCTTTCATTATTAATTAGCCTGTCAGATGCTGTTCTTATCTGTTTGGATGAGAGTGTTCAAAAGAGAAGTGGCTCCTGTATAAAGTTTTAGCTCTACAGTGCAAATGAAAAGTGAATAGATGGTTGTCAACAAGCTACCGTCTCCACAGTGCAGACCAGGAGGTGCCAGATTTATTATTTGATTATTAAAATGAATCAATTACTCCAACAATGCATGCTTGTGCATTTTATGCAACAACACTATTAATTCTTTATTATATGCTCGAGAAAAATTCAGTCAAGTAACTTTTATTAAGAATGCAGTATTTGAAGTGGGCAGTTATGGATAAAGCCAGATTACAATTTATGAAGAAGTGCTCATTTTAATCCACTATGTATTATCATATTTGTCTTCAGTTGACTCATGGCTTAGTGTGTACTAATAGCTGAGGAAAATGTGTAAACCCTCCAAAGGATCAGTACTGTTTCCAGATCCGATGCTTGTTGCAGCATTGACGTACACGAGTCCTCATAATCTCAACCGTTATGCTTGATTAAACTGGGATTTATGCAGTTTGCAAGCAGGATGAGGATAGTGGCATAATGCCTTGCGGTACCTTATTTTAACTGTTCATCATAATTATGTGCAACAGAGATGATATTTTAATGTAATATAAAGCAATAAACACTTAGTAAACTAGAGTTTGTACGGAGTTGTGCTTTTTCTTTGAGTGTTTCTTTGCTGTTTCATGGCTTGCTCAGGATCTCTCTGGTATTCAGTGAGGCTATTAGAGACCTCTATGCTCACATTCCACAGACCAGAATCTTTGACTGAGTACGTGCCAGTGCATTTCTCTGTGCATGCAGGCGATGGGGTTGCTGTTAAAAGTGGGCACAACTAACATTCCCCACCATGGCACCTTAATTTCTCTCTGTGAGATATCCATGTTCAGAGCGAAAGGCATCATGCAGCTCAAGGAGGCCACGAAGCAATTAGGGCTTTCTGCTGCCTCTGGTGTGTCATCTCCAACTCCCTATAGCTCCAGGCTAGCCATGACAGGAGAAAGTACAGAACACATTCTACTACTCCTGGAATTCAAAGGGATGAACACCCACTAACCTTCCCCTCCCTTTCTCTTCTGCTTGGCTGAATCACAGAACCGAGCGGAGGGAGTGGGAGGTGGTGGTAGTGTGTGTTTGTGTTGAGTGTGTGATCTTCCATCTAGAAGTGACCACCCAGTGAGGCTAATGGTCCCAGTGCTTTCTGCATCTGGCACGACAAACTCGCTTTGGCTTGGCTTGTTTGTTTCCCCTTTCACTCGGGAAAAGGTGTGTTACTTGCAACCTTTAAACTTAACTTGTTACCTGAATGAACACCATTTGATATCAGTAATGACCAGGTAGCTTTTCTTACCTGCTGCCACTGACTTAATATCCCCTCTCTGTTTAGACAGACATGCCTGCCATCCCTACACCTCAAGATACACAGTAATTATCCTCCCCTATGGTTTTCCAGAGGGGCCACAAACTTATCTCAGCCTCCAAACTTAAAATAGCTGATGAATCTCTTCTGTGTGTTGCCTCTAATTTGTCCCCATTTTGAGTTTTAGAGTCCAAATGTGTTTGTTTTTTGCCCTTTAAATGCCTCTCCTAGGATGCATTTGTTTTCTTTAGTCTAAGGAACAAAGTTGAGCCAGATAGATAAAAACTTGGGGAGAGCAAAAAATTGGCAATGAATAAGAAGAGAAGATGATTTCCCCTGCTACTATTCAAAGAGTAAACATAATAATAGCCCTCATATATTGGTGTCTGGGGTTGAGCGGGGAGCCCAGTTACACGGTGTAACTATGGGGGCATAACTCTAACTATGTGCTTTGTTAACAACTCTATAAATGAAGGCTGAACGCAGGGTGAAAGTCTCACATCACACCCCTACTAATGATACTAATACTAATGACTTCCAGTGTTCCCACCACAAGTACCAAGAATCATCATCATCTTGGTCATTATCGGCATAGGCATTTTCAAAGCACATTAAGTGATTTGCACATAACTAAATGAAAACAAAAAAAGCATTAAATTAACAGGAAAAAAATTAAAATGAGAGAACAGCAAAACAAAAATCGAATCTGTGAAATAAAACATTAAAAGCCGGGTCAAGGACTATTAAGTAAACAAAATTAGGTAAATGTTTGTTTTTTTTTAAAATGGGGTTTAAAATGTAATGCGGCGTTAGCCTGAACTCATTAAGAAGGTCATTCTGTAAGAAAAATTGCAACTGTAAGGGATCAACCAGAGTGCGATTTCCCCAGGGGGGATGAGGGAGATTTCCCCCCCTCTGATCCATACACACGCTGCTGCTAATTTTTTATTCTCGGTAGGGATTTGAAAGGATATGAAAATATGCTTCCCCCCCACCCGATTTTTAGCATCGACTCTGGATCCTGTTCTGTTTCATCTCCCATTCCAGTCCGTTTCAACTTTTCATTAAGCCAGTAAGCCTCGCTGTTTCAGAGTAAAAACTACAATTAACTAAAAAAAAAAAAAAGAGAGAAAAGAACAAGAAAAGAACCAGAAAAAAGAACCATATTTAGAGTGCCATTAAAAAAGTCCTGCTCCTTGTCTGTGACAGCCACTTGTCTGATTGACAGTTGGCTTCAGAGTCCCCACAAAGGTGAGTTGTGCAACTTCTTCTTTCAACTTGTTGACTACATCGGGCATCACTGTACTGGTCAAATAATACCTCAAAAGCCTCAAAGAGCCTGTGGAAGAAAGCAGTTAAGAAAACAGAGTTGAGGTTTTAATTTTGGCAGTTAAGAAAGCCTGGCGATGTCAAATCTTATTGATAGAACAACCGAGGAAATGTATTTGTTGTTTTGCTGTTGTTTTGATTTCATATTCTTTTTTTTTCGTTAATCGTATGTATGTTGATGCCAGTATTTCTTAAGTGTTTTGTGTGGGTTTATTAGTAATATCATTTGTTTGTTGTTGTTGTTAATGTGATTCTGCTAATGACAGTGCTGTAGCAGTGGGAGGGAAGGAAAGGACTGGCCTGTTTGTTGCTGAGCTTGTAAAAGAATGGCTGAACATGCACCTGCCATCTCTAGAGATACTCATTAAAGAGGAGAGATGCCAAGTCCCAACATCTCAGTTCCCCTTGCAGACACGTTGGAAACTGTACACACACTGTAGTTATACACACCTATGCTCGAGCACGCACTAAAGTACACACATCTTTGGTAATCAAAATGGGATTTTTTTGCCTTTCCTTTGGTGAGATTCTAATTTACCGTTAACATTTGCCAATTCCACAGAAAGAAAATTATACATTCCTCTCCGCGTTCGCTCCCCAGCTGCAGCGAGAGTAAACGGTGGGAATGCAAGTTAAGGTGTGAAATTACAACCTAACACCATCTCCACGTCTCCAACTCAAAAACCAGGACAGCAGTTAACGCCGTAGAGTACTGACTCACCTTATTATCATTAGCTATTTTCAGAAACTTCCCCAAATGTATACTGATTGAACAAGAAGAGATAAAAAAGAAGCACGTATGCCTGATTTTGTCTACGGCTGTGTCCCTGTGGGCAGACATGTAGATTGATATTGGCATATCAAAGGATCTTGAGTGGATAGCGTATAAAGAGGGAAATGAGATGTGCACACACAAACGCCAGTGGCAGCAATGAGATCACACCTCCAGTCACAATTTGCATCTATTAGATGTGCATTTTTAATCTCATTTTAGTCCTGTTACCACATGGTAAATATGTCCACCTCTTCATTATGGCAAGACACTCTAAAAACAACTGTGACATATTGAAATAAACTTATGGTATATAAACTTAAAGAGAGGCCCCGAGCATGCATGTGCAAAGTGCGTTTGATAGTATGTAGTTGTGCTCTTTTGTGAGTGGACAAGGTGAAAAGAAAGAAAACTGTGAATTTTTAACTGGTGCGGCTAATTGGTCTGCCAGGTCTTCAGGCTTCCTGTCGCTTCTCTGCGCTGCTTCACCACAACCTCCTTTTTGGTCTCAGTGAATTAGAGAGACCTCTTGCTGAGTCTGTCACCCCTGTCTTTTGCTGTCACTCACACATTTCACATCTCTCTTGAACTTGAGTTCAAGTTCTCTTGAACTCCTCTCCTCCCCTGTTTAACTTCCCTTATCTGTTTTTTAAAGCTTCTTGTCTCAATCACCCCCCTCTTGAATCATTTGTCCCACGTCTTTGATTTCCTGCTCAAAGCCAGGAAATAAAAGGTTAGGCGCTATGATTTTTTTTAGCTGGCTGGTTCCGGTGTGGCCTGCTTTAAGCTTGTCAAATGACCTCTTTAAAGGTTTGACAGGAAGATCCACTGATGAAAGAACAGAAGATGGCATTTGTCTCTAACAAAAGCTATGCGTCGACATTTTCCCAGCATTTCTATAATTTTCCATGTCATGCCGTGTCTTTCGACAGCATGTTTTAACATCTTCAAATGATGAAACAAATTATAAGTCTGAACGTGTCTCAGTGTGTGCTGTGTTTCAGTTTTCTTTTAAATATAATCCCCATTTTTTTCTACTCTTTCAAAAGTAATACAATACCCAGGGTTGTTTTCAAAAGCCATTTTCACCACTGAATTTCATTCACATTAAGGGTTGCAAAGAAGAGATTGATCCCAGTCTCCTTCTGTCTTTGGGTTTTCTATGATCAAGAGGAGTGCCAAAAAAGAATACGACAAAAGGAAAGAGATGAAATACAGAAATGGCACTCAGAGGTTAACAACGTGAGGAATAAGAAGATAATGCCAGGATATTCCTTCGAAATGTCTGCGCTTTTTCATCTGTTTGTGAGCATGTGAATGTATGTGTCTGTATGGGTGTGTGCCTCTTTTAAAGAGTGAGCAGATGGTGAAAGCTTCTTTTTTTAAGGACAAGAGATGTTTAGTAAAAAAGGCCTAAAAGTGGCCCAGTAGAATATAACTGCTGTTCAAATGATTAAAGCTATATATGCTAAGTAGCTAGCACTAATTCTCTAAAAGGGTACTACTGGATTGCTTCAGAGGTCTCAATTAGATGACGTAATTAAAAGTGCC
Source organism: Aulonocara stuartgranti (assembly GCF_965226115.1). NCBI lineage: Eukaryota > Metazoa > Chordata > Actinopteri > Cichliformes > Cichlidae > Aulonocara > Aulonocara stuartgranti. Next base: position 23,808,642 of record NC_138956.1, read on the forward strand.
AGTCAAATCTGAAATGGTACACAGACAGATAGCTCAGTGCCCTCTGGCCAATAGTGGTCATTTGGCGGCGACGGCGATGCAAACCTTGCCCTATTCCCATATCCATCCCAGACTGGTTCACCCTGAAAACGCCATATCTAATATTGACTCATTTTAGCATGAAACTTTAATAAGCTGTCAGATAAGGGAGCTCGGCCAGACACGGTCCAAAAATGGTATATCCGGCTTCAAATTATCGGACGTGTTCCTTGTTTTTTTTCTTTCACCTATGCACATTTTGGTTTGCTTTCCCTTTCTTACATTCCCCTAATGCATGTCTCTGTAATATTTCATAATCGGGTATGCATTTCTTCATTTGATGTTCCCTTCACATTATAGTTTCATCCCTCCTTGGTTGAGTTTCAGCTTTTCTTTTCTTTTTTTTCTCCTATTCTCTTTTTTCTGTTCTGCTACTCCACCTCTCTTTTCCTTTGTTGTCTGTCCTCCTGCTGTCATCTGATTGATGCCTTTGCCAGTGTGCTACGTACTTCATTACTCTGATTTTACCATGTCTCAGGTGGGCTTTGCACTAGGGGAGACTGTGAAGAACTAGAAATGTGTCAGTGGTGGTTGGGGGCACGGTGTCCTACTGAGCAAATAAAATCACCCAAATAGCATCACAAAATTGCCTCCTGTCAGTGCTCTGTGACAGCAGAAAAAAAAGAGTTGCTTGGAGACCATTCTAGGAAGAATGGTAAAGACAAATATTCACATAGACTGGGGAGGATCAAAGGACTGACATGGCGTATGGCAGCACCATACACGCCATCCTCTTGGACACACAAATTATATCCTGAAAGGATTTAGAGATAGCAGAAGTGATACAGTATATTTTGGATCGCTTTAGGTGCCAATGAAATTAACCCTTACTGCGTCTGTTGGAGTGTGTTCTATGGAGCGCTCAGCACCAGGGAATAAAAAAAAAAAAAAAGTAGCCAGACTTGTGTGCAATGTAATTATGGAGTTAGTTGAGCTCCACCACTCTCTTATCTCCTCTAGTGGGACAAGAGCCACATGAATGGATCCCTCTGTTCCACTTCCTCTCCAGCAAGCACCAAATCACTATCAGTAATAGATTTGCTCTTTATCCGTTCTTCCTCTCTGTTTCTCTATCTCACACACACTCACCCTCTCTCTCTCTCTCGCTCTCCACTTCTTTCTCTCCAGCTGCGTTCACTCGCGAAGTCTGTATCACATCTTGATTCATATATCTGTTGAAAAAAACGACTGAGGTTCTCACACTTAGATGTGTGCTATCAGAAAGCTGCAGCTCGACTCTTCTGAAAAACAGGAGCGTTTGATCTGCAAATGCTCAAAGTGTCAGTAGGGAGTTAAATGCAGTATAATGCATTAGGTGAGACATTGTTTATTGCTGCACCTAGATGAGCTGAGCTGATAAATAATTCCAAGTGTTGAGGGAAAGTGTTCTGCAATTTTGCAGTCTAACAAATTTCCAAGCATTTTTACTCAAGCACTGTTTGTTAGCGTAGGTAGGAAAATCTCTGAGCTCGCTCTGCCACTTCAATCTCTATGATCAAGCAGCACTTTACGGCATAATTTCCCCATCACGACTTGTTCACACACTATATGAAAAACGTTAAATTGCACACGAGAGCATCATAATGATGTGTGTGCCTTAACTTGAGATGAATGTTTTTATTTATATACCTGAGCCATGTAGAAATTGTAAAAGAAATGTTACTGTCTGTAAGCAGGCAGAATGCTCAATTAACTTTTACAGAAAATTCAGTTATATGAGGATGAGAAGCTGTGATCTATACACCAAATGTGATGAATCATTTCCAGAACATACAATATATACTGTTTTAACTACTCAGGGGAGTTTACGTGTGTGTGTGTGGTTTTGTGTGTGTGTTGTTTTTGTGTGTGTGTGTGTCTGGATCTTTCTCTGCAAGGCCTGTTTGTGCATTCAATGGGAACAAAATCACAAATGGACTGTGAATTTTGTGTTTACAAAAGCCCACACTGCTGTTTTGCCTCGTTCTTTCTGCTGAGGACAGCAATGGGTGTCAAAACATAGTGGAGTTTGACATCCTGACGCTGCTTGAATCTCAGGCCAGAGGCTGTCAATTCACTGAGAAGGAGAGGGAGGCTCAGTGCCTCATTTGAGGGCTTGTCTGTTTGACATCGCTTTTCCCTCGCCATCTGACTACATTATCTCTATTCTCATGCAAAACCTGTATAATTCTGTCATTCACAGCGTACAACCACTGTGCTTGTATGATTATGTTTCTGGGAGTGTGTGCATTTCAGCATTTGCACAAACTAAAAGTGGTGAGACCCATGAAGTATTAACACAGCGGTTTCATTTAGGGAAGAATCATAATGAAGTATCGCTGCACGTCTTCCAGCACCTCTGCAGGATTTCCATCTAAAAAGAAAATAGTAGGGAGGAGAGGTAGAAGTGACTCTGGACATGTATTTCTTTGATATTTGGCTGACTTACCTGTCATTTGAAATTTCTGTAGTGGATGTCTTCTTGCTTCACTGACTGTATGAGAAGGAGTAGGTCAACTGCAGTGTCTGACATTCTTTGCCTTAATTAGAAGTCACCTGGTCACACAACACTTGAGTATTTCAAACTCACACGTAACTCGCTGTATTTCCACACACACAGTGTCACAGCCATACCAAATTAAGTAGTAATTCAACTGACAGCTTCTTACTGTCATATTAGCTTCATCAGTGCACAGTGTACATTGTTTTGTACAAAGCTACACACACACAAACGTATGTATAATTTTATTTTATATTATTTTTTAAACCTGTTATAATGGAACTGTTTTTTTTTTCTTTCAAAAGATTTAGAGGGGAGTGTGTTACATTTGCTTAGCAGAGTGACTCAAAGTGATGGGATTCTGCTGGGCTCTAAGCAGTGAAGCCTGTTGGAGCACAGCCAAGCAGCTGCTCATGTAACAAACACAAAATCATCATTTCAATGCAAACCGGGAATTTTACTGTCCACAGCAACTGATTAAACATAGTTTACAATATGTAGTAGGAGCTGGTTGAATTCTAATTAATAGTAATAATTCAACTTTTTTTAAAACTAAATTGGTGAATCCTCATAGTCCATCTACAGCAATAAACAAGCTTTCTTCAGTTTGGCTGCTGCGCGTAAACCAAAGATTTGAACAGCACTTGGGCTGTGCTGTGCTCACAGTCAGAGCCGTGTCCCTGAAGTGACCCTGTTAAGGATATTTTGAGTTGACATCTCACAGATTTCAAAAACAATTGAAAACTGCTGGCATATTGGGATAATTGCACATATTCTGACCTCATTATACAGTGGGGGAAATAAATATTTGATCCCCTGCTGAATATCTAAGTTAGTTCACTTAAAGAGAATTAGAAATAGTCTCTAATTAATACGGAAGTTTCATTTTAGTGGAGAGAGATACAATATTAACCAACAATCCAGAAAAAAACACATTGCATACAATTAATACGTTGATTTGTATGTCATTCAGTGAAATAATTATTTTATCCCCAAGCAAAGAATGATTTAGTACTTGATACTTGGAGCAGCCATTATTGGAAAGCACAGTAGTAAGACATTTCTTGTAGTTGGTCCACAGGTTTGTACACATCTCAGGAGGAATTTTGGTCCAAACCTCTTTACAGAAACTCTCTAAATCCTTTACATTTCTTGTCTGCTGCTTGGCAACTCGAATCTTCAGCTCCCTCCGCAGATTTTCTGGCCACTCCATGATCTTAATCTGCTTCCTCTTTAACCACTTTGCTGCCTTGGTGGCATGTTTTGCATCATTGTCATCCTGGAAGACTCATCCACAGCCTAACTTCGGTGTTCTGGTCAAGGGAAGGAGGTTCTCGTTACCTTCAGTCTTTTCCCTGGCATCCCTTGACAGCTCTTTGCTCTTACTCATACTGGTAAGAGGTTGGAATGGAAGAAGCTGGAATTCTGTGGACCGGTTTGCTTTATATACATAACAAGTTGAGATCAGCTGTGTCCGTAATTGACTGAACGTAATCTGCGTGCCACATGGGCACACAGTCAATCTGTGGGAGCTGAAACTCTGGCTGCGTTGTAGAGAATCAAATATAGAGTATGATAGAAAATAAGGAAAAGCACAACAGGTTCCCCTAAAATACAGTACTCAGGGAGGAAAGCAAATACCACACATCAATATGTCTGGCTAGCAGCTAATCGCTGAAAAAATGAACTGACTTAGTTGATGATCAAAAAATAGCAAGTGCATCAACAGAAGACAAAATAAACACCGATATAATACTGCTGCAATGCACACTGTCACTGTAAGGGTAAGTTCCTGCTTCTGGTAGCCTGTTATGAGCCAAGTTTTGGTCTGAATTTCCTTTTGTGCATTCAGTTATTTACTAATTTATCACCTAGTAGGCTAATTTGCATTTAAAAAAATTAAGAAACAGGGCTGGTTGTAATAGCCTTTAGCTTCTTTGCACACAGCTTCTTCTTGACTCCATACAGCTGTTACAGTTCTCTATCAGCTGCCTCGTGTCCCATCATCTACCAAGCTCTGCTCTCAACACATTTTTCTGGGATATATCATACCTGTTTCCTTAAGTGGCCTGTGCCAGAGCATGCATTATACGTGTGGATTGGAATGAGATGTCAAAATGATTCCTGTAAAATACTTGCATATTATTGTTTCAACATGTGATTTACTGATAAGACAGATGGAGCAAAGTTGCAATGACTGTGTTAGAGAACAGAAAGCTGTTAATTGAAATCAAGGAACGGGGAATGAGCCGATGTGTATGCACATCATATTTGTCTCAAGTTGCACTGTCAAACAAATTGTCTGTCAGCTGATAATGTAATAACACAGCGGAACAAAGCATTCACTTCAAAGCCATGACAGGAGTAGGATGAGAAGAAGAGATGGGTTAGCTTAATTTTTATTCCTCATTTAGACAGTTTATATCAACAATGCTTCAGCCTAGATAAGAAATAATGTAGTCAAATAATGTGTCCAACTATTAGTTGAGCTATGCACGAAAATGAGAAAATGAGCATTTTTTCATCCTGAATAAATTATGGAAAAAGGTTTTATTTGCATTACAGAAATTCAAGGATATATTTATGTATTCAGCAGCTGAATAAAATATCTGGTGTAGGAATGTTTTTCTATATTGAATATGAAAGGTGCAATTTCAAATGGAATGTAATAGTTTCAGCCTAACCTTCTGGTACGAGTTTTCAAATTAAAATGTCTTTCCCCTGCTGTTTAGGTTAAACTTTTTAAGCTCACCTGTGGGCAGAAGTGACTTTGACTCATATTGCACGTTGTGTTTTGTCAATTCACTTAAAAAATCTGGCAACATTGAATGATGGGTTTGAAAAGTGTAACAAACTGGAGAACGAGTGAGCAGTGAGAGGAAAGCTTGCTGGATTTAGCTTCCCAGATATATGCAGATGGGTGACAATGAAAGGAAAAACAATGAAATGTTCACATTATAATATTTCTTTAATTTATTGTCTGCCTGTAAATATGTACTATAAAACTCAGTTCCATGAAAAGACTACTTACGGTACGTGTCAGAAATTGGCAATTGTAATGTAATGGATTAAAAAGTACATTCAATCCTGTCACTCAAGCGTTGGATCCATTTCTCAGAAAAAAAAAGAGATTTTAATTTGAAAAGAGTAATTCCTTTATGTCTCTTATGTCTTATGTCTCAGTGATCACACTGTTCTTTGCTGTAGGAAAGAAACTGCGTACTCTCACACGGTTTTTAGATATTTGCATATGAAGTTGGCATCATGATCACCACACATTTTGTGAGTCATACATAGTACAGTAGGGATCAAAAGGTGGCTTGTACAGTACAGTAATGATGGGTAATTTCTTCAAAATTAACTTGATAGAACATGTTTTTCTTTCACTGAACTTGCAAGGTTTCCAAACCCTGGCAGATGGAGGTGATCCTTCTGCTGAGAAACAGCAGAGGATGGCTTGAGGCAGAACATTCACCTTTGACATGGTGAATCTATTATCTTAAATACATCATGATTTTTACTGTAGGCATACATCTCTTGCTTAACTACAATCAAGAAGCAGCAGTACCATTGCCCATTCTGGCTGGTCAGACTAAAGTAAACTTAAGAAAGCTTTAAATTATACATTTGCTGTTAGATGTACTACAGTTCATACATATGAAGTAGGCAACCATGTCTAAGCAGTTGGGCATTATTTCATCTATATTTCTTTTTGGTTTACACTGAATGTGTTGTTTTGTGGCCTCACCTCTGCCTTATCACTACTGTTTGATTGAATGAAACTTCAAAGAGACCTCGCCTGGAGACATGAAGATAGGAGGAAAAAAACGGAATTCAATATGGACTCCAGCCTATGTACTGTACAGCTGTCAACTGCTATGAAATCTACGAACGATTCACCTCATTGTAACACATCTCCATATATACAATACATATGCCATGCTATCAGCAGAATTAGGATATTAAGAGCTTAGGATATTGACACCTTTATCTCCCTTACAACATCATCAGTCATTATGCAAACTATCTTAGGAGATGCTAAACAACGTTGTGAGCTGAAGCCTTTTGTGTTTCCATGAAGATGAGGGACAAACTTTAAATGCCTACACATCAGTATTTTAATTCAGTGAATTAAATTCATTGTGTAATGTGAAAGGCATGCTTATAACTTCACATTTTCTAGAATCTGCAGCACATCTTTGAGTGCATTATTTTGATGTAATAACCTGACTCTTTGAGTATTATTAGTCTTATTAGTCTTTGAGTTTCTTCTAATCATTCCCATCACCCCTTGTTTTTGACTGCACCACAGAGATTTGTTGAGGGAAAATTCTCTAATAAGCCACTGCTACTCTACAGTCCCAGCACCAAGTGACAGCCAGCGTTAACATCTAGTGAGCTTGATATGTTCTATCAAGCTTGTCAAACTGCCACAACCATAACTCAAGTTAAATGTTAATGTTACGCCAGTGTTGGGAATGTGGATATTTAACCATGTGCTAACACCAATTTTATGAGGTGATAACAGCTCAGAGCTACGTATATAGCTGCCCTGTTGCCACAAAGTGGTTCAAAATCAATTATTATTACATGGTTACACCATGTGTGTGTTGACCAGTTTCAAAGGCAATTAATTACTGAGTAGCCTATATCTTAATATATCTGTGGGCCATTTTGATTGTTCTGGTATACTTAAAGAATAAAGAGAGCAAAATAATGTCTGCATTTTATTTCATATATACACACACACACACACACACACACACACACACACACATATATATATATGTATATATATATATATATATATATATATATATATATATATATATATATATATATATATATATATATATATGTATATACATATATATATATATATATATATATATATATATATATATATATATATATATATATATATATATATATATATGTATATGTATATGTGGATATGTGGATTCACTGATCCACACTACCAGGCTATACAGCAATGACATTGGAATGTCGTTCGGACTGGAAAAGTGTAGTCGAATGGTAACAAAGAGAGGGAAGGTAGTCAGAACTGAGGTGATTGAACTACCAGAAGGCAACATTGCAGACATAAAGGACAGTTACAAGTACCTGGGGATCCCGCAGGCAAATGGGAACCATGAAGAGGCCGCTAGAAAGGCTGCAACCACCAAGTACCTGCAGAGGGTCAGGCAAGTCCTGAGGAGTCAGCTGAACGGTAAGAACAAGACCCGGGCCATCAACACCTACGCCCTGCCCGTGATCAGGTACCCTGCTGGGGTAATAGGCTGGCCAAAGGAGGAGATAGAAGCCACTGACATAAAGACAAGAAAGCTCCTTACCATGCATGGAGGGTTTCACCCCAAATCCAGCACCCTGAGGCTGTACGCTAAGCGGAAGGAAGGGGGCCGGGGACTGGTGAGTGTCAGCACCACAGTCCAGGATGAGACAACGAACATCCAAGAATACATTAGGAAGATGGCCCCAACTGACCGAGGAGGTGGCTGATATCCAGAAATCCTACCAGTGGCTGGACAAAGCTAGACTGAAAGACAGCACAGAGGCACTAATCATGGCAGCACAAGAACAAGCTCTGAGTACAAGATCCATAGAGGCTGGGGTCTATCACACCAGGCAAGACCCCAGGTGCAGGCTGTGTAAAGATGCCCCAGAGACAATCCAGCACATAACAGCAGGGTGCAAGATCTGTGCCGAGTATAACCTGGAAGTCCCGAGGTCAAAAAGCCGCAGGGTTCAAAGCTTGTGCAAAAAGTAGCGGCTTATAGCCCAACCATTACGGTATGTGTATATATATATATATATATATATATATATATATATATATATATATATATATATATATATATATATATATTACTCCATTTAAAGGATTTGGACAAAAAATTGTGTCTAAAATAAGAATGAAGAAGGAGAAAAGAAAGAAAGGAGGAAAGAGCGACAGAGGTTGCATAGTAAGAAAGATGAAGAGAAGTGCCAAAATGTAGAGCCAAAGTATTCAAAAAAATACCACTGGACTGAACATGTGTTTTTTCCACTTTTGACCAGCTTATTGTGTGGTCTTATCTCTTTGTAATTGCGTTTTGGTAGTACGCACACAAACACAGGTCAGTGGAGCCTACATCAAAAGAAATCCCATTGCCCCGAGAGCCACAGGGACAGAGGTGTCTGGTGGATTATGGTGTGCGTGCTGTCTCTAAGAGTAATCTCCGCTTCAGTGAATTGCCGCAGCTGAAAAGGAGGAAAGTATATCCCTGACATCTGAGACATACAGCCAGACTGGACTTAACCACCAGCACTTCACACTGTACACCAACAGAGCAATCCCTAGATATATCTGAGCAGCCCTGGAGATTCTTCTGTTCACATCTGTCTTCCTGCATCACACACAGACACCCAAACACACACACACAAACAGTTGCCCATCACAGAAGTTTTATGTTTCTCGATGGCAGCATTTATCACTGTGGGCCCGACATAAGGGTCCATAGAGGAATGCACAGTGATCTGTCAGCACAGTAGGATCAGTCTATATTGATGTCAGAACAACATGTTTCAAACTGTACTTCTGGACCATCTTCTATTACCAGAGTCATAAAAAATAAATTATTATTATTATTATTATTATTATTATAAGTATATTATGAGAAACACTTGGCAGAACAAATCTCATGACGAGTTGTTCGGGTCCCCGTTTCCTTTGGAGGGAAGGATCACTGGAAATCAGTACAACTATTTTCTTTGTACATAATCATCTTTATCTGATGAAATATTCTTTTCATGATGGGACTGGGAGTGGTCTCTGCCAGTCTCTACATCCATAGGGTACAAGGGCTCGCTGAAAGATTTGATTAATCTGAAAATGATGTTAAGTGTATGCTATGAGCCGAGTCATCATCATATCCATGTTCCATGTTCCACCACCCTCATTAAAACAGAAAAGAAGAGAATATCTATTGACAGAGTGGTGTTCTCCTCTCCAGAAGAATTTCTGATACTCATATAATTAATATCCAGGCAGAGTAAGGCTGTTCTGGTTACTGGATCTTTATATAAATAGAATAAATAGATTAACTAGAATAATAATGCAGAGACACAAATCCACTTTCTTATGTTGTGTCAAACCAAAAACATTTGGCATGAAGTGAAAGTGCCCACGTTTTCAAGAGGTCACAAAAGGTGCTTCATAGCACACGATACTATACCCTGTTCACTTCACTTGACCTGAGGTCATAGCTTATAACTGTGCATATGACCTAGTTATGTCATCACTGACTCCCTCTGTTGACCATGCTCTGTCTAATTTAAAATATGTCACTTTATTTAGTTGAAAGCCCTACAATAGCTTTTAATAAACCATCCGATGATTGACAATGATTGACTAAACCATGTGACCATGTGCCCATCCAGTTTTTGTTGGTGCCTCAATGCCACGTGTGTATGTAGATCTATATCCGTAGTTTTGTATCTTTTCCTATTCCTTCCCGATCCACCTTAAAGTGTTGTACAGAATGTGCTTACACTGAAAAAGGCCACAAGGCAATTGATGGTGATCAAGCAAGACGTTATGTATAGCTCAAGTGCAGCAAGAACTTTAACTTGTTCCATGGATCGTCTACATCCACCCTGGGATTAGGGGAAAATGTGCCAGAAATCATTACTCTGTGTTGTTGGATCAAAAAATATATTGAGAAAATATGCTTCAGATCTCTTTTAGTATATCACATACCGTATTTCCCGGACTACAAAGCGCACCTGAATATTAGCCGCACAAGCTAAAATCAGGGGAAAATCCTGTTTTGTACATACATTAGCCGCACCTGACTAAAAGCCGCAGGTGTTTCAATGTTGACTTATCATATGTAAGAGAATATGCACAAAGGGAATTGTCAGGAAAGAGATGGCTGTTTGGAGACACACCCCTTTTATTAATATTTTGAAAAACAAGTTATGGGTACATATTTGCACATGTAGTACATAACAGTAACCTACAGCACACCAGAAAAATAGATTCGGACTACCTTTTAGGCTCAGGTGAAGTGACACGGAGAAGAAAAGTCAGTCATTCACCATCTTTCTCTTCTTCCTGCGCTCTAAAACCACCAAAGTCCTCTTCTCCAATGTCGGAAACGAACAGGCTCAGGATGGCTTCGTCATCCACTCTCCGCTTCTCTCCTTCGTTGTCACTTTCAAAACCAAAGAAATCCTCGTTGTCAGTGTCAGAGTCGAACACCCTCAGAAGGGCCGTGGCGGTGTCCTCCTCTCCATCATGCAGCAGTCCAGCCCTTCAAAATCCGTTGGTGATCGTGGATGTTTTCGCACTTTTCCACGCTGTCAGAATCCACCGGTGGAGTTGGGCATAACTTGCTTTTCGCAAGTTTATCGCCGCTCGTCATCCACGCCTCCCGCTGAATGCGTAGCGCTACTTTGAAGTTTGTTTTTCGCGCTACTTCGTACGGCACTACGTTGCCTGGCGGACGGACATGTGACTAACATACCACTCTTGAACCTCGATCCTTCCGCCAGGCAACGTAGTGCCGTACAACAGCGGAACAAACAAAACAAATCGTCTTACGATATCACAAAAATCATGGAAAATCCATAGAAAAGCCGCACCTGACTAAAAGCCGCAGGGTTCAAAGCTTGTGCAAAAAGTAGCGGCTTATAGCCCGACAATTACGGTATATTGCTTTCAGTTTTACTTATTTTAAAAATCTTCCATCTTTGTTAACTGTTTTCCCTTGACAATGATTTTTTTTCCACCAGTTTTGTCTTCCACAAATATTCACTTTCCCTAATTATACGTCATTGTTTAATCATTTAATCATTTTTCCATTGTTATTGGCCACGTCATCTTCTTCTTATAGTCCTACTGTGGTGACCTGTGGTACATGCCAAAGAGTTCCAGCACAGAACACACACTGCAACCACAGAAAATAACAAATATAATCTTGGCTCTCCACTGGCCCCATTCAACACATTTACATTCATGTCAATTGGTCAACATCACAAAAATGAAATTCAAGTTGAGCTATCACTATTTTAACACACTAGAGGAGATTTCAAAGGTGCAAGTACAAGAGAACATAACAGGATTTCTACCAAGCGATCTATAAATAAAAGTTAGATTGAAAACGATCGACCGGTTTAAAGTTGTGTAAGGTTTTTGGCAAGTTCCCACTATTTTTTGATAACATCTCATATTTTAATTGTATCGCAACCATTGCATGAATATTTTTATTTCTATAATATATATCATTGTCAATGAGAGCTTTGCTCACTGCCGGTTTCCTTCTGTTTAAATTACAGTAGGGCTGAACGATATATCGCATTTGCGATAATATCGCGACATGATCAAGTGCCTCCTCCTGAGGCCGCATTTGTAGACCGATTACGTCACAGCGACGCGCCGAAGGCTGTCCAAATTACTACCATATCCCAGAATTCATAGCGCGGCCCAGCCAAACTCCAGTTTCCAGCAATGGCGGCCGCTACTAAGTTTTAAAATTACTCATACTAATCTTTCTGGGTCACAAAATAAACTTTTAACATATTTTCAGGCGAGAAAGTAGTTGTGTAAACATCAAATATCTGCTCGGTTTATCAAGATATCCCATATTTGCAAAAGTGCTTCGACGTTTTCAGAGGCGTCTGCTACCCACCAGCTCGACAGCTAGCCGGGAGCTCGAGGGTTACTGATGCGGCCGAGAACGGCACAACTCCCGGCACATCATTTTCAGATCACCGCGGAGTTTCGCTGCTCGGGTTAAACGTAATATATAAGTCACTTAGACAACCTAAAAATGTTATTGTTGGGCTTTTTTCAGTGTTTTGTTTGTTCGTGAGTAAATCGGTTTGGCTGAGATTAAAGTTATTAGATTAGATAAAATAAAACTTTATTAATCCCCCGGGTGGGTTCCTCCTTGGTTTTCACACAGCTGACTAAACGTCAAACAGAAAACTTATTAAACAGAAGTATGAGACAGTCGAGAATTTACACCAGTGTCTGGTTATATTTTAGATAGCAAGAAGCAGACGGCCGAGTTTATTAAACTCCACCGAGACAGCGGTGACGCTAATCAGAACTAGCCTTCTGATTAATCAGAAGGCTTCTGATTAATCAGAAGGCTAGACCGTCCAATTTCACGCCTTTAAACTTTAAAGGCGTGTTTGTGTGTGTGTTTATACAATTGCTATTATGTTTGCACTTTATGTGTAATGTTACTGACTGCAGAGATCAGTAAGATGTGTGTATTTTTTATTTATTAGTTTTATTTATTTAATATTATTTTTTAATTGAATGACTGTCTAGTAGTTCACAGATGTCGAAAAACTGAGTGTGGTAAAGCCACTGATTTTTTTTATGTATATTTCTGCAATCTGCACATTGTACTGACTTTCATTTTAATGTTTACACCAGGGTTCCTTGTCAGCACTTTATGCTCAGATGTTTGTAAGCTAAAAATAAACTATTGTGTATGTTCAAATATACTGTTGTGATTGAAGAAGTTAAATAAAAATGTCAGTCATCAATTCATGCATCACCTCATGTCATCATAACAGAGGTCTGTCTTCCATGAAAGAACAGTTTAAAATTAATGTAATATAGTATTGGCCATACTATATGATGTATTGCTTGTCTTTGTTTAATAATACAGAAGACAAAGACCTTAAAAAATAATCGCATATCGCATCGCAATCGCAATATTGGGGCAAAAAATCGCAATTAGATTATTTTCCATAATCGTTCAGCCCTAAATTACAGTATCTCTAATCAGACTTATGCATGACTTTGATCTAAATAATAATTACGTGTATGAAAATCTTGTAGATCTTTAGGGTATTTTTTTGTACTGAAAATGCATGATTCTTGCTTATCACTATAAACGCAAATTATTATTAAGTGTGTGTGCGCGTATGCATATGAGAGAGAGACAACGAGAGAAGAGAAATCCTGCTGAGGCCGCGTTTGTCAGGTAAATGGTGACGATGACTCCAATAAAATGGAGATACTAATGTTCATGAAGGCAATAAAAGAGTGTGTGAAGTAGCCTTCCCAGCAGACTTGAGGGTTGCGGGGGTACTAGACTAACTGCTTCAAAATGGTTATGGCTGTCATTACGACGCCTCTGCATCTCTAACAAGTACAAGTTATTGTACAGAAGAAGATAATCTAGCAGACGCTTGTGTGTGGGGGCATGCTTGTGCGTGTGTATGTGTGTGAGAGTTTACAATGATCTATATCCAGGTGTGTTTTACGTTGCACAATCAAAGACTATAGCCCTGTGTGTTTTATGTATCTGTAGTGCTACCTGTTTTTCAGCGAGGGCTCCCAGTAGTGTCTTTAAAACCAACAATGCAGGGGAGAAAGCCTGGGAGCAATGTGTGCTAAAAGTACATGTCATCTTCAATAAAGGATGACAGAGTTCACAGGTTTACAACAGCATCCTGTTCCCTGTACCACTGTAGGCAGCAGCATTATGTAGCACACAGAGTGCCTCTTCACCACAGTGGTGAAACATTATTCATGAAGTGGCGGTTTGAATGCTGCTGATGTCTGGGACGATGCTAAGATGTGGTACAAACTGTGTTCACTTTGCCAGATGTCTGTGGGGAAAGTGTGAGAAGTCTTTTGAAAATAGCTTGCCTGTGTGCTCTTATGTTTCATTTCTATGAATTTGCATGTAATATTTTTTTTTCTGCTTTCCATAAAGGGACTCCATTGTCTTATTTGTTGCACCCGAACAGAACATTCTAGTCCCTCGGCTGGCCGTGCACACACATGCGCATGCAGGCAGGTTTGGAGAGACGAGCGCAAACTGTAAAAAGAATAAAAACGGAATGAAGCTCAAATTGCATCACGTCCTCATTATTATCCATCTCATTCTGCATGTGTTAAATGAGAAATTCTGTTTTATAGCCCCAAAGAACTGTCTGACTTCCGAGGATTTCCATTCTCAAAGGCATGGAAAAGTACGAGCTAAAAGGAATATTCTGTTGTTTCATTCTGTTTTATGCTGCTGTTGTTTTTTTAATTCTGTATCATGAAAGTTATTTGAAATCATGGAAATTTTTATATTCTAATGGTAAAAACCTTTAAAAGCAACGCTGTTGTTGCTCTTGCTTTTCGGTGTCTTTTTCGGCAGGCTAGATGTGCTCTGACAAATCAATTACAAGTCACAAATACTATTCAGAGTGACATTTGTCATTTCCAGAACAGGGTTGAGCTTGCCAGACAGTTAATCTGCTGAGAAAAGCTGAGAAGACTTGTGAAGCAGGAGATAGCCACCTCTGGACTGACAGCCTATCTCAGCTTTGTCTGTTTGCACATATGTCATCGCTATCTCCATTTTTATATATATATATATATATATATATATATAAAAAAAAAACACCCAGCACGCCCCTGCGGGCGGTTTATCCTTCAAGCTCGGGTCCTCTACCAGAGGCCTGGGAGCTTGAGGGTCCTGCGCAGTATCTTAGCTGTTCCCAGGACTGCGCTCTTCTGGACAGAGATTTCCGATGTTGTTCCTGGGATCTGCTGGAGCCACTCGCCTAGCTTGGGAGTCACCGCACCTAGTGCTCCGATTACCACGGGGACCACCGTTACCTTCACCCTCCACATCCTCTCGAGCTCTTCTCTGAGCCCTTGGTATTTCTCCAGCTTCTCGTGTTCCTTCTTCCTGATATTGCTGTCATTCGGAACCGCTACATCGATCACTACGGCCGTCTTCTTCTGTTTGTCTACCACCACTATGTCCGGTTGGTTAGCCACCACCATTTTGTCCGTCTGTATCTGGAAGTCCCACAGGATCTTAGCTCGGTCATTCTCCACCACCCTTGGGGGCATCTCCCATTTTGACCTCGGGACTTCTAGGTTATACTCGGCACAGATGTTCCTGTACACTATGCCGGCCACTTGGTTATGGCGTTCCATGTATGCCTTGCCTGCTAGCATCTTGCACCCTGCTGTTATGTGCTGGATTGTCTCTGGGGCATCTTTACACAGCCTGCACCTGGGGTCTTGCCTGGTGTGATAGACCCCAGCCTCTATGGATCTTGTACTCAGAGCTTGTTCTTGTGCTGCCATGATTAGTGCCTCTGTGCTGTCTTTCAGTCCAGCTTTGTCCAGCCACTGGTAGGATTTCTGGATATCAGCCACCTCCTCTATCTGCCGGTGGTACATACCGTGCAGGGGCCTGTCCTTCCATGATGGTTCCTCGTCTCCCTCCTCTTTCTTGGGTTTCTGCTGCCTGAGGTATTCACTGAGCACTCGGTCAGTTGGGGCCATCTTCCTAATGTATTCTTGGATGTTCGTTGTCTCATCCTGGACTGTGGTGCTGACACTCACCAGTCCCCGGCCCCCTTCCTTCCGCTTAGCGTACAGCCTCAGGGTGCTGGACTTGGGGTGAAACCCTCCATGCATGGTAAGGAGCTTTCTTGTCTTTATGTCAGTGGCTTCTATCTCCTCCTTTGGCCAGCCTATTACCCCAGCAGGGTACCTGATCACGGGCAGGGCGTACGTGTTGATGGCCCGGATCTTGTTCTTACCATTCAGCTGACTCCTCAGGACTTGCCTGACCCTCTGCAGGTACTTGGTGGTTGCAGCTTTTCTAGCGGCCTCTTCATGGTTCCCATTCGCCTGTGGGATCCCCAAGTACTTGTAACTGTCCTCTATGTCTGCAATGTTGCCTTCTGGTAGTTCAATCCCCTCAGTTCTGACTACCTTCCCTCTCTTTGTTACCATCCGACTACACTTCTCCAGTCCGAACGACATTCCAATGTCATTGCTGTATAGCCTGGTAGTGTGGATCAGTGAATCGATGTCTCGTTCACTCTTGGCATACAGCTTGATGTCATCCATGTACAGGAGGTGGCTGACAACTGCTCCGTTCTGTAGTCGGTATCCGTAAAACCAGCTGTTCTCCACAGAATATATATATATATATATATATATATATATGTATATATATATATATATATATATATATATATATATATATATATATATATATTACAGCTTTTGTATACTACACCAGGGAAACCTAACGTACAGCTACACAAGCAATTGCTGTCAGCAAGACACTGATTTGATCGTTGACTAAATGTCCCGGGTACATTTCCCACAATCCTCATCTTTGTTTATATACATGCACACGCATACACAAAGTCACGCAAGCATTCTTTTCAAAAAATGAAATTAATTAATTATTTGACTAAGCTCTTTAACGGAATGTTACATGGAGCAGGAGATATATGATTCTCATTTTTAATAATCTGTGTTAGAAAAAAAAAAGAGGGGAGCACCCCAGACTGTGATTCATTTCAGTTCCTGGGGCACAATTCTATCTGCTCTTGTTTACTTTGTGCAACCATGATAGTATCTGGACAGAAGGCGGACTTAATTGTTCAAGTGTGGCCTGTAATTCTTTTGGTTCCTGAGATCTAGTGAAAGGACAATTTAAGAATGAATGAGAGCATGTGTCTGTAGTTAATCTCTGTTCACATCATATAGTTGTAAGAGAAAAGGCACGTTCGGTGAACATAAAGCACCTTGAAAGATAAAAAGCAGGCAGTTACTTTATCTATTGCAAGGTAGAAATATATTTTATATTTTTACCTTGCAATTCTGTATTTTATATCTCTTAAGGTATTTACAGGTACGGGGGGGGGGGGGGGGGGGGGGGGTTACAAGGTCATTTACAAGAAATTTGAAGTTCATCAATCTACAGTGAGAAATGATTCTGATGATGATAAGAGAAACACACTTGTCAGTTTTGTTACAGGAGGGAACATCTCAGAATTCACTTGGAAATCAGACTGAGAACCTGAGAAGTTGTAAGAATTAATCCAAGAATTACATCTCTACAGGCATTAGCATGCTAAATGCTAAAGTTCATGATTGTACAATTAGAAAAAGACTGCACTATTATGGCTTCTTTGGTGGGGGTGTCAGGCGAAAGCCTCTTTTCTGTAAAAACAGCACAGCAGCACAGCTTAGGTTTCCAAAGTTACATCTGAACAAACTAAAAGACGTCTGGAACAATGTCCTTTGGCCAGATGAAACCAGAGTGGAGATGTTTGGTCATAATGCAGAATTTGGCTAAAACTAAACATAGTATATCAGCACAAACACATCATAGCAGCTGTCGAGCACTTTGTTTGTTTTGCAGGAACAGGACCTGATCATCCTGCAGTCACTGAGTCAACCATAAATTCCCCTGTATACCAAAGTATTCTTGAGTCAAATGTGGGGCCATCTGTCGAACAATGACAGAACAATGATCCCGAGCACACCAGCAAATCTCCAGCAGAATGCATGAAAAAGGAAAGAATCAAGGTGTTGCAATGGCCCAGTAAACATCCAGACCTCAACCTGATTGAAATGCTGAGGTGGGACTGAAAGAAAGCTGTACATAAACAATCGCCCACAAACCTCAAGTAATTGAAGCAAAGTTGTAAAAAAATCCAGCTCCAGAAGTCCTCTACAACAATGAGACTGATAAACTCATGCAGAACATACTAACTTGAAGTAACTTTTAAGTTATTGATAATTTATTGAATGAAGTCAGTCTTTTTTATATGACTGTACGGTATGTTTTTACAAATTACATTTTAATATATATAGTGTATGGTGACCGTTTGGATTTTTTCTTTGGTATGCGTACTGCATTGACACTAAAAAATAATCAATAGAAAATAACCAGATACGAGATGAATGTGTAAGTGATATTCTCTTTGGCACAATATCACACACACACACACACACACACACAAAAGCAGTGAGCTCACTCAACCCCCTGCCATGTTCTGATTTAAGAGTAAATGCAGCACCATGTTCCCCATAGCGATAGTGATGGGTAGCACTGTGCCTGCTGCTGCGCACTCCTCGTCTCTCAACACCAAATTCAGGGTTTAACTGGGGTGGACTTGGGGGCAGTGATAGAGGGGAGTAGGGGAATCATAGGCTCTTCCATCATCTGGTTTACCTCTCAGCATCTCTCTGCCAGCTTCTCACTCTGAATAATGATGCTCTTCTCCCTCCCTCTGATTATACTCCCCACACAGTAACCAGCTGACAGACCACACATCTCTTCCTCTCCCCTGCAACACTCTGCCACTTATTCAGTGTTGTTTCTGCCCCTTGTCTCTGCGGCTTCCATTTTGTCCATTTCAGAGTTAATCTCAATCATATTGAAATACCTAACATATAATAGGACCATCATCAGATAATAGAAGGTGGACAAGAGTTCAGAATAATCTTCCCCGTGATGTATTAAAAATGTATTATACGCACCTCACCGACGCAACTTGATGCTCCGCCTTGTGTTGCTTTTCCACAGCACTGCAACCAGCCTAACCCTCACACTCTCCTCCCTGAACCCTCGTCCCCTCCAGCAGTCGGGTTTTTACAAGAGATGGCTGTTTTGAACCTTTGTCTGGGCTCATTTTTAATTTATCAGCTGCTATTTGTATGAGGTAGAGGTAGGAGTTTGATTCTATTCCTGGTGTATAGCCGTGTCCAGCAGGTTTTTCAGTGATAGCTCTATTCTGTACTACCAAGTGTTTCCAAGTCTTCCGATGGAATCCAGGAGGGCCTGATTATCTTGCTTTCTCACTGCAGCCATAGGAAACTCACTTACTGATTCCATGAGCTATTAACTAATGGTTGATAGCTCCAGCTTGTTGCTACTTGTGTTTCTAAGTTTTGCTTAAAAATGTTAAATCCTTTTTAGTAACACACCTCATTGACACAAACACTTTTTCTTTGTTTAAGTGCTTTTTGTCTAACATTCCCACACGTTACATCAGAAATCAAATTGCAGTTAGTGTCTTTCACAAGGATGCAGACTGCAGAAGACAGGGATCGAACCAACAACCTTTCAGTTAGGTAGATGACCTGCTCTACCTCCTGAGCTAAAGCCACCAAGTGAACAATGTTAAAGGATCATCTTTATGTTTTGTGTTACATTGTAACTCTTTGCATTCAAGATAATCATATATAGTTGCTAAGCTTATGCTGTCCTTCATTGTCTGTATTTTCTTCATCCTATTATTTCCACATCTTAATCATGTCGGTTGATTGGTCTTAGGGCAGGGGTAATTACAGCTTTATGTTGTAGCAACGGTTTTAACCAATTATCAAAAGTACAATAATTACTTTTTCTCCCTAAAAGTCTACTACATCAGAGCCTCGTTTAAAATCTGTTTCTTTCAGATTTATTAACAAAATGTGAGTATTTGAGAGTTGACTTCACATGATACTAAATATAATATGCTATCAAGATAATAAAAGCACATAGCTCCAGTCAAATAGCAGTACTCTCCCAGTTACAAATAACTAACTCATTATTTGGAAACTGCGACGATCTCTAATGTGAGAAATACCATTATGATTTTATTTCTTACCTCACTTGCACTATTACTTTCAAATGTTAGCCAGTGGTATTTTTTTTACTGTTTATTACACAAGTATCTCAGACTATGAAAATAAATAGCGATTTGGTTGATATTTTTTGATTCTTTCGTCCCTTTCTCTTCCCACACAGCCTTAAATGTAAAAAAAAATGTGCCGTTTTCATCTTTTGATCAATGATTGAACGAAAGCCTTTAAACTTTCAGCTCCCTGTGAGTGTCTTTTGACTCGAGCCTTAGTGCGTATGCGTTTTTGTCCATGCTGTTACACTGCACTTTTGTGTATGTGGAAGCTGTTCGAAGCAGTTTGTATTGCACCCAGTAATTATAGAATGAATATACACTCATTATGGTAGGAACCGCATTAACACACTGTGAAGGGAAAAGACGCATTAAGTTAGGAAAATACAAAACAACAAATGACCACACAAATAACGCTGCTACGGCTCTTTATTCTGTTATTCAATGGAGCCATTTAAGTGTGAAAAACCAATTCAGTATGATTGGAGACTTAATTTTCCACTGTTATTTTATTTATAATGGACTTTGGAAAAATGTTTTAACTTATATCACTATTGCAGTAACCTCTGAGAATGTTTGAAACGGCTTGCACTGAACAGCGTCCACAGCAATGTATGATTTATTTGTTTTTCTGGTTTTTGCCTATTTAAAGGCCTTATATGAATTAAATATACTGGACTTCAGGCACCATAAGGAGAGGGTAGGAAGGTGTTGGAAAGTCTGTACTGTTTGGGACCCACAATCATCCTTTTGACTGCATCTGCATCTTTTCCCTGATCAAATATCTTTTGGAAGTGTGTTTCCCTTGTCTCTAATAGAATTTAGAAATTTGTAGACACTTTCTTAAGAAACCCAGGCTTATGTTGTATTGAGAGAAAGCCCTCTAATGACATGCACATAAAAAAGAGCGGTCTGGAGCAGAAGGAAACATGTATAAAAAGGAAGGGTTATGTGTGCGATATTCATGAAATGAAGATTTGGAGGACAGCAGGCAGGAGTCACACTCTAACAAAGCTTTTTCTGAAAGCATGACCTCCTATAATCTGAAGCATTTGGGACCAAATGTCATCTCACATTGTCTGCTGATATACACATGACTGGCAATCGCTTTAACCGCAAGTGATGTATGCTGCAGAATTGAGTGATTTTATTTTAATCACTCAAGGATTAACAAACATTCTTGAATATGCTTTTATTATAACTCGGCTGAATG
Source organism: Aulonocara stuartgranti (assembly GCF_965226115.1). NCBI lineage: Eukaryota > Metazoa > Chordata > Actinopteri > Cichliformes > Cichlidae > Aulonocara > Aulonocara stuartgranti. The sequence continues at coordinate 23,829,878 of NC_138956.1, forward strand.
AATGGTGTAGCTGCGTTCAGTACCACTATAAACAGAAAACAAGTGCTGGCAGTTGAATGTTCGAAGTGCGTCATTCAGTTCCAATTATAGTGTCAGAAGCCTGCGGGCAACAGTCATGTAAGAAAAGGAAAGTGATTTACAGCACCGATACAATGCAAAGTTGCGTCTCAGAGGGAAGATATGCAGACAGGGCCTGAGGCTGGTTGACCCCAGGATTGGGTCATTAGATCCGAACCAGTCAGAGAAAATTTAACGGAACTAATAATGACGGAGCCTGCTGACCTCAAGCCCTCAGCCTTGCAAGCAAGAGCAAGAGAAATGACTTAGCTTTGACTCAAATGGTCAGCCATGGAGAATCTTTCTATGAACGAGCCAGCTTCCTAATGAGCAGCCTAATGAAGCACTGACAGGACTTTTGTCTTTCACTGTGCTGTTGTGCAGGCAGTGATCGTTTGTGACAGAGGGAGAAGATCCAATGACTCAGGGAGAGATTTAGCAAAAAAAAACAAAACTGTGTGATTTATTGAACAATAAACTTCTTTATCCTGGCATTGTTGTTGGTATTAAACAGCTCTCATGATGTGAAATCTGAGTCAATCACTGAAAATGATATATGCCTATCAGACAGGCACATTGTGCAATTGTCAAATGCAATGGAGTCATTCCCATCCCTGCTGACACTGTTGCTGTGCTCTGTTGTTACTGATCTAATTATCTGTTCCGAAAGCTTAACACTTTATGATTCGTCTCCCATCTTATCATTTTTTGGTCCTTTCCCCCTTTTGGTAGGTTGCGTGACTGTACCATTAAGTTTGTCTTTACTGGTTTAGATGTCACTAAGCATCTGTTGGATATTTGATGCACAGCATGGGTGTTTGCAGCCACAAATCAAGTTCCAGCAGGACTTAAAATAAATGGGGCTCAATCTAACCCGTGGAGAACACATTTAATATTTGCAGTGTTTGTTTGTTTGTCTGATGTTAAACAGCAGTGATAATTAGTACCAGTCATTGCTTTGATGGTTTCATTTAGTTTTTTTTTTTTCCAATTTAAATCGCAGTCTAATAGGAAAATGCAGTTTTCACTCTTTTTTTTCCTCCCCTGTGATCGAAGCCAGCTCGCCAGGGTCCACATATTAAACCAAACTGGAAAAAAAAAATCTGCCTTAAATTCTTCTTCAAATGCTCTAGGAGGGAAACATTTTTCTTTCCTATAATTGTTGCAGTCTTCCTCAACTGTGGGGTAGTTGGAGAGAAACGTTTGAGGTTTTTGACCACTGACGCTCTTAACACATTGTGGAAGTTCTCTTAGCCTGTTAGCTGTGTTTGTACGGATCAAACAACAGAGCTTTTCTCCTTCTGTCTTTCTAGTCTGTGGCAGATACCAGTAGGTTTAAACCACAAACAGTCAGTACTCCTAGCCTCTCTTTTGTCATAGCGTGATGACCAGATGTCCCTGTTTCCCATGGCCTCTTTTTAACCACAAAGTAAAATTAGTTTTTGCACAGCAAGAAAGACTCGACAGCAGAGCCTGCCAGCTGATATCTCGATGATCCTTTATGTTTTTTGACCGACAGAGAGGTCTGGCTTCTCGTGCTATTGTCTTCGTATCACTCTTTTTCGACTAGCTTGCATGCTAGCATGTTGATTCCACAATAAATATCTTTTCAAGGCAGAGATTGAGGAAAAATAAGGAAAAGAGTAAAGGAAATAGAAGATCAAAGTAAATATATGACTGCTAATGCTTTAACAACAACTGTTCAGCATGCATATGAACCCCCGACTAGGTGCAACATGCTATTACATTTTTATGAAGTAACTCCAGACGTGTGGTATTTTTCAAAATGAAAAAAAAAAGAGCAATAGCTTTTGCCTCCACTGAATAAATCCCAGTAGGGTATGATGTTTAAAAGATAAAACTGGGAAATTGGGCATGCTTGTGATCATAGAAATAGCTTTCAAGATTAGGATGTTTATTGTGACATCGACTGCCTTTCCTTCAAGGCACAGTCCCGCTCACACACTGGGCACAGCTGTTGTCTCTCTGCCTGTATTGTCTGTTATTTGTATGTATACACAGTTATATTAGGGTTGATTGGCTATATATATGTGCATATAAATTCATTTGCCAAGAAATTGAGCTTTAGGCCAGGTCTGACAAAAAAGTGTCATTATCTTAGCGTTAGCGCCTGCCCACGCTTTGCCTCTCATTCATTTCACAGCTAGCCCGCTGACCCCAGAGGGGGAGCCAGATCATGTGGGCGAAAGCACAATCTGAAGAGAGGTCTCTTTATTTGTGATTCTACTGATTCCTTCTTCTTTCCCTTTTCTCTCCCCACTAGCCCTCATCTTGTGCTCCCACATGGTATACCAAAATGAACAATGCCATTATTAGGTCTCATGCTAGCACTGAAAGTGCAAGGGAGAGATAACGAATTTAGATGACAGAAGGATCACCTACTAGCTGAGTCAAGAGTTGGTGCACAAGCACCAACGCATCACATTTTTCTTAATAATGTGACGTGTTAGCTATTTATTCTTTTGCACTCTTTTACTTTAAAAATCAAGGTTGCCTCCATACAGCCTTACTCAAATTGGTTTATAAACTGAATCATCAAAAGAAAACACTATAAATGCATTCACACCAACGGAAGAGCATCCTAAATGTGAGTGGACATACTCAGCGAGGCGAGTCTAGTGGAGTGATTGTCGCCAGAGTGTCAGCGGAGTAAGCGTGGGCAGGAATGAGAAAGGACAGGGCACAGCGGTGGCAGCCCTTTAAATCCAGCTGTGAAGTCTGAATCATTTGCTTTTTAATGGCAATCATAACTCATTGTGCAGTTGTAATGTGTTCCACATTAACAGTGTGGGAGCTGGCTGTGGTTCATCTGTGCCTAATGCTCTATAGCTACAGGCTAAGAGCTCTCATCAAACACTGTTCAACCATCATTTCCTCCTCTTAAAGTCTTTTGTTTACTTTGTGCACTCCTCACACCCACACTGCAACAAACTTTGAAAGGCCCAAGACTCCTCTCACGGTGTATGGTTTTTGCTTCAGGTCTCTTGAGATCATGGTTACCTATATATATAGCCATTAGGGGTTATATTTGCTCATTATTTTGTGAAAGCAGTGCAGGAAAGTCTCACTTGTCAGGAAGAAGAGCACCTTCTAATGCTAATGAGGTGATCCTGTGGCCATCTCTATAGGCCGTATCCCTCGAAGATGTCAGTCCAGGTATAAACCTTTATGCTTTTACTCTGGAGCCGTCCAACGTCTAGGAATAGAAGCAGCACAGGTGAGACTTGGCAACCAGAAAATACAGAGAATTATGTTTGTGTCAAAGGTTTGATAGATAATGATAGATATGTCTGAATAGAGATATTGGCACACACAGATTGAGCCTTGACCTTGACACTATGCATACAGGAACACACGGGTGAAGCAATGGCTGATAAGACCTTTAAATATTTTCATTCCTCTGTTCTCTCCTCATACTTCCTGTCCTCGTTCAAGCAAATGGCATCTGCACACACACAGATACAAAAACAGCATTATGTCTCTTTTAATTATTACAGCCATTAGTGGTGCTGGACACTTTCCATGATTTCAGTTTAATATATATTGAAACTGTTTGTGAAGACCATAGGTGGCGTGCAATGACACACACATACATAACGGGTGAATAAAAATCTGAAACGGGTAAATAGAAATACACATCTTTACTCTGACCATGTTTCACCCACACCAACCCCATTACCCATTTCATTCCTCCCCCCAGGGGTTAAAGAACCACCCGTTCACTCTCTCCATGCTTGTTTGCCCGAAGCGTGCAAGGATTAGCTAAAGCGATTATCACAAGCTTTCGCAGTTTTGTGAAGATGAATCATGGTAATGTTACGCAGAGAAGCGCCTCATGCTTTTCTAAACCCCTCTACTTGGTTTGTGATTCCCAAACTCGTGAGGAGCCAGTTGGCTTTGCCTCACTGAGCCAGGTGCAGGTGAGTCAACTGTAGCCAAATTGGCAACTTATCGCGAATACATATTTGAGTGCACACATGTTTGATCGCACACATCTCTCTTACTCACTCACATGATATACACCCCACAAAGATATATAGACATACAAGTGTATACTATACACCTACTCACAGCACAGCACATAAACTGCATAGCAGGACACTTTGATAGACTTAGATATTTTGCATTCTTTTACATTCTAGGCTTTTAAAACAAGATTAGAGCTTTGTCATGACATGTTTAACTCAATGTTAAATAGAGCTGTCACACACCCTGTGGGGACAACCTGCCTTTGGCAAGTTTTGACTTTGCTACAATGCCTTACATCACTAAAGCATGTTTGCCTAGAGGCTTTCTGACTCCTGGTTGCTGTATGTTTATGTTTAATCTTTTCTATTTAATGTGCTGTGTCCTCAAATGTCCACAATAAATACCACAAATCTTTTTCTGACCTACTTTATAGTTTGCAAAGGTGACGCTTTGGGGCCTTTGTTCTAAATAGCTTCTCTGCCCAGTGCTCATACTTTCGGCTACACGGTAGCACCTCCGCTGCAGATGGTGTGGTGTAATTGTGAATGCCTTTTGCTGTTCTGCAGCCTCCTCCCCTCCACGCCATCTTCCAGGCTGAACAGATGATTATGGCCTCTGGTTTCTTTCACTGGCCCAAAAGGCTCTAGAGGATGTTCTCATTAACAGGACTTGTCAGAGCAACCTGCTAGCGCTGCTCATTTTTATCCCTGTGCACACAAAACATGAACAGACCACACAGAAATACACACACAGAAGTCACACTGATGAAAACTACACTTCCTTCCCTCTGATAGATACATCCCACATGCAGGACATGGCTATTCCAAATGAGCTCCAAGGTTTTAACCTGCTGGATTCCTGCATTAGAGATCACTCCAATGGAGGTTAATGACTAATCGCTTAGAGTGAAAAATTATATATAAATATTTGTTTCCAAAACATATGTGTTTGTGTATTCTGAAGCATTAGTTTTTTTGAGATAGCGAAGCGGGTGAGCTGCTACACTGCTGTCTGTGTTTGTAACTCAGGGAGCCCTTCACTGCCTGCCTGATTCAGCCCTTAGCTTCGAAGTGTTTGTGTGTGTTTGGGAGAGTGTGTAAGTGTTACCTGACAGACTCAGCATATCACTGTGAACCTTATCAACAGTTGCAGTAAAGCATTACTGTATTTCACACTTTCACCCAAAGAAGAGATATTTACACTGTTCAAATACATCACTCACACACATATGGACACGAAAAGACACTTAAACTCGCCGACTTTGTAACTCTTTGGGCTTTGCCTTGTTATTGTTCAGCAGCTTTAAATATATATTTAGACTCTTTTAAAACCTGAGTCTGGGGAACACTCATTCAGTAGTACTAAATAATGAAAAACATCATGTTACTATTGATAGCGTCTCTCTTCTTTAACTTGCTCTGTAGCGCTGTTTATACATGTATATGCAATTCTTATGCACTTACACATTAGCAAGAAAGCTGTTTTTTACAGACTGAATTAATGATTCAGTGCAGTTGCACGCTGTATTACATTTAGAGGCAATGTTTTGTGAATGGAAAAACCATTTTATTTATAAAGGATTTGATTCCAAACTCTTATTTGAGGTTAGGTTTACACAATAACACAGTTTGGTTAATCTCCAAGGAAACTTTCATCTTTCCCTAACTGTAAATTTAAACATTTTTTTCTCAAGTCACACTGTTTTTCTATGAAGGTAGGCCACAATTGTTCCTTAATCTAAAAGAAGCGCGTGAGTGCCTAAATGAGAACAAAAAACCTGAATAATGCTATAGTCGTGTTCATTACGAGTCTGCGATTTGCCAAATACATGAATTTACATCATTTCTTTTAAAAAGTTATGAATTTGCTGTAGCAGTGCCTACAGAAAAGGCAAATCAGACAGTCACATCGACACAAACTGTACGCAGCATCTTTCCAAAGACCAGGATCTCAGGTCAGGTTTCTAAGAGTAACAGGTTTTACACATTCATACTTCTTCTGCTGCAGTCACACTAGAGAAAATAGTGTCAAGAGGCATGGCACAAACAGAATTACTGCAACCATATGCAATAAACTTGCACTCTTATTGCCTTTGAAATGGTTGCCTCAAAGACGGGGACCAGCTCTATGACCGTTCGCAGTCAGTTGCCCTCTCCAGAGTGAATTTGGTGCCACAAGATGGCTATAAAACATCAATATGGACTCAGTCTGCTTTCAGTTTTGTGACTGAAAGGGGTCAAGTTGGTAATTACATGCAATCTGTTAGTCATAACACGGCAATTAACTGTGATAAGTTGGCAAAAATCGCACATCTGTTGCCGTTTGAATACACCGAAATTCACATGAACTACTTGCATTCAGAATCCAGCCAGAATCTCGCAGAGGTTCAGAAACAGAAACATTAAAATAGAAACTGTAAACCCCCCACAAGTAGTGACTTAGTTGCTGCATATGGTTGCCTAGTAAACTTTCTCTTATATCAGGATAAAACCAGAATACAACCAGCTACCAGTTGAGTCAAGTCCTCTATTACAAGGATATGCGTCACAGCACAAGCTGACTTAGAATATTGTGTAAAGCTAACTTAAAGCTCCACGGTAACTCTTGACAATTGATGTTGTATTTCTGTAGCATTCACATTTTCTTTTACTTGTTTTTGAAGTCATGTAACAGATTTGGCCATTTCTTGAACTTTTAGCTCAGCTCCTATCTCAGTGAAACTTCAGAACCACTAATTGCATGGGTCAACCATCATAGTCCACCATCAGCCCCCGGATTTCAGGGATCACAGCCCGATGGCTATGTTTCAAGTGAAAAAAAGAAGTTATATAGCCTCTTACTTCTAAAAAAAAAACGTGTTCCTTTATTCTCTATACAGATTGTGTAATTACATGTATGTTTTTCACGGTTTAAATGCTAGAGGGAGTTCTCTGGTTAATGCTCTGACCTCTAAAATTGGAAAACAGAATCTTTTCTTAACGTTTTGATGGAGAGATGATGATTAGATTTGATAATACAGCCTGTATTTCCTCCAGCATTCGGGAAAAGCAATTTTGTGCTGTTTGCTTCCTTGGGGAAGCTTGAGAAAACAATATGAAAATGATTTCTTTTCTTTACAACAAGTATATTTGATGCTTGCAGGCAAACACCAAAATAAAAGCAAAGTTGAAGTCTCTGGGTTTTTTTTTTTTATGTAGTTAGCTGCCCTTTTTATTGTAGTGGTATCGGCATTTGTCCTCATGTTTCCCCATGTGACAGAAAATATGAAGAGATGCAGGCATCTTTTGAATTGGGACTGGGTAGATATAAGATAGATATGAGGAATAGAGCCGACAGGACACACACACACACACATAGTTGTGCTGACCTTGAGATTTCTTCAGTCTCGGTGGTTACAGAGGAAGGACCAAGCAGAAGAGTTGGAATAAGGTGAACAAAATTAGAATGCAAAGAAAAAGCCAACAGACACCAAGTTGATGCCAACCGATGACAGCAGCTGTCACTCTCAGACAGACACTTGCCACACTTGCTTTATCTTATTTCAGCCTCCTGCAACTACATTCTTCTTGAAGACAAGCATGCAAATCCTTCACTCAGTCTGTCAACTGCATGCTTCTGTTAAGACCTGCGGACAGACTGTATCAGATCTCTTGATGCAGGACTTTAGGTCTTGCAGTTGTAAATTGTGATACAAAATCTGGGCCAAGTCTCCAGGGAATGATAGCCTGTACTGTACACATCAAAACCATCACTGAATTTTGTTGGCTATCGATCCAGAAAACGCATTGTACCACAACCACAGAAAGACAGGGTAAAAGGCCAAGCGACTGCTGTGAAGGAACGACAAGAGTGCACGGACATGAGCTGTGGTTTGCTGTGTAGCAAAAAGCCTGCTATTTGACTGCATTAACTGCGGCTGTCTCTGTATCTCTGCTCCACCACAGCTTTATTTTGCTTTCCAGTATCCAGCATTGCAAAGAAGGTTGAGAAAATGATGTGCTTACTTTCATTTTGCTGTTGCTTCCTCCAGTCTTTCCTAAGAGCAACTCCTTTTTTCTGCCTGATGCCTTCTTCTTTTTCAATATCTTCTGCCTTCATCACCCATAAGTCTATTCTTAATTGCCAAAAACGCTTGATTTTTCTCTCTTGCTTTTTTTGCTACCTTCCATTTCTAATATCTCACCACAAGCACACAATGCAGATCCGAGAAGCTGGGAATTAGGTCCTTAATAAAATGAAGCAAATGTGAGATTTTGTTTTTCATTATAGAGAAATGTACACTTGAGACGTAGCCTTATCTTTTTAACTACAAGACATGTTGTGGATTTTGAAATATTGCTTTTTCTGTGGAAGCCATTTTATTTATTGTGCGTTCCCATATATATTTTGTCTCTTCATTTTTTTTTTAGTTGTACAAGCAGCAACACACTGTGATTGTTTGGAGTTCTCATAGCAGGTCAAGAAACTGTTTAGTTACTTTCCCTTGCTGGGAGAGATGCCTGAGAATTGCTAAAGGCTAATCAAGCACTTCTGTGCCAGTGTACAGGAATACTAATCAGTCATTAGAGAGATGTTGATTAGTCAAAAACAATGTCTTTGTGGTTGCTATCTCTGTAAATATGTGTATGTAAATGTGTCCTTGTGCATTACTGATTTATTAGTCTAAGCAAATATTCACTTTAGCATAATATGCTGGCATAGTACAAATCAGAAGAACCCTCAAGATATATGTAGAACCTTCGCACAATTATAAATAATAACCCCCTTTGTTAAAGTCTGCATCATAGAGGCAGTTTTACTAAAAGTTCTCTCCTCTATAATTTAGCAAAATATTAACTAAGCCCTCAAAACATAACCCTCACTACGGCCCTGAACTATATGAAGTTGATTGTTCATCTATACACTGTAAATCAGAAAGTGCAAATTTGATAGACAAAATCGAACTAGGGCAAATATATTCTCACTTTTTCAGTCTGTAATCAGTCAGGAGTGTGCAAACCAAGTCTCCAGCAGCTCAGATCAGCCTGTTAGCATTACTTGAATGCTTTCCATGACTAACCAGCTACAGTGGCAGCAGCACTCCCTTGATTAGCCATCCAGCAGTTTCTCTGAAAACTGCTGAACAGGAAAAGGGGCTAGTTTAGATGGTCAAGGAGAACAGTTAATTTATTTTATGATATATTTTTCTTGGACTCATTCATCGTGAATTTTGGCTTCAAGCAAAACATATGCAGAAAGGGCCACTTTCATCCAAATGAAGTATTTATAGGAAATTGACTATACTTTATTGCAAGACGTTTTTCATAAACCATACTGAAAAACAAGTCAGCTAAATAACATGCATAAACAGCATCAAACTGCCCATGCACAGCCGCTTTTAATTGGTGTTTAACCTTTCCTGACAGAAAAGCTTTCCCCTCCTCGCTGTGTGACAAATTTACTCTGCAGTGTGCATCCCTATTCGCATATATCCATATCATAGTCACATAACCTTGTTATCTAGAAAGTTTGGATGCTGTATAAAGCTAAAAGAAACGTATAATTCAAACTATATGTTAATTATAAAAAGTAAAATATTAGAACAACAGCAAAGAGACACAATGATGACCTGAGAGTTGTTGTTTTTTTGGTTTGGGGGGGTTTGTTTAGTTGTTTTTTTTAACTCTTCATATTCAGTTTGATGTTTTTACCACTGTGTTGCATCACACTGTAACCATTTGGTAATGAAGGAAACCACCTACTGTTATAGTGAAAGTTAAATCTTTTCCTGCAATTGCTTCATAAAGATCTAACCGTAACCCTGCTGCTCGAGATTTATGAGTGTTATTTTCCCTTTCAGATGTTGGCAACAGGTGACAGTGATGTAAATTGTGCATGATAATATTTTGCATTATCTTTCTTACATGAAACATGCCTGACCTGAAAAAGGCACCCTTTGATTGGCTGAATATATTGCTCAAAATGCTCTATATGTAATTCAGCATTAGTGCTACCCTCACAAATGTACTCACAGCACACTCACACTAATGCTCCCCCATGCCATTATGAACAGTTTGTCCATGCAGCCTCTTACAGAGTGTTGAGCAGATTCAAAATGAACATACATATATATATATTTAAACCGTTAAACTTCGGATTTACAGTGTCTAATATGGTTACCATTTAACATTTTATTTATTTCATTTTTTTGTACTGCTTTTAATCATATTTCACCTAGGATGACCCTTTTTTTAATGATATTTTTAGCATTGTATTAAACGCTGTGTTTTTGTCCTCCCTTTCATGTAAGCCCTCCCTCGTTCTTTCAGTTAAAATTTAACAGCAAAAACAGAAGAGGTGTTTCGGGGTAAAGCTCTGTCTACAGCCTAATATCTCATGCTGACATTTTGGATTTTCACTCAGAGAAAGCGTAGCGGTGAAGTAAAGTGTATCAGTGTTCAACCAAACAAAACACAGAGTAAAGCTGCTTAATTTTACACAAGACACCACAGGCCATCCATATCAGGACACCCAAAACTCTACATTCACTTTATGGTAGACAGTTTGATGCAGTGGAACTGTGGTCTGTATAAGCAAGGCTTGGAAAGTTAAGAGAAACAACAAAGTTGCATGACTGAAATTTAAAATGAGAACCCATCTCAGTGTTCGAAATGGAAATTAAAAGAATGGAAGTTCACTTTTTCCCCCCTCATTTTCATACAGAATCAACACTACTCTATATATACTGATTTTAACGCAAAAGATTTTTTTCCCTTGAAAATATGTACGTCCTCCCAACCAAAGACAGTCTCTTTCTTTGTAGGAGTTTATGAGTGAAATAGTCTCACTCAGTGTTTTTGAATTTGCTATAGTCGCTAAATATGACTGCACTTCATTCTGTGAATTCCTCAGGTGCTTATGTACATAAAATGCACTAAAAGCGTGAAACAGCCAGATTACTGAACCAACACAAGCGGGTTTGGAATGATTCATTAATACAACCAGGTTTGCTTTGATGAATTTTTGATTGATAAGTAGCAGCCAGTTTTGAGTAATTATTCACTTGTTCTTTGTACTGTGTGTTCATCATCTATTTCTTTTCATAAATAATAATAAAAAAAAAAACTTTGAACATTTTTAGTTTGATGTTTTCTGTCAGCATTTTTTCTGAATGGTACAACACAGTTTGAGTCTGTGTCCAGTGCATACTCTCTTTATTTTTGACTGCTTGTGCACTGTGAGCATTTTTTATAGTAGGCGTTGGTCACTACCATCATCCTTTTGAAGGTTATTGTGAAGAATAGAGAGATGAGCCACTGTCCATGATTGGCATCAGTGAATCAGTCTCCCTGATGGGCTTCTAACATAGCTTTAAACAGCCTTCTATCACAAGTTTGTCCTCTTTTTATAATTTATCAGTAGTGGACAGTGGACCTGGCTCTGTTTAGTCAGCCACTGAGGGCCAAGCCCACTGTACAGCCCCACTCTACTCTGATTAGACTGCATACTCCCCGTGGAGACTGTGATCAGCGGCCAGACTCATCTCATCTCTTCATCCAACCTCTTTTCTATATTTCTGAGCTCCATTGCTCTCTCTTTGTCTCATGTTCACTCTCTCTTTCTCTCTTCTTTCATTCTATCCATTGATCCATCTGTCCCGATCTCTCGAGAGGCCAGCCCAATTAACCTGTTTAAACAGCCATCTGAGCATCCCATCCATTCCAATGTGGGTGTGTAACGGGGATCTAGTTCACTGAGCCAGGAGCCCAGTGCAGGCCTCCATCCACTGCCCTCCCCAGTTTCCAGCTCCACCTTACCTCCAAGTTCTTACTCTTTTTCTTCCTCATCGCCATTTTAGACATGTGGTTTCGTTTCTTCAACTGCGTGGCATCCAGTGCAGCTTTTATATACCATACTTACGTTTGCTTTTTTTTCATTTCCATGTTTTTCCTGCACAGTTAATTTCACTGTCACAGTTATTGCCACCTCTACACATTCTTCATCCTTCCCTTCTCCCCTCCCCTCTCACCTTCTTATTGTCACTCCTCAGCTTTCTCCCTGTCCCCTGACTCCATCCCTTTCTCACTTCCCTTTCAACACTTGTCAGCTACTTCCTGCCAGGCTGTCCATAGAACACCACAAGAAGGTCACATCTCTTTTTTTGTGTTTCTCTCCTCCTTGTCCTTGTGTTATTGGAGTGAGATGGAAACTTTAATTAGAAAGGGGGGCGGGGTGGTAGTGGGGTGGGTTGGATGGTGATAACAACCAAGCAACGCACAAAGCTCCATTTACTGTCTTTCACCCTATCATAATGGAGAAATCAATGATTATATTCCTTTCCTGTGTTGGAACGCACTGAGCATGGTAGAATTTGTAACATTTCAGGGGTTGACTGTACACATCGACTAGACGGTGAAGAAGTGCTGTGTTGGCTGTTTAAGACAGACGCACTGGGGTGTCTGTCTTATTTGCCAGATCAATGCTCAAACGGAGCCTACCGCTTTAGACGACTTGTTAATGTGTAGCACTGTGCCGTTGGGCTTCAGTGCTTTGTTGCTGGCCAATTTTTATAATCTCTTTTATAGCGGTATTGACCCAAGTGAGTGAAAGAGGAGCTATGCTATGGAGGTCCGTGTGTGTGTGTGAGCATGCGTATGTTGATGGAGGGGTAAAATTGGCACTGTCGTTTCTTAACTGGTGCAAGAACAAGTCCCTCTGGGTACTCTATCCACACCCTGTCACTCTATTTCCAAATGGGTATGGGTGTAGTTAGTTTGGCTTGTCATTGCTAAGACATGCCAACACTGAGAAAATGCAGGCTTACACATGCATAGGAATGATTTACTCTGACAGCACATGCACTACTATTACTACATACCTTACTGATTTTACTGAACATGAATTTCTGAGACGGTTTATAGCATTCAGGTGTTGTTGCTTTTAAAACATTAGGAAATTAAGATCTGGACTTAACAAGATGTTTGTGAGAAGGAGTTGAGATGGAGACAGATGGCCCACTGTGAAGTAATTGTGGGTGGGTTGATTAATTAATAATTCATTCATTCATTCATATAGATATTTACTGGTAAACAGACAAAAAACATGATATGTAAACTAGACAGATTATGATATTATCTAACCCTGTTTTCTAGCCTTACCGCATTAGTTGACTACGATTTGGTGTGAAGTGAACCCATTATTTCAGCATCACTGTCAGACCATGCAAAAGATGTTTACAAATATTTTCTTACTTTCACATTAAAAAAATCATCATAGCATGGTTAAGTTATTTAATGTCCAGTCAGTCACAGTCTCGGCAGATCAGCTGATCTCAACACCAGGGCTTAGCTGATGACCTTTTAAGCATCCAGCTGGCCAATCTCACATAGAAAACACTAACTGGGTTGATTTAGCTTGTTACAGTGGGGCAAAAAAGTATTTAGTCAGCCACCGATTGTGCAAGTTCCCCCACTTAAAATGATGACAGAGGTCAGTAATTTGCACCAGAGGTACACTTCAACTGTGAGAGACAGAATGTGAAAAAAATCCATGAATTCACATGGTAGGATTTGTAAAGAATTTATTCGTAAATCAGGGTGGAAAATAAGTATTTGGTCACCTCAAACAAGGAAGATCTCTGGCTCTCACAGACCTGTAACGTCTTCTGTAAGAAGCTTTTCTGTCCCCCACTCGTTACCTGTATGAATGGCACCTGTTTGAACTCATCATCTGTATAAAAGACACCTGTCCACAGCCTCAAACAGTCAGACTCCAAACGCCGCCATGGCCAAGACCAAAGAGCTTTCGAAGGACACCAGGAAAAGTATTGTAGACCTGCACCAGACTGGGAAGAGTGAATCTACAATAGGCAAGCAGCTTGGTGTGAAAAAAATCAACTGTGGGAGCAATCATCAGAAAATGGAAGACATACAAGACCACTGAAAATCTCCCTCGATCTGGGGCTCCACGCAAGATCTCATCCCGTGGGGTCAAAATGATCATGAGAACGGTGAGCAAAGATCCCAGAACCACACGGGGGGACCTGGTGAATGACCTGCAGAGAGCTGGGACCAAAGTAACAAAGGTCACCATCAGTAACACACTACAACGGCAGGGAATCAAATCCCGCAGTGCCAGACGTGTTCCGCTGCTGAAGCCAGTGCATGTCCAGGCCCGTCTGAAGTTTGCCAGAGAGCACATGGATGATACAGCAGAGGATTGGGAGAATGTCATGTGGTCAGATGAAACCAAAGTAGAACTTTTTGGTATAAACTCAACTCGTCGTGTTTGGAGGAAGAAGAATACTGAGTTGCATCCCAAGAACACCATACCTACTGTGAAGCATGGGGGTGGAAACATCATGCTATGGGGCTGTTTTTCTGCCAAGGGGACAGGACGACTGATCCGTGTTAAGGACAGAATGAATGGGGCCATGTATCGTGAGATTTTGAGCCAAAACCTCCTTCCATCAGTGAGAACTTTGAAGATGAAACGAGGCTGGGTCTTCCAACATGACAATGATCCAAAACACACCGCCCGGGCAACAAAGGAGTGGCTCCGTAAGAAGCATTTGAAAGTCCTGGAGTGGCCTAGCCAGTCTCCAGACCTCAACCCCATAGAAAATCTGTGGCGGGAGTTGAAAGTCCGTGTTGCTCGGCGACAGCCCCAAAACATCACTGCTCTCGAGAAGATCTGCATGGAGGAATGGGCCAAAATACCAGCTACTGTGTGTGCAAACCTGGTAAAGACCTATAGTAAACGTTTGACCTCTGTTATTGCCAACAAAGGTTATGTTACAAAGTATTGAGTTGTATTTTTGTTATTGACCAAATACTTATTTTCCACCCTGATTTACAAATAAATTCTTTACAAATCCTACCATGTGGATTCATGGATTTTTTTTTCACATTCTGTCTCTCACAGTTGAAGTGTACCTCTGGTGCAAATTACTGACCTCTGTCATCATTTTAAGTGGGGGAACTTGCACAATCGGTGGCTGACTAAATACTTTTTTGCCCCACTGTATGTTTCTTGAACCTCTGCAAGCCACTTTGCAACACATCTCCGCCACGGCTCCTTCTATCATGCTGTGTCTGAGTTAGTCAGTGTCAGATCTTTTGTCACCGATGCTTCCTCTTGTTTTGCTGGCTCTCTTGATGCAAAGATAGCGAGGTTCCAGGACAGAGCCATAATGCCAAATATAAATGCCTACATATGGAAATAACAATCTTCTTTTGATGTCTGTGATCATGCCTAAAATGAAGACTGATACATTCAAAATTTATTTTTGATAGCGAATGCCTTTTAAGTGCTACAGAAGTGCATGCTTTCTTTAATATGGCTTGAAGCACCCCTTGCTGATTATCCCTTTTCTTAGTGTAAAGTATAAGCCTACAGGCCTGTGCCAGCCATAACTGCAATATGGCTGCACTGCTGGCTGTGTGCCTAGTTTATAGAGAGAAGAGACAATAATTGGAGGACACAGAGAGAAGGGGCAACAGACCACCTGCTGCTTGTGTTTTTTTCAGGTGTTCGAATGCTTCACAGATACAAGCACTTAGAAATATAATAAAGCATGCTTTGAATTAGATTTTTGACTTCTCCTCATTGTTAATATATTCAGGCAGTGTTCCAAAACTCTGTTTGCACAGACACATGTTTGCCAACTGGTGTGTTTGTTATCATCCCCATCCCCCAACCCCCAGATGTAATCTTTGGAAATCTGCAAAAAATGATGGTAGAGTAGAAATGACACAGGGTTGGACAAAAAGAGAAAAGTGAATGAGATAAACTGAAAAGACAAGCAAGGCTTTTAGGGAGGGGTGGGGGTTGTTCGGCAATACAAAGAGAGCAATGGTCTGATGATATCCATGATCCAAGGCTTTGTTACCTCTTGTATTGATGTAATCCATCTTCTATATCCTGCCTTTTTCTGTCTACACCAGGACTCTTGTGCAGCTCCTGATACACTCTGTGGACAGTATCGTTTAGAGGCTATTCCCTCTGACTGAGCTCTGAGTGGCCATCTGAACATCCTTAGAGAGGAGGAAACTGGCATGATCACAGGTGTTTTTAGGGCTAGACAGCACAAAAAAGCTGGATTTAATCATAGTTTACACCCTGTAATAGAAACCTTGTTTCAGCTGTTGTAGTGGTTTGGGGGAGAGAGAAAGCCATGAGAAATCTGTGAGTAATGGCATTCAGCTTAAGGTTTCCTTGATATGTTATCTGGACTCTAATCCCTGAGTGGGAAGGCTACAGGTGCTGCGAGGGAGAAAGGAAGTGAGAACGAGAGACTGGTATGGGCTGTGCTCGCTAGTGACTCATCCTGTTATGAACTGCGCAAGAATTTCATTAGAGAGCAAACACAAGAGTGTCCAGGCAACTCTGAAAGCTCCATGGTGAACAGGTTTATGGTGCCATCTTAATTTAACAGAATATGAAGGACACAAACCTCTAGAGGCTTTCTGCGTTAACATCCCTCAGATTACATTACGGTTTGTGTTTCCCGTCTCAGTGCAATACTTTCTGTGTAGCGTAAGCTTCCTTTAATCTTTTTGCCTAATTGGTTAAACTGAATCATAGGTTTAATCAATATTTGGAAAGATGTTGATTTTGTCAGGGAAAGAAGGAGCAAATAAGAAGTGCTAACTGCACTGCAAAAATATTTTTATTTATAACGGCTACAAAAATTACATAACACTCAGGTCAGGTTGTTAGTTTTCTCCACACGCTTACACTGTATTCTCTAATGGAAACCGGCCTTAGAAAAACTATTGAAGCAATGCAAACCCTGTGATTTGCAGGAGTCTGTGAAATATGCTATCAAGCCAAGCCATATAGAAGGAGAAACTATTTAAATCCTCATTCAGCAGTTACTGTACATTAGAGTAAGATAATGATGTAGCATACTCCACAGCACTTTCTATATGTTGTATGTGCCTTCAGTTTATAATTGGAGAAAGAGAAGAAGTACAACTAAAGCCAAAAGCATAGTCTTTGTCAAAAAACTGACTATATGAGCAGATTAAATATAGAAGACAGAAGATTTTTGTTTGTTGTCCTTATGTATGCTGTATTCTTCTTTGTAAGTCTAACAATAAACTAGCAGACATCTTTACATGCATCTTTATCAAATTCAGTTACAGCTTCTTGTCATTGTCATGTTTCACCTCTACATTTACAGGATAAAGAGGCATGCATCTGCATACAATAATCCTCAGGAGTCTAATCATAGTGACTGCTTGACCTTATTATTAATAGAGACTAAATGGTGAGAAACACCAGTGTCGGACTAGGCTAAATAATCTTCCTTAAGAGTAGCCAGTTTGTCATGTTCCTCCTAATGAGATGCAAGTACTGCAGGTACGCTATGTTTAGATATGTTTTTGTGAGTTAGGAAAGCAGTTTCAACTTCATGCTTGCCAGTGTTTGTACCTGTTTTGCTTCTTAGTTTCTACAACTGTGATGAATAGTGAATTCAAATCCTCTCTTTTTGTGTGTCTCCAGTGAAGTTTGACGACTGCATGGGAAATGAAGGTGTGGTCTTCCAGAGCAGCAACCCCCTCTTTGGCGTGCGGACAGATGGATCCATCTTTGCCCAACGAGAGGGAGCCAACCTAGATGAACCTGTCCAGTTGAAACTGACAGCAAGTGGTCCGCACACACATGTCTGGGAGACTATGGTGCAGTTGGCACTGATTGACCTACCATCATCCCAACAAACTGAAAATGAGGTGAGTTTCAGATTTTATGAGCTCGAGCACAGACACACAGAAATATCATGCTTCAAATTTCAATTATCGTTCCAGAGTTTCTTTTTCCTATCACATTTTCTCCAGTGGTCTGGTGATAGTAACAGCCAAGAATCAGGTCAAAACTCCTTGGGGTTTCAGAGAAGGGGAGAGAGGGGGTGGAGCAGAAAGAAGTAGCAGTGCCACACAGTTAAAAGTGATAGAATCAGACTGCCACAGGGGGAGAGTAAGATTCCCCTCAGCCATAAGCTGTTATTGGAAAACATCCTGTGCCTTGGGTATCCCAGGGGTTCTTGTCTCTTCCTTTTCTATTTAAAAGCTGTCAGAGGTCAGAGACAGAGACTGAGCAGTATGAGCCTAACTGTCCCCATGACTATGGTACCACAAGGCCAGCTCTGAGAGCCAATATCACCCCAAGTGTTATTTACATTAGGCAAAAACAGGGGCCTGTGTTCATTAACTAAGTGCACATCTCACATAAGTTATTGGAAAGTAAATTCCGGAACAGATCAAATCTCACTCACTTAAAAAAAAATGGAAAAAAGGCTGCCAAGGATTCGTTTTTACTCAGTAGACAGTTCTCGTTTTTGGTAAGAAGCAGCCATTATCTGCCAGTCAAATAAAAACACTAAAATGTTGAAGACACTCGTGCTTGTTATAGATGGACTCTAATGAGAAAGGTGTTACCTTTCTGTTACCACAGGGAAGTTCCACCTGATTATAACTTCTTTGAGCTCATTATTTTGGTTTTTGCAACAAACTAAATGTACTTTAGCTGTTTTCTGCCGCTTTCTTCACTGAAAAACCTCTAAACGGCCACTTTACCGGTGAATCAGATCTTTCCACAGCACAAATCAGCTCTGATGGTTCAGACTGCACAGCTGACGTCATCAGATTCGCAAACACAAATACATAATCTGCTCCAACTTGTGCATGGATTGGATAAAAATGATTCAACTTTACCTTTATTTTGAGTTTGCTCATTGCACTTATTTTTGGAAGGAACTGTGCACAGAAACAGTGACCACTGAGAGAGAGGGAGAAATGCCAATTTCTGGCCTTCAATTTTCAACTTCCAGTCTACCAAGCTGGCTATTATTTCTGCAGGTTTTCTCTAATAAAGCAGGCTAAAATCTGCCCTGCATGTAAAAGTGCAAATGCATATGAGCCTAAAAGTTCCCCAGTGATTGTCAGTGTCAGTGTCATCTTGTCAATGTTTAGAACAGGCTTTCACTATCAGGAAATTCTATCATAGCTATATAAAAAATGCATATTATTGGTGCACTGATTATAATTTTCTTGCCCAATTAAAATTTCTGATTTTTCCCCAAGTATGACCTGCCAAAATCAGTTTTCTTTCTAAAACTTGTAACTGTATCTGGCATATAGTAGCAAAATTCGACTTTTTCTCAATGCAATATATGATTTTCTCTGGCAACAGCTGAAACAAATGAAAATAAAGATCTATGCTCCTGGAAGGAAGTGCAAATAATTAACTGAAAATGAGTTGCTGTACACCCCGAGTTTATTTTATATATTTTACTTTATCAATCAAAAGCAGGTGCAATAGATTTATATAAGAAAACAATTATCAGGTAGTAAGATCATTTTCCTCGATGTTTCTAACACCACATAACAGGACATTGACCCTTTTCTCGTTTTCCCATTTGATTCGGGCTCAGAGTTGTGAATAGCTTTAGTTTTAGACACTTTCCATTTATTCGCTTCTTTAAAATGTCCACGTTCACCATAACGGAGGTCGTTAAAGAGTTTGATTAGGTTTACTGTTACAAACTGTTGGCACATTGCCAAACGTTGTGCCCTCACTCTCTGTGAGGAACTTCCACGCTAACGATAATTTATCGCTAGCATGTGGCTTTGAAAGGTGTGCACAACTTTTTTGCCTCTACTCCTGCATGAAAGGGAGCTGCTCGCTGCAAGAATGAGAATCAGACAATTCTGGTCCCTGGCTGGTCAGAAACTTTTAGCCAATCATTGTTGTGATGAAAATAAAAGCAGTGAAACATTTCCATTATGCTAACAATCAGACGGTAGTCATGTGCAATGCTAGAAAATGGAAGCAATGGCAATATGTCAGTCATAAATTCACAGAGCCAAACAGAGAGTGGGATATCTGCTGGTAGTTATTGGGAATGAGTTGAAGAGTGTGTATTGTTCTGGCTCTGAATAGGTTGATCTTTAATTACGCTCTTTTATAGTTAATGCTGGCTTTTTCACTCGACTGAGTTTCAGTACTAAAGTGTCAAAGGTCAAATGAATGCATTTTTAAACGTAATTTTCCACTGAGTCAATTAATATGTATATCCCGAGGAGCAAAGAATAGACAAGCAATCAAACAAGATGGTCAGAGGTCAGAAATATGCTACAAGTTGTAACAAACATGTATGAGGACAGCAGGAGAAAGCAGGGCGCTAAAACAAAATGTGATGTTTCATTATGGAAATGGTGCTTTGTGGTGTGCTCTGTTGAATAATAACTTCCAGATGTCTGGGTAGCCAGGGGCTGGCTGATATCAAAGCATGCAGGGTTATGGGGAGGCAGTGGCGTGGAGGGGAAGTGCTGGGACCACCGCCAGCTGGCTAAGGCTGATGGCACCAGGGCTGTGGGTGGGGGGGAGCTTGGTCGAGGATTGGGGGGCATCCATTTCACACTCAGTGACTCCTGTTCACATAGCATTACTGTGCATAAGCATGTGTGCAAGAATGTTATTTTATTGTGGGAGATTATGTTGGATCAAGTGTGTATTATGCTAATTTTGCGTTAAATTTTCATTGCTGCGTATGCTCTATGTGTGCTTGTGTCTTCGCTTGGCACCTAAAGGTTTAATCTGTGCAGGGTTGCATGCCAGAGAATGTGTGCCCCGTCTGTGTTGTATTAAGAAAAATAACAAAATCTCTAGAATCTATAAAGCTGTCTTTAAAAAGTCTAACTCCAGTTTGCTGTTGCTCCTTTTCCTCCGTCTTTCATAAGAGTTTGAATAAGTGATCACATATCTCTGCTTTTCCTATTTTTCTAAATCTGTTGCATCACCATCCTGTAATTTTTCTATGTGAATATGAGTAAGAAAGAGAGAATCGGAGTTGAAGTTTGATCAGAATTATACCACGGTGAAAGAAAAACCTGCTTAAGCCTTTTGCTGCAGTGGCAGGCAGAGATCTTTGCCTCTGTGTCTCTACGTTTTTATGGTTTTTTTCTTGTTGTGCATGTTTTTCTCTCTACATTTCTCCTCAGGGAACTCACTAGTACCTGTTAGCATGTGTAGATAAAAGGATTTAGAGCATGACTTATTTAGGCAGAGGGAGGTGAGGGGGGTCACATCTGCTTCTGACAACTGACTCCTCATCTCCTTCAATCCATCCCAAACATGTCTTGTTCCACCTCTGCCTCCCCTCACTGCACTGGTGGGATGTGGGGCAGCCATCCCCTGCAGTCAACCCCATGAAGCTTTCCTCTCTCTGAAGAAAAAGAATGCATTTATCCGGGCCTAACTCACATCTGTCTCATTTCGCTCATGCTCGTGTGCACAAACTGGGTTTGTGCACAAAGGCACGTTATGCTTAGCAGACATTAGTTTCTTGAATATGGACTGAATGCAAAGGACCACACTGAGTTTCTGGCAGAAAACTATTTTGGCCGGCAGATGAGACAGAAAACCGTGACTGATACCCTAGTCATGCTCAAGTTTCCCCAAACCGCACAGTGCAGGAAACAGAACATGGTAAAATTTGTTAGGACTAGTCTGCCTCTTGTGCAGATGGGTGACACAGTACAAGAGGAGGAGGGGAGACTGCTGGTTCTTTCTTTTCTGACTCTGAGAATGAGCACAAGCTGATCAAGGATGATCAGGATTTTTGTCAGTTCCAGTGCAGTGGGTTGTACTGTAGCACCCCTGTTGGTCAAAATAGCAAATGCTTCAGTTCCTAAACTGGCAACTTTAGATGGCGAGAATTTAAACACAGTCATATTTAACTAATTCATATATAACTGAACTGCTGGCATAGGTTCACAGTTTACTCAGTTTTTACTCATTTTATGTCTGAATATGCACTGAATATTTTATGATATTCCACTACATTTGATTATCTATTAGAATAGTTGTTTGAACTGTATTTTATTCATATTAAAGTCATCTATACACTTTAGTGGCATCTAATGTAATCAACAGGTCAGATCTTTGATTGGATTACACAATCTTGCACAGTAAGGTTTTTAAAATGATGAGGGTTGTGATGCTGTTTTTTTTATGACATTAAGGCATACTATTAAAAGGTAAGTCATGGAGGTTGTGCTTTACCTTGAAATAATTAGAAACTTTACCACATTTAGTATTTTTTTTTTTAAATTGGCCCTTTTATTTTGCGTGTGTGTTTGATTGTATACACCACTTACACATCAGCAATGTTTCCAACGCCTGGTGTTTTTAGCAAAAAGCTCAATATACATTTATCCATTATCCATGAGCATAAAGACAGCAATTTAGTTTTAGTGTTTTTCAGTTCGTGTTTACAGCAATTTATTGAATATCGAAATCATGAAATAGAACTGACGATTACTATCTGGATTTGGTGGAGAACAAAGGAGGCTTACAGATTTCTCTAAAATATTATGACTGAATACCGATATAATTTTCCATATTGTCTTTTCTTGTTATTTTGGAAATAATTCGTCTTTAAAATTCTTATAAAAACACCTTAACTGTGATATCTGAAGGGGCTGCAGGGCTATTTGTATTAACAGGAGCAGATGGGCTCCTGTTGTGCTCCTTAGCAGATGACATTTGTTTCTGATTATTTTCTTTATTTATTCATGCTGTTATTGGCTAACAGACACAAAATAATGTTCCAAGTGAGGATGTCTTTCCATTCTAATCGAAAAGCTGAATACAATATTAATATTGTCATTGTTATTGCATTTGCAACAATTTTAATGTACATTTAATTTAAAGTTATTTTTTTCAAGCCTTTTCAAAACAGTACTAAAGTGTTATTTTGAAACACACAAAATCAATCATGAAAAAATAAGCTTTCGTAGGACTCTCTCCATAGAAATTAAGGGGGGGATGTAGCAGGCAGGTGCTGATAATGACATGCAGTTCATTAACTGATCATCCACAAGTGTGATCACCTCTTGAAAAATCTAAATTTTGGCAGTTTACTGGTTTGGAGAATTCAAACCAGTAAAGTGCTACGATCTTCCCAGAAGTGGACATCACATCCCAGCAGATTCACCACAAGGTCAGACCATGCAGTACTAAAAGAATTTGCAAAAACATCCAAACGTTACATCTCAGACTCTACAAGAATCAGTTAGCATGGTAAATCTTAAAGTTTTTGGTTGTATAATTAAAAAAAGACTGAACAAGTATGGCTTGTTTGAAAGATTTCTGAAACAATGTCCTTTCCATGGACAGATGAGACCAAAGTGAAAATGTTTGGCTATAATGCTCAGGACCTTATAATCACTGAGTCGATGATCAACTCATCTGTACAGTAAAGTATTGTCAAATGTTACAACATCTGTCCTAAAACTAAAGCTTGGCCAAAACTGGGTAATGAAAAAGGACAATGGTCTCAAGCAGAGTTGCAAATCAATAACAGAAGTGTTTCAGCCAAAGTTCAAACATCAACCTGATTGAAATGCTGCGGTGAGGCCTTAGAATTAACCTTAGAGCTGTGTATAAATGAATGCCTGCAGACCTCAAAGAACTGACGCAATGTTGTAAAGAAGATCACTGTTTCATTTGGACTTTTTTTGTTTTTGTTTTTTGTATGGGAAAAGTGTGGCAGTGATGGGATGTCGCTGGGGATGCAATGGAGAGCTCCACTTTGCTGCCTCAGCTGTCTGTTCTGGGCCCATGGCAAGAGTACAGTGGCATGCTGAGGTCTAAAGTGCTGCTGAACTTTGCTCACTCGGGAATGGATCCCAGTATGGACAACAGACTGCTGCACAGCATGGAGGGTGGTTTGATTTGTTAATTTGCTGACTGAGCTAGTTCTTGCCCTACAAGATCCAAAGATGATAGACAGATTTTACTGTTGTTGTGCTCTTAGAAGACTGAAATAAACAACAGTGAGTGGAACCCTCCCACAGTCATAGTCTTTTTTTTTTTTGCTTCTGTATAATTATTTGTACCTACTTAATTGTTTCAATTAATTATTTAGGGTACATATGATGTGGTGCTGAACTTCAGGCTTAAAAAACTTTCCTCTAAAATTCATAAGAGCACCTTTCCCTCTGCGTTACTTAATGGGCAATTTCATCTAAATTACTAGAACTGACTATAAACTAAGCTAGCTGTTGCTGGACTGCCAACTTCTAGGGACAAATCACACGTGAGGCTTATTCCTGTCCACAGCTTACAGCGGGTTTGTAAGGCATTGTTTCACAACTTAAGCTTTCATGGAATATAATAAAGTAGAGATAAGCAGTGGAAATATGACGTCTGTGGGTTTGTTTTGCTTCCTGTTCTCTTACATTTTTAAGCCAGCAGGAGCAAACGTTGGAAACCAAAAACAGAGCTATGGGAGCTATGGGAAATATTATTAAATATTATTATAATATTGGCCTTTTTAAGTTTAAAGTCTTTCTACAAAAGTGGTAAAAATCTACCAATGCAGAACCCTTAAGAGCAGTAATTTTGTGGATGGTACATTAAATATTTATTGCATATGGCCATGTGGAGCAGCAAATCCAGTCTTTCTTTGAATGTGAATGTGGTCTCCTCACCTACCGTAATCCTTTACCTGTTTAAAAATCTCTCCTTTTGCACTATTACTTAAAGTGCCCTGGATTTCACAGTCCAAGATGTCTGAAGTACAGCACTTGGTTGATGAAACTGAACATGACACCTAAGCCCATGCTCCTCCACACCCCACATCCCTACCCACCCACACAAACACATACACACCATATGCCAGGTTGCTTGACACATTTTCTTTAAAGCAGCCTTAAAAGCTTTTTTCTTGGGCGTCCATCTAATGAAGTCAGCCTTGAAAGCATTGTTTCCGCTGGCAGATACAAGCCAACCCTCTGAGGGACCTTGACCAGGCAAGAACAAACAGAGACAAAGAAAAACACTTTTTATAGACTGCATCATACAGGACCTTCAACTTTCAATATGTGCCAGAAGCCATTGCCATCTTCCAACACTGTAGACTGCTTCTGTGTTGTATTTTATTTTTATTCTCAAATGTCAGCTGCTGGGGAGGAACTGTAAAGCTACACATTTCACAGAAGTAACAGCAATCGAAAAACTCGAAGAAAGATAAACGGCACTAATCACCTTTAATGGAAATACAATGTAACTGAACCTGTTCTTTACTTAGTTATTTGTTTATTTTTACAAATGAGTCTATGATGCTGGATTTTTTATACTCCCTCCCATCACACATGCTCACATGTACACACTGTAACATATTTATTTCCATATTTTAAATGCAAAATTATTAACCACTAGTTAGATATATCCAAAATATTGGTCACTTTGTTAGACACACCTGTTCACCTGTTCAGTAATGCAAATATCAAATCAGCCAATCACAGGGCTGGAATTCATTTAGGCATTTAGACATAGCAAGCAAAATGGGAAACAAAGGTGATCAAGTGACTTTAAGCATAGCATCGGCTGGTCTGAGTGTTTCAAAAACTGCCAAGAAACTGAGCTTTTTTGGCACAACTATCTCTAACTTTTACAGAGAATGGTCCAAAAAAGAGAAAATATCTAGTGAGCAGTTCTCTAGTTGTAAATATTTTGTTCATGCCAAAAGTCAAAGGAAATGGCCAGAGTGCTGATAGGAAGGCAACAATAACTCAAATAAACACTTACTGAAACTACGGTATGAAGACAACAACACATCAAACTTGAAGTACAGGGGCAACAGCAGTAGAAGAAACAAGAATCTAAGGATGCATTTCATCAGAGTGGGATGACATAAGATTGGAAAATGTTGCCAATTTTTTTTTTCTTTACAGTCTCAGTTTCTATGGAGACATTTGGATGGGTGGGGTCAAAATTTGGCATAAACAATATGAAAACACAAATCCATCCTGCCTTGTATTAACTGTTCAAACTGCTGGTAGTGGTGTAACAGTTGAATAAATGTTGTGGGAGATTCACATCACAGATGTGCAGATGACATGATTGTACTTTCTCCATATGTTTGTCCTGTTTATATCTCTTTTATAATTTCAGTTTTTGCACACTGTGCATTTAAATGGGGGAACTGCTAGGTATGGGCTACCCTGTACAAATGAAAGTTGATTTACTTGCCTCAATTAGTGATCCTGGAGGAGACATAACAAAGACATGAACTACAAATTTCTTGCTGTCTGCTGGTGTGAGTGTTTGGTTAGTAAAGTTTTGTGCAGCTGTTTCACCTGCTGGTGCACCATCAGCCTAACACAGCCCAGTGCTTGAGGAATCCATGTTATTGAGACAAGCTGTCAGTACCTACTGACTAGGGGGAGACAGAGAAAAACAATAACACTGCAAGAAGAGGGCAGAGGGGAGCACGAAAGCTAGGGATAGCTCAAGGGACTGTGATTGAGACAGAGTGCAAGTGATGCATAGCTTCAGCTATGATGTTCGTGACTGAATTCTTGACATGTTTTACTATCTTGTAACCCTGAGCTGTGTTGGTAAACTTACCGTCGAACAACTCTGCAGATAGTATCACTTTAATATTACCTTTTGCCACTGGAACAGTAAACACGAAGCTGTAAACTTGCAGATGATGGGCTCTAAACTGTAGCTTTAGAGATAAATCGTGTATGTATAAAGCAATATACTTTAACAGAAGGAATAATATATTTGATAATGAAGGGAATCAGGTGTCACACTAAAGGTTCTACTACTGTAATTTCAACGATTTTTGCTTGTTTTAGCTCATCTTGGAAGGATCTGCAATAAAGCAAATTTTTGTACACTCTGTTCATTGTCTGTTCACAGTCATGTGGTTTGCAGTATTTCAACACAGACATTACTTATTTGATGTCTGTCATAACTCCAGCATTTGATGTTGCTGTTCTGACTCATGGATGAGTTAATGTTCTTTAGGAGATTGAAAATGGGTTCCTTTCACATTTGAGTTCCTTATTTGAGCATCTTTCAAAAAGACAGTTTTGTGGTGGTCATTTCTCTGTGCCTATAGGGATGGTGTGAGAAAAGTGTATGATGGGTGCATACTGTTTGATTGAGGTGTGTGTCTGTGACTCAGCTGTCATTGTCTGTTGAAAGAGGCTGTAAATCCAACTCCAGACACGCTTTCTGTTAATAGGCTTTTTATGCCTGGTGTAAATGACAAAAGGTATGAAGTTTATGGTTTCTTTTAAATATATGCACATACATACTCGCACAGAATTAACATCACCTCTGTCCTGCTTGAGTCTACGCATGATGACACAAAGTGTTTCTCATATGGCGTTCTTCTGATAAGAAATGTTTACATGTTTTAAGAGCCATAGTCTTTTACAATTGCTATATCATTGTTATTGCTCCTATGTGTCTTGGTTAAAAATGAGAGATTTTCTGGAGTAATTCGTGTGCACATAACTAAAGTGAGAATTGTACTGAGTATAAACATATCATTTGTTTGAGAAGAGAAAAGTACTTATCAACAATATGTATCATGGGTGCATATTACTGTCATTAAATTTAAAATGCATTTATTTTTTCTAAAAAGAAAAATAAAGTCTCAGTGCACATTTATAACAATAATCATAATGTTCTTTTTGTGCCATTTTCCATTAAATGACTTTTATGACTTGCAAATTATAGCATTCTTTTGTGTTATCTTTATTTAACACAGCATTCCAAATTTTGAAATTAGGCTTGTAGAATTGCACGCAGTATTGTAAAAAGGACAAATTGTTGGAAAGCTTTTGCAGAAAATCTGCTAATGCTCTGAATTTAAAGCAAGTTTGGTGCATTAAGGTAAATTTACACACCATTTGGCACATGAAATTTTCATGTGGTCTGCCAGCGAATTGTACTGCTGGTATTTCCATTGAGTTTTGTGAAGCGTTAGAAAGACTCCGTTTCTTTCTCACTTATTTTTGCTTTTTTTCTTACTAATACACTGGGGAAAACATTTTTTGAAACCCTGCTGAATTCGTAAGTTTGTTCACTTACAAAGAAATGAACAGTCAGTGGAAATACCGAATATCAACCAAAAATTGATTTATATAGCATTGATTGAAATAAGTATTTGTTCTCCAAGCAAATAATAACTGAATATTTGTTAGCAAGCACAGTAAGACGCTGCTTGTAGTTGGTCACCTGGTTTGCACACATCTGACGAGGGGTTTTGTCACTTTCCTTGGCTTTCTAAATCCTTTTAGTTTCTTGGCTGCTGTTTGGCAACTTATAGCTCCCTCCACAGATTTTCCATAGGATTGAGATCTGGAGACTCGCTAGGCCATTCCATGACTTTAATTTGCGTCCTTAGCCGCTCTTTGCCTTGGTGTTATGTTTTGAAGACCTATTCACAACCCATGTTCAGTCTTCTGGCTAAAGGAAGGAAGTTCTTATCCAAGATTTTACACTGCATTGGACCCTCGGTGCATTAAAGTCATCATGTACCCTTAGGAGAAACATAGCCTCAAAGCTTAATGTTTCCACCAATGTTCTTGACTGTGGGAATAGTATGCATTTCTCTTCCTCAACACATAGCAGGTTGAGTTGCCAAAAAGCTTGATTTTGGTTTCATCTGACGCAGCACATTCTCCAAAACATTCTCTAAATCATTTAGATACTCAATATCATGTCATGTGCGTTATCAAGCAGATTTGCAGATTTCAGTCCATTACAGCGTAGTGTGTTACCAGTGGTGTTCTTGAGGACTGTAGTGCCTTTTGATCATTAACAAACTCCTATATAGTTTTACGCTGCACCCCGTCACCTTTTCGTGATCTTCATCCCCTTACGAGGCAAGATCTTGCATGGAGCTCCAGACTGAGGGCAACTGATGTCCATTTTATATTTCTTCCATTTCCAAATAATCGCACCAACAGTTGTCACTTTCTCACCAGCTTCTTGGTTACAGTCTCGTAGCCTGTTCCAGCCTCGTGTAAGTCTACAGTCTTGTCCCTGACATTCTTTGACAACTCTTTGATCTTGCCCATTGCGTTGGAGAGGTGGGAATAGATGAAATTGATTCTGTCGACGGGTGTGCTTTATACACATAACAAGCTGAGATCAGGAGTGTCTGTAATTGATTGTGTGCTTGAATGTTATGTGCACCACACGGGCATAGAGACAGTTTTTGAGAGCCAGAATTCTGGTTGGGTTGAAGTGCATCAAATCCTTATTTCACTCCATGACATGCAACTTTTATATAATCTGTTTATTCTGGATTTTTTTTCACATTCTGTCTCTATAAATTAAAATAAAACCACGATAAAAATTAGACTGTTCAACCTTAAAATATTTCCCCAACTGTATATACAATTATTGTGTTAAATTTTTTAGTTGCAAAAAGGTTTTTGGTTGACTTCTTTTTTCTTTATCCAAGCTGCCAAAACTCCAATTACTTGCAAAAAGACTTGTTTTTTGCCCAAGTGAAGGACTGATTTGGCGAATGATGAAATGAATGGATGAATGATCTTGTGTCTGACTGGGTCCATTAGATCTTTCAAAATCATTGCATTGTGCACTTTGTTTCCATAGCAACTTCAGATTTCTCTGCAGAAATACTAGTTAAAGGACAAAGAGTAGATACCTCCTTATATGTAATACTTGTTTTTATATTTAAAAAAAACAAACAGGTGACAGTGACAACTGCCATCTTAGCTGATGAGTTTGATGTTTTTTTTAAGGTGATGATTGATCATTGCAGCTACAGCAAGCTCTCAAAAGCTGGTACCCAAGAAAGTGGTTTGACATACAGCTAACTGCTAAAAAAGCCTTGACATTTTCTTAGTGAAGAGATAATAAAAGATTTCAAAGTTCACAGAGATATAAAATAAATATGCTAAACCTATAAAAATGTCTTTTATCTGCAAAATTGTGCTTTGTCTTTTAGCATGACATCAATTACTATTGTAGCATCCTAAGTAAAACCTTGTTGTTCTGTCTTTAAGGTCACAGAGAATGAAAAGAAAGTTGCTGGGAGAAAAGAGAAGAAGGAGGCGGTACAAACACCACCTCCTGTCATCATGTTCCCAGGGTCCGGTCGCAACATCACCAAGGGTCTACGAAGACAGAAGAGGGACTGGGTAATCCCACCAATCAATGTGGCTGAAAATTCTCGAGGACCGTTCCCTCAGATGCTTGTCAGCGTAAGTGACAGATCTGATTGGCCGCGTCGCTGATGTGTTCTTAATTTACAGCTGGGATTTCTTGAGGGCATTTAACAAGTAAGGCTGATTGGGATATGTATAATGGATGGTGATAAATAACAGAAATACATTAGCATAACTAGTTTGTTTGCCACATCCTTGCAGATGATTATGCTGTGTTCCCCTGATGCAGCTACAGCCACAATGCCTTACGGTATTTAAACAGCCCTGATTGACCCTGAGAAGTTTTCCCCTTAGACACCTAAACAGCAAACTCTTGCACAGTGTGAGGTCCCATAGGGTCACAGTGAAGCTAATGATTGTTTATTCCTTTTTTATGCATCTTTTCTTTCCTTTATCAGGTTATTTCAGAAAGGTTGCTTAAGGTTCAGTTCTATTTTTATAACTGTATAACAATGCAATTTGTCACAGAAGTTTTAGTGAAGCCTCTTGTTTGATATGAGAAGAAAGCATGAAATCCTGCCATTCTCAAAGTCAAAAGAGTAGAACAGTATTTCTTTTCTTCTGTGCCCTAATAGGCACATTAGTTTATTGGTTTAGAACTTCCTGTAAATAAAGAAGCAGCAGAAAAACATGAAGAGTGTATAACCATGTCTTTGTTTAGCATTCAAAATCAGAATTCATCAACAATTACAGATGGAAAATTTATTTCTGTAAAACCTTTGCTTTTTTGATAAGGCTGTAATTACATGCTATATATAAGTGCTGCATGTCGAAGGTTAGAGGCTGAGCCCGCACACCTGTCGAATAAATTAATAAATAAATGTTTAACTTGCTGTGCAAAGGCTTGAGTTGCAGGAGGTTTAAAATTCAGGGATTCTGTCACAACAGAATGTGTGGTTTGACTCGCTCATAGGCAAGCTCTTGACTTTAAGATTGCGGTGCACGCTGTAACTCATCAAAAAACATTCCACAAGACTGCTGCTTTATTCGCTGCTGCTTCTTTCCTTCTCTCTTTATCTGGAATATCTAGCCATCAGCTTTTCCTTGCTGTTTACAAAACTCTCATAGTTTATCTCTTTGGGGTTTAAAATTGTGCAAAAGAAGCAGATTTTTCCTATTGTTTCTGTTCTTTGTTTTTCAACTGGGTTTCATCCAGTCCCCAGGGAAAAGCCTGGGGAGCTACTTGAAGGAAACTTTTTTTTTCTTCCATAGTGAAACAAAAACATCAAGTCAAAGAGGAAGGAGTTTGTAAGTCTGTGTTTTGGAGTGAGTGCCTCTACAGCTGGACTGTGTCCCATCAGCCTGGCACAGTGTGGCTTTCTCATCTGAGCCTGCTGAGCCCATGAGTAGTGCTACACCAGCAATAAACTGGCCAGACAGTTCTTCTATTTCCATGAGCTGGTCAGAACCAGAGAGAGACAGAGGAGATGGCGAGGGGGAAAGAGAGAGAGGGTATCAAAGGAACATTTGGAAGCATAGTTTGCAGCCAAACACAATTCACTTTGTGCGGTAAATAGGTCCGTCAGGGGCTAGTGGATTGCTGAGAGCTGAGCGTTTCGAGCAGAGGAGAAGTGATGCGTGTTGATGCCTCTGTTGGACTCTCAAGCTCCCGTCTTTCTCTTTAATGATGACTGGAGGGCAGGAAAGGCCATACTGAGAGCTAGAGATTTTAACAAGGACACAGGGGTGGACGGCATGGGGATAATTTTGCCATACTTATTTATCTGCTTAGTCCTTTCTAATAACCTACTTTGTCCTCTGTTGAGAATTCGGGCTTTTATGCATCTGTTTCTGTTTCAAAAAAATGAAGCAAAAATGCATATTTTATTCAATAAAAAAAGGTCTCGAAGCAGCGCTTGGAGTCTTTCGGTCGCCCTTCAGTTGCACCATTACTCAGTGTTCTGTGCACTATGGCTGTGTGATGCTACTTCTAATGGTCTGTGAAGTCAGTCTCTTCCTTAATGGGTTGTTCTGTCATCCAAAGCAGCACTGAGTGACATGCAGGCAGTGGCCTTCCCGACCATCCTAGTACTTTTCTCCCTGCCCTGGCCGAGTTGCCATCAGTTGGACAGGTGGGGTGACAGCAGCCCTCACCTGTATCTCTGCAGGTCTACAGCACTGTCACTTTGATCACGCTAGCACACGATTGGGCAGGTGTCAGGACAGAGCCCCTACTGATTGGCCTCGCAGCTCGCAGCCTGACATGGCTCGAGGGAAATGTTGACTGCATAGGCAAAGTTATGGCAGAACTGTTCTCCTATCGGTCTCTAAAGTCAAGGCAGTGACAGTGGAATGTTATTGACTGAATTTTATTAATAGCTGTGCTGAGATGACGGCTTCAGAACCCTGCACTCCCCTACTGTACATCAAGTTGTTGTGTACATGATATCACTCTGTGGTTGAATGTTAGACCTTATCAACCTCTAGTGTCAGAGTTGTGAGACTGAATGTAGCTATTCTTCCTTTGCCGATAATGGCCAGTAGTGCTTCCTTACAACAAATGGGCATGAGCGCTGCATAACTTGTAACAAAAGGATAAAATGGAAGGCTAGCAAAGAGAGCAATTGAAAGGATACAGGAATACTGTTAGCACTGTTCTAGACAAAACAAAGAGATCCAAAAAGCCTATAACAAAGAGCGAGCAGAGTAATTTTTCACAATAAACAGGTGTTCTCTGTCATTTCTTTCTTCTATGGCCAAACTTCCATCAATAGTATGTAAGGGACATTGATTTTTCACAGGGGCTTTTTGAAACCTTTCATTGATTCACACACTTCTCCTACAGCAGAGTGGCATCGATTTTTTTTTTTTGCTTGGGTAAATAAAGACTCAGCGTAACCACCCAACTCCCCCCAAATCCCTTATTCGCCCCAACAATTGCTTAACCCCACCATTAGAACAAGCATCAGCTAAAAAAAGAAGAAACCCCTGATGAAACAACAGCATAGATAACGAGTAAGACCATTTATGATTAAATGTCTGAAATGGTTTGGGTTGTTTGTTTGTTTTTTTGTTGTACTGCTTCCGGTTGAAAATAGCAAAGAGTATAAACACTGGTTTTGTCAGAGTTGCTGGTTGCCTGACAGGCAAGGTTTTAGTACCACAATGGAAATATTTTTTTATCCAGTATCTTAAACCTGAAGTCTCTGCAGTGATCCAGTGACAGGTGCTGTCACCTAGGTTAGACCCTCTTGGTCAGCTTGGCCCTTTCTGTGTGGTTCTGCCTTGTTGGACTTCTTTCGTCAAAAGATATTTATTTTTTTCCACTTATCCAATTCAGGCTCACAAACAGGCCGAAGCCTATCACAGCTGCCATAGGGCAAAGAGTAGGGTGCACCCTGAACACATAGAGACAGACAACCATTGGTACTTACACCCAGGGCCAGGAATTACCAATTAACTTAACATGCATGCATTTTGACTGTGAGGGGGAGTCAGAGTCCCCAGAGAGAACCTACACACAGGCAGTGAGAGAACCAGCTGGTGGCTTTAAACCCAGGACCTTCTTGTGCTGAGACAACGGTGGTAACCTCCGCACCACTGTGCTGTCTGGTTAAGGACATAGGTTAAGTTGATTGGCGCTTCTAAATTGTCAGTGGATGTGAATTAGATATTACTTAAAGTGCATAGAAGAAAGCGTATGTCAAGATGTGATTTGCAGTTTGATGGACATTGGTCACTAAGATTTTAAACTTCTTTATAAATGCCAGTACAGATAGTGACAGTGATCACACAAATATTGTTGCTGCATTCTTGACTAGTGTTAAAACATAGTGGGCCTTTTTTAAAAGGTTGTTCTCTTTTTCATCAGATACTTTGTAGACGTTTTCACCATAGCTTTTGTTGTACTGTAAGTTGCTATCCTTACTGCCTTTATCACTACAGTTGTTCCTCTCTTCAGCTCCAGCAAATCAATCATTCCTATCTGACATAAAGCGCATCACAGTTGAGGTGGCAGGGTGGGGATGTCACCACAGGCAGCAGATTTAAAACCGTGCTCCTGGGAAATAGAGATCTTTTACTTGTCGCTGATAGGCTTAATCAGCATTTTGTGAACTCGGATCACAAAGGCATGAATGTAAAGGCAGTCAATTTGCATAGAAAACTTCCACACTTGAGCTTTAACATA
This sequence comes from Aulonocara stuartgranti, assembly GCF_965226115.1. Classification (NCBI taxonomy): domain Eukaryota; kingdom Metazoa; phylum Chordata; class Actinopteri; order Cichliformes; family Cichlidae; genus Aulonocara; species Aulonocara stuartgranti. The sequence continues at coordinate 23,864,048 of NC_138956.1, forward strand.
GTAGACACAAATAAGGAATAGTGAGGTTTTGTTTTGCTTTTTTTTCCCTGGACATGTTCTGGATTTGTGTGGACTACAATGAGAAATGACAGCTTGTGTGAATTAGCACGCTATGGAGGTGTGGCACGCACTGTCACCTTTGGTTGGACTTCTCTCATTTTTCTTTAGTGCTGCCGTTTTAGGTCTTTAAACTCTCAGCCTCATAATAAAAAGCATTTTTCAAAATATGATCAAAAGATGGAGTCAGGAAATAAAAGCCTGCGATGAGAATGTAATCAAGTAATCGTGCATCAGAACGTCAACATCGCCGGTGTCAGGGCAGATGTGGTCACACCCCAAGACAGTCTGTAGTTATCCTTGTCCTCACTCTTCTCTCCCCCTTTCAGCGTCTCTTGCTTTTTCAATCCTTTTCTAACCTCCACAGCTCTGGGTAATATTCTAGTGTTTTGTTTAGTGGAGATATTGTTTTGAGAGAGAAGACATTTATTTTGCGAGCTGGACTCAGGGATGTGAAAAGAGTGCAATTTCAGCTAAACTGTTGTTTTTATTGGATAATATTTCTTTGGAAGAAAATTTTTCTGTCTGCTGGCTCTCGTTCAGACAAAGAAGCCAGATATTCCGATAAAGTGCGGTTGCATCCCTTAGTAACCACAGACATTATATTGACAGGAATACCACGGTGAGAAAGAGCAGCGAGGAGAACAGTAAGCCAAACAGATGGACTCTTGTCTTCAGTCACCGATATGATCAGAAAGCCTTTTATTGGACATCATAGTTGATTTGTCATTTGTTTCAGTATTTATTGTAGCTATTTATTTCCTGCTAGTAGATTTAGACCCTGTAAGTTAAACGCTGACAAAACACTGACATTTGTATCAGATTATTTGTGTGTTGCAGTGCATCTGGTTATGTTTATTGCACTCGCTGCAGCACCTGTGCTCCATTTTCTACATCTCTCTCTACGGAGCGTGTTGAGAAGCGTTTTTCGAGCAGAATGAGAGAACTCCCCATCGCACCCCACCCCCGAGGTGTCTCAGCTTTCTCTGCGTACATTTACCAGTGATTAATGACTGCTCCGCTTCACTAACAGACACAGCAACAACAACAACAACACCACCAGAAAAACAGACAGAAAAAAGAAAGGAATCTTAAAGAAAATGAGGGACAAAAAGTAGGGACTGTTCCTCATTGTATAAGTGAGCTGGAGCTAATTGCACTGGCGAATAGATGGGTGGATATGACTGAGAGAGAAGGGAAACAGAAAGAGGGACTGTAGGGCTAGACCCGGATCAGAGGCATGTCTGTGTTTAGGTCTAACAGATTTCCTGGAGAACTGCTGTTCACAGCCTCTTCCCTTGAGTCTAATGAAGCCTTCTGGCACTTGCCACCCCACCACCTGGCCAACACCAGCACTGCACCGCTCCAGTCTTCCCCCTTCATCTTCGCTCCCTCCCTCCTGCCGAGACATATGCTCACAAACACACACACATTCAATCACAAACAAACATACGGATGCATACACAGGCACAGAGAAGAATTACTTGTCCTACACAGAAAGCAAACAAAGGATCAGTAAAGCGCATGTGCTGCGCTCTTGCCTTTGTATATGCTCATTGTTTGGGGTTTTGTTTGGTCGCATTTCGGCTTTATCCCTGAACAAAGAGAAGGGAAAGCAAAGCCAGAAAAACAGGACTCCATCTTGTTTTGTTTTGTTTTTTCAACCTAGTCCACCAGAAACAAAACCACAGGATGGTGAAACACAGGGATGCGAGTATTTAAGGATCACAGCCCAATCCAGAGCTTGGCCACTAGGAAACCACATTGGTCCCCATATGGAATGATTTATAAAAGTTGAAATGCAGAGGCTAAATGAATTCAGGCTGCAAAAACATTCAAATTTGTGGCTACAATAATTCCATCAAACACATGAAAAGTATGTGCACAGCTGTATATGTACTGGAGCATTTTATATTTGCGTGCCATGTTTTGTCTCTTATTATTCCATTGTTCTGATGCATCTACAGTATAAAGTCTGCTAAAGGCTTTAGCAGACACACACACACACACACACACACACACACACACACACACACACACACACACACACACAAGCACATTCTATCAAGCTGGAGAAGAAAAGAAAGAAACAATAAATGTTTTTCAGATAAGGGTGGCCCTCCTACAGAGTATTAAGTGGAAAGAAAAGGCAGCAGCCTCAGTCCAGGATGGAGAGCACGAACAGTCATGTCAGCATTTCATTTGTGCTCATTTGTCTTTACGCTGTAACGCATCTTGGCCCGTTTTAAACTCTCATCTTTTTTGTTTGATTTCACTTCCCCGAGAATTCACACGAGGTATTTCCTTTCCAAACCCCAGCTGTGAATTTTCTTCCAGCACAAACATCCAGTGTTTAGTGACATTGAAGATCATTTTGCTAGAAATACAGTTTGATATTTTCTCATGCTCTTCTTTTTGCTCTGCTCTTTAGAGAATTGCTCCAAGGATGGAAATGGCACTCAGCTGGTTGGCCTGTCTGCCACTTTAGTGATTGATCGATCCACCACTTTGGTCCAGACTTGAACATACCATTACTACTAGATGGATTATCATCAAATTTTATGCAGTCATTCATGGCCCTCAGACAAGCTTATTGATTTTGGTGATCCTCTGACTTTTATTTTTGGATTGTTATTTTTTAAATAAAATATCTCAAACTATTTTCCCTGATTGCCAGAACAAGCTTTTACATCTCCCCGGGATAGATTGAAAAGCCTTTCATCTCGTAACCTTTCTTGTTGTGCCATCGTTTCCATTATAGTTCATCCACAACTTTGCCTTAAATACTGTATATCATATCCCTTTCAGCCTCCTCCTTTCTATTTGCGTTCAATGCTAATTGGTCAATTTCATTACACATTAAAATAAGGTTCATTACTCAAACACCCAAAGTGCTGCATGTGCATGTCATGGTAAACAATTTATCTTATCTACTTAATAAAAAATGATCATCGCAAATATTAACTCATCTGCTCATGCACAGCTACATCTACCTTGGGTCATGCAAAGGTAAATTGGAAGCATTCAGATATAATTCAACCTTTTATTATTTTTTTCAATGAGTTCATGTGACAGCTGGGACGTAGCTGGATATCGAGTTACGATGGCACGAGTAAAACACCAAAGAAAGTTGAAAGTGCTTTACATTGTTTCTCCTGCTAATGGAGTCTTTGCGATGGAAGAACACCCTCACTGCTGTCTTTTTTGACAGGTCAAATCATTAATGAAACATTTGACCATAAAAGCAATTTGACGATCTTCTGAACAGCATGAGATCTCAATGCTATTTAAAAAGGGGTGAGCAGCTACAGTCACATTAATTATCTTATGCAAGGAGGTAGTGGAGGACAAACGTGCACTATGAAGAGAAAAGCTTTAAAGATTCTTTAACAGAACCATTTCAGTATGCTTAGTTATGATTCTCATGAATAATTCCCGACATTCCTCAGAGACTCCCACTCTTTGTACAGTAGTCTTGTTTTGGCATGTACCCTGTGAACTTCATTTCCTTTCCTCTAGTGAAATTAGTGCAATCAATGTAATTACATTTATCAGCACTAGGAAATTGAATCTTCTACAGTGTTCTGGTATTGACTGGAAAACTAATTGTTCCTACATTTGTGTATTTGTCAACAGCATTTGGCCTTTGTTTCATCCTCTGCTTAGTAAAGTGAGACTGAAATTTAATTTTCACTGTTTAATATCTCATTATTTTTAAATTAGTGGCGTGAAGTCCTGGTAAACATGTTCATCAGGCATACACAGCGGGGTTTGTTTTTCAAGAGAAAATTTTCCAGCCGTGGCCTTGTTGCACACAACGAGGCCCAGAGCAGCTACTACTAAGGCTTAGCTGTGAGAAAAAAAAACAAACAACACAAAACCTCCACCTCAGCCACCCACTCACTCTTGCACACGCACAAACAGCAGACGCAAAAACACACACATATTCACAACCCCAATGTATTCCTCTCTGATATGACATCAGGCAGCACCAGGCAGGCTCCCTCCTGGGTTCAGTTGGTGTTAAATTAAACAGTAAATCATCTCACCAAAAGACACAAGAGTTATGTGTGAGTCAAGGGCAACAGTTCTAGGCTCTTTAATAGGAGATGAGGAGGACTTTATGAAGGAGATAAATAACAGCTTAACAAACAGCCTCTGTCTGGTCCCCTGGAGGTTGGCCTCGGCGACCCTGTGGATCAGTAGGATGAAGGAGAGCCAAGATTCTGTATTTCTCTAAAGACATGAAAAAATAATGAGGAGTAAAATTGGAAGAAAGATATTCAGAAGGGGACACGAGGCGGTGGGGACCAGTAATGAAGTGTTGGGGACAAAGGGTGGCTGCGATTGTTGGTCTTATGAGGCAAGGTCGGTCGAATGGAAAGGACAGGTTGACAGACAGGCTGGCGGTAGAGCAGAAAGGAAGTTACAGAGAGAATCACGCATGCAGACAAGTGGGTCAAGCCGGCAGACAGATGAAGACAAAAGACATGCAGATGCAGACATGGCAGTTGTCCCGTCAGGTGATGCTTTCCCCCCACCTCAGCTCAGTTATGTCGGCATGTTTTCCCGAGAGACAGACATTACGACATAAAATCAGATTCATCATAAAGCAGCAGCTTTTACAGGGAGTGAAGAAAGGAGTAATAGTGAGGAGAAAATGTCCTTGGGCATGTTACTGAGTTGAATTAAAAACGCTTTGGGATGCAAGTCATGTGATGTAATATTCTTATTTTATTCAATGTGCTCGTATTTTTCCATTTCCTCATATTTAACTCTCCCCCCCCCCCCCCCCCCTGAAAGTAAAATGTGAAGGAAATCAAAATTGAGGCCTGCACAAGAATAATCTGATCCCATATACTTTGTCACTTACAATAAAAGGTTTCAGTCAGAACCTTTTCATGGAAGCATAATAGATACTGTCATGGGATGATCTTGTTTTTGTACAGAGGCAACTGTGCACACAGACAAGATCACAAACAGACACACACAAAGACCTGGTACAAGTAGGAAAACGTGGCTGTGTACGCTTGTAATAAAATTGCTCACAGTGCAGTAAAATCTCCCACAACCTCTCAAGATGAAATAGCTCCTATGATAAACAGTTTAGCACCAGACCAAAGAAAAAAGTTTCCAGGTTTAGCATTGTGTTTCACTTGTAAGTATTGCTGGGCAGTACACCCTGTTGATCCTTATACGTTTTTATTTGTTTTTGATTTCCAGGAGAAGAGAACATTTACTCCTTTGGCTCCAGTGGCGGCTCCTGAAAAAAATCTCAGGGGGGGCAATTTTTATGATATCGACTAAAATGACCCATTTAATGAGTACATCAAACAACACAATTTTAATTTAAATTTAAAATGAACAACCATATTCTGGCCATTTGTATAGATTTGTAAAAATGAACAACCATATTCTGGCCATTTGTATAGATTTGTAAAAATGAACATGAACAGATTTTTTTTTTTTTTTTTGAATGAATGAAAAATAACTATTGAAAACAACAACTGTAAACTGATTGGGGGGGTGGGCTAAAGAGAGAAAGAGAGAGGGATGGAGAAAGAGAGTAAATATGGTTAAGGGTTCTTATTTGTACAAGAACTTTGCTCGTCTGTCTTTCTGAGTGGCAAATTTCTCGATGACCCTGGTGTTGAAATCAGGAAGTTCTTGTGTGAGTTTTTTCTCTATGGACAGCATAGCCAGAGCGTTGAGCCGATCCTGAGCCATATTGTTTCTCAGGAAAGTTTTTATCCTCTTTAAAGTAGAGAAACACCTCTCCGATTCTGATGTTGTCATTGGTGTGGTGATGAGGATGTTAAGAAGACTTACAGTTTCGGTGAATGTGTCTTGAAGGTTGTTTTCCATCAGAACCTGATAGAGCGCCAGCGCACCACTACAACTCTGAAACTCCTCGTTGTCGTAGATCAGGGACAGTTCTGTTTTAAGTCTGGCTTTGTCCAATGAGGGATAGGCTTCCACTGTGGTTTGTAGTGCTGCATCTGGAAAATTTTTGCTGTGTTGTTGGAACAAGTCTCCTTGCAACAGAGTGGCGCTGACAAGGTGCTTGGTGAAAGAAAACCTCTCCTTGGCATGGCTCATAATGGTGTCGCACACCTATCCAATAATATATAATTGGTAAGAGTTAGATTCAGTGGTAAGACTTTGGCACATGTCTCATGTTAATCATTATTCTGAAAAAAAAAAATCTGTCCATAACAAAACAAAACAGTCATGACCACTATATCAAATGACATCTGACAGCATCGTCATTAGATTTTATCTGATGATCCGATTTAAATCAGACCAAGCAGCTAGTGCTTACCTCCAGTGCCAAATGGTGTTGCCTGTCTTCCCCCAATGTTCTCCGTCTCTTTGTGGGTGGGTCTTGAACAGGTCCCCTGTACTCCTCATCCACAACCAGATTAGGAAGTGCCTCCCTGATCCAATACATAAGTTTCATTAATGGCTTCTGAAAACTGAATAGGGATATATTAACCAAACACAAACCAAACAAAGGTTGTGTTCTAATTACCGGGAATTACCGGATTTAATTTTAATAACCGGACCTGGTTTAATGGCTGGGGGAAAACCAGTGCAAGTAAATAAAGGCCCTGGCCATAATTTCAGGAAATAGCCTATGGTATAGGCTACATCAAATCATTACTGGGAATATACTTCATCAAATATACTTAATCAAATATTTTTCATAAAATTACTTCAAAGGCTGATATAAATCAAAATTATCTGAATTCCATTAAACATTTAAGTCACAGAACACAGAATATATGCAGAGAATTTGATAGAATCTATGCATAGATAATTAACATTTGTTCTAGGTTACATATTTATGCTTTTATGCCTACCTGATAGCCTGCATGCGGCTGATGAATGTCTGGGTGATCCCTGCGATGGTGACAGAATCGATGTTTCTCTTCTGTAGGTGGTTATACAGCATGTCTACATGTGGCATTATCTTGTGAAACAAGGCCAGGAAAAAACAGAAAGCTTCGTCTTCCAGCATTCTCACGAAACCACCGGCATCTCTCTTTGTAGGGGCATCAAATCCTTCACTGTTACGGATGGTCTGAAAACACCTCACCAGATCGTTTTTATGTTCATACACTGTATTCACAGCACGACTGTTGAAGTTCCAACGGGTTGCCGATGCACTTGGAAGTCGGTGCGCCACCACCTCGTCAAGCACTGCAGTCCTCTTGCTCGATTTAGTAAAAAAAGAAGCGAATCCTGCTATGTCGGAAAAAAAGTGACTGATTTGAGGGATGTGGGAGGTTGCTTGTTGCATTACCAGGTTTAACTGATGGGCATAACAATGTACGTAGTGAGCGTTAGCATAAATGTCCTGTATCTTACGCTGCACTCCTCCAGTGGTACCCCTCATTACAGCGGCCCCATCGTAGGCCTGGGCGATCAACTTTCTCTCTTGTCCCTGGGGGAGGATGAAGCGCAGCCTCTCCGATAAGGCACTGGCTATTGCATCTGCACAAGCATTGGGTAGCTTGATGAATTCAAAAAAACGCTCTTGAATACGGTTTCGTTGGTCAATGTATCTTAGCACCATGACTAACTGACAGTGTGTAGAAATGTCAGTGGTTTCATCAGCTTGAATGGCTAAAAACTTCGCTGCCTTTACTTCTTCCACGATCCTTTCTCTCAGAACTGCCAACATGCAATCCAGGATCTCGTTCTGGACTGTTTTCGAGGTGCCTTTAAATACAGTAGCATTTTCAAGGTGTTGCCTCAAGTCGTGATCAATTGATGCCATCAAGTCGACTAAACCTCTAAAAATCCCTGGATTGTCTGAGGAATCACTTTCATCATGTCCCCGCATTGCTAGCTCAAAAGCACCACAAAACTTAATACAATCGATGATTTTAGATAAAATATGACGGTTTTTATCTACCTCTTCGTTGTGCCTTCTTAAAGCAATCCGATGTCCATCATCTAGCTGCGCCGCTATGCTAGTTTTCCCTAGCACAGCTAGCTTTACACTGTTGTCCATATGAACTCGTGAGCTTTCATGTTTCTTGATTCGTTCGGAGAGGTGCTTTAAGTCGGTTTGTCCAGATTGTGTCCACGTCAAATCACACTTGTCACTTTTGAACAGTATGCACGGGAAACAAAAAAGTGCATTAGCTGTTCCACAGCCTGTCAGCCACGACTTGCGCTGGAACCAACTCCGACAAAAAGTCCTGTTGTATGCTTTTGACTTCTCCTTCGTTGCCTGGGTTAGTTGAATTTCGGGCTTGTCAGGTCCCAACTCTTTAACTTGCAGTTTTTCTGCCATTGTCCTTCTGGCAAAAGGGTAGGTTAGAAGCGATCTAACCGAATTTGGGGGAGGCTGTGCCTCAACCGTTAACAATACCGCTGCCATCGTCTCTCTCTGACCTTATAGCTCACTTAGGCTACTGACTGAGGTAAAATTCTAGAACAGCAAATCTTCGCGCGTTTTCTGCAGGGGCGCAATTTTAAGCGCCCCCAAACCATTTAATTCAGCGACGCTGATAGGTCAAATATTTATTATTTTCCCCTGGCAACCATTTAATGATAGGCTATTTCGCTGCATATCAAGGGCGCTTTGACGAGCGCCCCAGAAGAAGAAAAACACCGTTTGTTGGTTGAACTTTAATGAGTCAGCTGGTGAAAATGTTAAAATACGCCTGGCTGTATATGGGCACACACATAGTAAAACTATCATTGATGAATTTTTTAAAAATATATATTTTTACTCCTCCACATTTGGGGGGGCGGAGCCCGAGCGCCCCCTATGGGCCAGCCGCCACTGTTTGGCTCAATAAAAGATTTAACGCCTCACATTGTTCATAAAACCGCAATGTCATTGATGCATAGCGCTTTGCACAGCGCCTTGCATCACGGCGTATAGCAGCTGAGCTTGCTGGTGCATTTCCAAATTTTCAGAAATGCTTTCCTGATAACTTCCGGGAAAAGAAAGAGGTTCGGAGAAAGTGGCCTCTGTGGCTCTAAACTGTTTTCTGATTTTTATCAATCAAGGACTGACAGGCCTGCTACTTGTCAAAAAAACTAAATCTTCTTGTACACCAGCCATCTGTAAGTCATCCTTATGGTACACGTGCTGTGCTCATGCACCAGCAAAAACCCACAAGCACGGATCCGCAGACACACATGGCTGTACAAACACACACACACACACACACACACACACACACACACACACACACACACACACACACCTCTTCACTCTTCCAAGGTTCATTTGTCAAGATGACAGCTGGACTCTTGCTGAGGAGAAGTTTGCCAGGCAGAATCCCTCGCTTACTTAGTGGGAGCCAGAACATCCTGGGAAACATTCTGACACACAGAGGCTGCAGAGCCATCGTGTATGCATCTTTGTCTTTGCATGCATTATGTGTAAATGCACAACTTTTCCAAACGCCCAGCAGCACCATTGCAAGGTCCAGCCCCTCTTCAGTTTCTGCCTGTGCTTGGCAGGGGCAGACTTGGCAGGGAGCAGCACATTTTGTCAGGCTTCCAGTCAACATCAAAAGTGCATACTGCTCCCGCCTCTACCCGAACACCTTTCCTCTTTTGCCTTTTTACTCACAGCTGTTTACCTGTTTACCTTATGATATCTCCAAAGGGTTTCTCCCCGTAGGCTTGGAAGGAATGTACTGTAAGCGTTTTCTTCCAAACAGCCCTTCAGCAAAAGTCCACTAGAAATGCATCTATGCAGTGATGTAACTGGGTGTTTCTTTGACAGAGAAAATTCAAGACAAATTTCTCGCGGCATATCTTCCCACAAAGGTCACATGTCTGGTCGTCGGGGAAAATTCCGTCCACTTTCTCACAGCATGTATATATTTTACCAGACGGTTGTCCAATCATACAAGTTGTGGCAACTTCTCTGCATTTACTGTTTCCAGGTTTATAGCCAAAAGGGCTCATGTTCTGCTACCGAGTTCTGCTGATGCAGTGAGTTCAGAGCCACTTTTATTTTCTCTCCCTTTTTCTCACTCTCCTCACTCTTTCTTTCCTCCATTTTCCCTCTAGTCTGCATTTCTCTCTCTTCACTGCTGCCTGATGGATTTAGAAAGTGAGAGGAAGAAGGAAGGAGAAGGGATGTGAAAAAGTGGTCTGTGTATGGTGGACAGTGCAAAAACTGTATGTGCGTGCGTATGGATGGAGATTGGGAGGGGGGCAGTAATGACTGGGAAAAGTGCAGCGGCAGCAGATTTTGTGCCACTGTTATTCTCTCTCTCTCTCTTTCTGAGCCTCTCTCTATCGTACAATCCTCCGACACTCTTTACTCTAATTACCCAGATTGGGTTTCCTGGGGATAAAGAGACGAGGCAGGAAAAGGGAGTTACAGGGGGTCCTTGATATTGTCCTTGTCAAAGCCCAGGGGGGCGACTGGAGAAGTCATTCATGCATCCATCACACTCCCAATTTTACAATTTAATCAATCTTCTAATGAAAGAGAGGGCCAGAGATGGAGAGAGGGAGAGGGGTTACAGTGAGATAGCAGCCCTCACACTCTCACCCCTCTAAACCAAAGCTAAGGGGTGCGCCCACTCTTTGTCTGCCACTACAATGGCTGCCTTATTTTCATTCTCCCAGCCTGGAAGAGGAGTGTGAGGAGGGCGAGTCATTCCATTGTTACCTCTAGGGAGAATAGCACCTCTAATTTGCCATAAGCCTTCACTATTAAAGACCAGACTCTTTTCACACTGCAATAATTGGAAAAGTCATTCACTGCTTAACTTCTATTACTCCATGTTATTTTCAGTAATGTGGAGGAAGGTCTTTTAATAATCTCACCTGCGTCACTTCTAGCTATCATTCAAATAACACAAAAGCACCCAGAGCATGCTATCTCTCCATTTCATTCTCTCACACACTGAAATAGACAACTGAACTGGGTAAATCTGTGATTGCATCTTTCTGGTCTTCTGTCCTCTCTGTGCCTTCCATAAATCTGCCTTTATATGATTTATAGCGGTGTTGGGAAAGTTAAAAAGCAACTGTTTGTGTCACTCATTTTTTAAAGGAAATCACCGTCTTCAGTCACAGGTCATGATAAAATCACATCATAGTACAAAAAAAGTCTGGTTAAATGTCCACGGGCATCCTGGGGTGCCGGTTTAGCTCAGTGTGTTGAGTGGGCAGCCACATGCCATACAGCTGAGACTGTCCAGCCCGGGTTTGAGTCCGACCCACGGACCTTTGGCGCGTGTCTGCCCCCGCTTTCCCGTCCTTTCTTCACTGTGTCTATCAAATAAAATTGAAAAAGGCCACAAAAGATGTTCATGGCCATCCAACAATAGTAGTAGAAGAAGCTCATAGGTAAAAAGACTTACATATAATGTAGCTAAACCACAATCAAGTGCAAACTCAGTGAGTCAAAGACATATTTTAAACAGGAACAGGTAGATCTTTTCATGCAGACTGCATTCAGTCCTCGCCAACTAATGAATACAAAATGATATTAAGCTTGTGTTTTATGTTTAAAGGTGTAAGTGCATTTTTGAAAATCCCAAATTCAGACCTAGATACCCAACATCACTCCTGTCCTGCCTTTTGAAGAGATACAATGCTCAACATCAAAGTCTGAGCAGAAGTCTGTGTTTTAAAAAGGCCACAGGAAAGCTCTTAATGCAGACACTTTCCTGACTCACAGCAAAACACACAAGGTGCCTTTTTATCTCGGAGCGTGCACCAGAGTGCATTTGACAGATGGCGTGTGTATGTGAAGTGCAATGCCACCTAAAAACCTTTCTCTTGTAGAGGCTCTTTCTCTTCAGTGTTAACCAGTCTATTTGTGACCTGTTGACCAATCTCTACATTTCTTGTGTGCCTGTTAGGCTTTACTGTCCTGTTGAAGGAGTGTATCTCTCTCTTTGTTCCTATTGGCATTTGTGTTTGGAGTAGCAATCCCTGTCTGTTGGGCTTTAGAGCTGTGAAAGGCCCACCTTTCAGCTCTTTAGGGGTTTGCTGTGACTTTTCTGTCTGCTAGTTACAGACTGTTTCTACGGTCCTGGTGTTCACTGAACCAGCGTCATCCGTTGAAATACCAGTGGACTACAGAGCACCTAACTGACACGCTCGTGACAGGCCTGTGTGTGTGTTTGTGTGTTTCTTTTACATAGCATATCAAAGTGGCAGAATTTCATTTTGATATATTTCATGACTCAAATTCAGTGCTGCTTTTTACGAGTTCATTGTTTTTGTTATTTATTTTTTATGTTTATTTAGTGTATTTATTTTATATACTATTTTAAAATCATTTACACTTTATTAGGAACGCTTTGCTAGTACCTGGTTGGACCCCTCTTTGTCTTCACAGTGGCCTGAATTACGCTGTGGCATTTAAATGACACTCATTTATTATTTAGGGGCCCAGTTTGTGCCATGAAATATTACCCCCACATCATCAAACCATCACCAGCCTGAGCTGCTAACACAAGTCAGAATGGATTCATGTTGTTTATGGTGAATTCTGACCTGATCAGCCGAATGTTGCAGCAGAAATCGAGACTCGTGGTTTTCCAATCTTTAGTCAAAATTTGGTGAACTCGTAAAAACTGCAGTTTCCTGTTCTTAACTGACAGGAGTGGCATCAGGTGTGTTCTTCTGTTGCTGTAGCCCAACTTCTTCGAGCTTTAAGGTGTAGTGCTGTCAAAGAGTTTGCATAGTTTGGTTACAAAAAGGTTAATTGAGTTACTGGTGCCTTCCTATCAGCCTATCAGTTAAGTAGTGCGATCATTCTCTTGTCACCTCTGGCACCAATAAGACATTTTCTTCCAGAGAACTACTGCTTACTAGATATTTTCTCTTTTGCAGACCATTCTCTGTAAACCCAAGATGGTTGTTTGGGGAAAGTCCCAGTAGTTGAAGACACCATGTACACAGACCAGCCCATTCCTTTATGTTAATGAGCAGTCAAACAGATGTACCTAACAAAGTAGCTGGTGAATGTGTAACAGATTATAGACCCTGAATACTTGCATTGCTAGTACCGCTGAATAACTCATTCAAGGTATACTTTTTGTTTACTTGTTTTCTAAAACTTTACTGTAAAGGTGACTTTTCATTCCTCTGAAAAATCAAATATTTTCATAATGCCAGCATATTTGCTTTTTGAAGCTAGCAGGATGATATCATTCTTAAAGCTGCGAGACAATTCATATCAAAGCAGCACCTTCCTTCTAATGTGTTTGAAGTCGAATATTTCATTCAGCCGACTGCAAAGGGATTTCAGTGTTCGCCTGGCACTGTTTTTATTGACAATTTTTACTGTGGATAATGTTTTTTATGTATGCCTCCATCCTCAGGCATGAAAAGTGACACTAGACTATTTCTTTCTATGTTAAAACCACTGTCAACCACATCTGATATAACTACCAATGTAACAAACTGCTGCTGCTTCCTATGCAGATGAAATCCAAGTTATGTTGCAGTGGTTATTGTTTTACTGAATGCTATAAGTTTAAATGGAGAAAATGTAGCCGAGGTCATTACTCAAACTAAACGAAAATAACCAACTTCAAGGATCTTTGTAATTTCTGTGATAATTCACAAAGCTTAAAGAAGTTATACCAAAGCAAGTGGCAATTACAATTCTCCATACATGTTAACCTGCACATTATGGTAATTCCTGCGTGTATTTTAAAATAACACAATATTAAAAATCCCATATGTACCCATGATTTTCTTTAGGGTTTGTTCAACAAGTTAAAATGTACCGAAGTAAATCGATGTGGCCCCTTTCATGTCAGACAGGCTGTCATAAAGCTCCTCGACTGTCAATTTATTTGTGCATCCATCCTTTATATTACAAGTATTTTGTGGCCGCAGACCAATATTGTCACTGAAAGCTGTGCTTATTTCAATCTTACTAGAAAACTGCTGCTAAACTGCTAGTATTTGATGGTAAACTGATTGGAGAGCAGGGTGGAAGGCAGGTTGCTGCTGACTGTGCTTTCACTGCTCTAAAATCAGTTTCTAACCATGCTTTGTGTAGGAACACAGCTAGCATTAGCAAGTGAACAGGCTTCAGTGGTTTAGCGTCATAACAGAGAAGTTTCCTGTTGCTAGCCCTCCTTGGTCAACATGTGTGATACAGAGAAGATGGGGCATGTTTTATTTCTCATTTTACTTAAGGAATTGCTTGAAAAAATCCTCCACTACTTGTAATTTTCAACTATTAATAAGTAATTGTTGGTAGTATATTAGATATGTATATAACTATACTGGTAATACGATTTTACAGTTCTTCATGATTCACAATTAAATGTACAGACTTTACATACAGGTACACTTAGTTAAATTATTTGACAGATCACAGAATAGAGTATAGCAGGTTTGAAGCTAGAACATCGTACTTCATAATTCAGAAAGAGCAAGTTATCAAAAAGCTTGCAGTATGTTATTTTAAAATGCTGGACGGTGGATAAATATTGAAACAAAGGACTTGTCAGTCTCCTGTCTCATGGTTTTTGTATTTTTTGTTGACTTTAACCACTGTATTTGTTAACAACAACATCTGTTAACTACAACATCACTGATTTATCACACGTGTGTAGGATATGTTCCCATGTGTCAGAGGGAATAACAAAGGACACCATGAAAAATTAAATATGGGATTAGTTGGTCCTGAAGCCTCCAGGTATTTTACCTATTTGGAAATCATTGCAAAACTGAGTGGGGTATTGGAATGCACCCCGATATCAAACAGATGGGGCCTGAGCCACATGACCTCCTCTCCTCCCTGGAGACCTGGAAAGAAGACAGACTACACAAACACACAAGCAGCAAAAATCAAACACCACTCACACATAAAGGAGAAAGTAAACAAACAGAAGGACAAGGATAGCATGCATACAAGGGGCAGAGAGATGCTAGAGGAGGCTGAATTTCTTTGAGGACCAAAGTCCAAATCCAGAAAGAATGAGGCACCAATGGCTAAGGAAGTGGGAGGCCAGCACAGAGAAGAAAATATTACATTGAACAACACCGTGAATAAAATGTCTATTGTCTCATAATTTTCTGTTTTACTAACATACCATCTTTGCTGTTTGTGTAAAAAGTACCCGATTTAAATCTTTAATCTTCCTTTCTGCAAGCCACATTTTCCAAGTGACTTCAACTTTTTTTATATTGGCAGAAAGACTGCAAACTGAAAGTGTGCTGCATCATCAGGGTCTGTGTACACGGTAAATTTTATTTGGAGCCCTAAGCCTCTGCATGTTTCTCTCCTTTGTTTACTTATGTCACTTTGCTCCTAATCTGCCATGGTGAGAGTTGCGTGGGCTGGTGAAAAGCCTCAGTGCTCTTGAACACTGGTACTGCGTAAAGCAGGAAAGTTGTCTGCTACCTGAGTTTGAACTAAAAACTCCTTCAAACCAGAGTAACCGAGACTTGCTACAGTAATTCAAACTATGCTTAGCACTGTTGTATGGTTTTAGAGTTTGTAGAATAGTGTAAAGTATTAAACAGCATGAAATATAATAATGATAAACTTAACAATTAAACAGCAATAGATTCACTTCCACTTAGATGTATTCTTTGATAGATGGTGAAATCTGGTTTCCTGTTGGATTCAGCACAACTGGTAGATTTGTTTTAACTCTATATTAAGATAGTGGTTAGATGGGAGTGTAATGTATGGAATATTCCAGTGGGAAATAAATAGCAGTCTTTGAATATAAAAAACACAAGCCTAATTTCTCTATATTAAAATGAGTAAAGAACATGGTAGATAAAACACCAACAGCTCAAACAAATATGTGTCAGCCAGAAACTTACTTTTTTTTATCAGTGGAGTAAAAAAATGACATAGCAGTTTCAATTCCCTGTAAGATGAGGTTATGAGTCATGCATTAAAAATGATTCTAAATACACAAAAATGAAAAACATGAAAACTGTTTACTCAGCTTACCGAGACATAGCCTTTGTTAATGGGTCAGAGACAGAATCTGTCATGAAATACATCAAACTATTTTCGATAGTTTGTATTCAAGCTAATTTCCAAAGACAATAACTAACTGCTGCCACTGCCACAAGATGGCAGTAATTTACAGGATGGATGCAAACAAGCACCATGAGATGAGCACAGATGTTGAGGTTTCACTTTGGTACATTTTTATTCATGTCGGTTTTTATATGTCACTGGGCAAGCACTGTTTGCCTTGCTTGTCCTAACTAAAGGTCTGTGAGTTAAACTGATATTGAATTTATTTGATTTTTTTCTGCCTGCAGTTGACCCCATTACTCCACTTTCTATTACTTTGTGCTCAGAAACAAGCAGTGACAGAATTATGTACATTTTTAACTTGATGCCTAATGTTTTCAAAGTGGAAGCTCGATAAAATTTATGTAAAGTTAAGAGGTCATTTAGATGTGAGGGTACTACAGAAATTAATGTAATAAGCCACTTCACACATTTGAGGTTATAAGGAGCACTAAATACAATCAGAATGCATTACAATGCATTACAATATAGAACCTTTATTCTGTTCATTTCACTTAACAAGTTTTTCTTAAACTTCTGCTTTTCTATTTCTACATGTCATCTTTAGGTTGTGTAGATGACACTTCCACAGAGTTGAGGTTTAATCTTTATTTTTTAGCAGTTTTGTTACCTAATTAATGTGTTTTTGACGCTGTTGAGTAAGTGTTACTTAATTGTGAAAACCATATTCAACACTATCTCTAACTATGTATAGTTATCATTCCGACTAACTGAGCTATCCATTTCATAAGCTGTGTTCCTAATCTTGCATAGTATAGATCATATAATTTTTTAATTTTTTTTGTGGTTGGATTCAAATACTCTTTAGGACAGCAGTCCCCAACTTTTTTCGCGCCACGGACCGGTTTATGCCCGACATCACGGACCGGCCTTTTAATGTGTCGCGGATAAATACAGCAAAATAAAACTAGTACCGGTACCGAAAAAAAGAAGATTCATTCATAACACACGTGAAAAGACCCAGGAAAACCACGTTAACAATAAAAACGATAACAAAATAACGCTGAAAACCGCTAAAAACCCTGAAAACCATACATTTCACACCTGAGCCTCAACTCTCGCGGCCCGGTACCAAACGACTCATGGCCCGGTACCGGATATACTCTACGCCACTATTAATAATAGTCTTATGTATTTGTGCAGTGACATATAGTCATAAATGGTACTAGTTGGATACTTTTTAAATGTGATAGTTAATTTTTAAGCTAGAATTCATTCATCTGCACCCTGTGGTGGTAGAATGGCACTTTTGTGTTAATCATTCTCTTCTCTTCATCTTCTCCGTTTTCCCCGAAGACTCGGTGGCATGATAATTTCTCATTTGATTCAGTTTTGCCTGGCAGAAGGGAGCTAAGCTCACTGATAAGATCTCCTTAAGAACCAGACATGTTGTCAGTAATGAAGGGAATTGCTTTGATCCGTCGACAAATAGGTCATTTAGACAGTGTCTGGTTTCTGATGCCGGATGATACAGTCATGACTCTCTCTCTTGTTCACTCCCCGTCGCTGCCTCTTTCTCTCGCCGATATCACTTTGCTGGGAATTTCTCTACTAGTCTCTCTCTTGCAGAAAAACTTATATAGGCATTTAACACAAACTGCCAAGACAACAGAGGAAAGAACCGAGGAAAGGAACAAAAAAGACAAAGAATGAACTGAAAAACAGTTTTGGATTATTATTGATACTCCAAAAACTAAATCCATTCAATATTTAATATTGAATGATGTGTGAGTTTGTATGTTTATGCGTGAGTGTTTCTGTATGAGGTACAAGATAGTAAGTGTAGCAAGATGAGAAAAGAGTTTCTCCTCTTTTCATTAAGTAAACTAGAAAGAATTTATACAGTTATGAGAAGCTCTTTGTGTTCACTTCATGTCGTGCTTTTTTCAACACATTCCCTCCTCTTCTGATGTAAAATGGCAGAATGACAGTGAGAGCTGTTTGCAAGTTAGATGACATCTCGCCTATCACAATATTCTGGGATAGAAATAGGGGAATGATAACATACTTGGCAGAATCTTTGGTATCCCTGAAGACGTTACAGCTAGCCCTAGTATTGTAAGAAAAATCACATTTTTTTTTAACTTGGGTCTCATTAATTAGGAATGCGTGGATTTTTCTCAAATAGGGTAACACGTACTCATTGCCTTTATTATATGCAGACCAATCAACTTAGCCTGCATAGTAACCCTCAAAAGGCCTGTACTAAGCCAAGAGTCCAAAAATTGGAAGCAAAAGAATTTTCAAGTCTAAACCTTTCTTGAGATCATTAGCTGGCATAAACAAAATGTTTGAGCAGTGGAGAAAACACAACTGTTCATGCTTGAATCCTCAAATGTATGCCCATGCAACCATGCACAAATATTTGGTAGAAACAGATGAGGATAAGGACTCTGGCGTCATCCCTCAACAGTCTTAAACGTGTCTACGTGAACGTCGTGGGCGGGAAAGCTAATTGGTTGGAATGACTGTGGAAACATGCAGCTGAATCCCTGTCTCCACCCCAAGCAGGACGACTTGGAAACGGGTGGGAAATCAGGGGGGCGTGGAAAACCCAAATGGAATTATGGAGAGCTATCACTTCCTAACTGGTGAGGATTTATACACCACTGCCAAGGCCAACGGATTGAAGTAATTTCATTTTTCATGCATGGCTTCTGTCCCCACAGAGACCTGAAGCAAAGAGAGAGAGTGATGAGAGAGTATAGCAGAGGGGAGAGATGAGAGGAAAGAGAAGTGGAGATGAGAAAGAGTGACTTAAAAAGGAGAAGGGAAGGCAGAGAAAAAGAGAGACAAGGAGAGGGGAGGAGAAAAGGGGGTGAATTAAGAGAGGAAGCACTTTGGCAGTCAGATGTGTAATAATTGCTTGTATTTTCTAATGCGACAGGAGAGGTATAGCAGTCTGCGTGCTGCAGTGTCTTTTTGCTTTGGCTGTACCAGAGGGTAATGACAGTACATTGAGAGTTCAACTAAGCTGCTAGCTGGATATTTGTTAGTTTGTGGGTGTTTAACGGCTAGAGTTTCTTTGAAGTAATAGCAGTCAATGCCTGCAGCTCGTTAATTATCATAGCTGTCAGCAGTAATTCACAGAGATATGTGCAAAGCATTCTGACGTTCTCCTCCTCCTATTCCCTAAAGAAAGCACACACACGTACATGCATGCACAAATAGCATTAGTAGGCTGGTATGACAGTGCTTCTCGCATTAGAGGGAAGCTGTCTATAACTGATCACATTTGTTTGATTAGAAAGACACACCTCTACCGGATTCTTCAACCAGAAAGCTGAGTATAATATTAATGCGAATATAGAGGAAGGGAACGGAAAAAGTTCTAATAACAGCTTCGATAATGGTGACAGGTTTTTATTCTACCTGTCGTAAGAGTCAGGATGACATCTGCCTAATACTTTGTGTCCTTCCCTTGTCCTTGTTAGTTGCTTCAGCTATTTTCTCAGCAGGGCAGAATTCCTGGTGTGTCAAAAGTGTAGCTAAATTGGTTCCTTGAGTGGTGAAAGACGGAGACAACTTTGGACAGTCTTCCTCTTCTGGTGCACTCAGGCTCTTCACTGAAATAGTCAATGATTAGAAGAAAAAGGGTCGACCATTCCTGCGCGTACGCATGTGTGCGTGTGTGTGTATGTGTGTGTGTTTGCCTGCATACCATAGAAAGTGTATGATTGATTAATTTTGATACACCAGCTGATTTTTCGGGTTGCCATGTCGTTAATGGACAGTAATGGGTTGCTTGGAGTTTTGGACTTTATTTGGACAATGAATTGAAGAACTCCTCCAAATGAGTCCCAATTACACAGCTCTTCAGTCCAAATCACAGACCTAGCAGTGCACTTAATGCACCTATTAGTTGCCTATCTGGCAAGGAAAGCTAAACCAAAATGCAGGGCTATTTTTTAGAGAACGTTTTACTTCCCTTGCCCCACAGTTATTAGATGCATTTCATCGAGTGTGCACCTTATTTTCCTCTGGCCTATTTTGGCCTCTGCAAAATGTGTTTATTGTTATGTTTGCTGTTACCTAATTACCCATCACTTACAGAGTCATACTTTCACTTTCCTACGTAATAGGAAATTCAGATTTTTTTTCTTCTTTTGACGAATCTAAATTCTTCCAAACAGAATGCACAGCACTCCCTGTGGCAGCACTAATGGAATCCTTGAGTACCTAGAGGTTACTGTAGAAATGCCAAGCTTTGATATGTGTGTGTTTATAGTTATAGCACTCATGATGTGAGGAAATTATATTCCACAGC
The DNA here is from genome assembly GCF_965226115.1 of Aulonocara stuartgranti. Classification (NCBI taxonomy): domain Eukaryota; kingdom Metazoa; phylum Chordata; class Actinopteri; order Cichliformes; family Cichlidae; genus Aulonocara; species Aulonocara stuartgranti. The sequence goes on from NC_138956.1 coordinate 23,884,399, forward strand.
TTGATGAGCATTAGGTTTAAGAATGTAGTGGTTAAGGGGAGAGAAGCAAGGTTAAACCTTCAGGCAGGGTCATACTATAAAATATCAGTGAGTGCAGAGTCTGACACCTCAGAATCAGCTGATTTCTGTTCTGTCTTTAATATAAGTATCATTCAATGATACCTAATATGTTGTGGACAATTTTACTTTCATGATATAAAAATAACTGTAAATATTGCAGGCAGCTGTTTTTAGCTAAAAAGACTAACCCTCTGTATGTGAACTATTGCGTTGATGTCAAAGACCACATTAACACAGATTCTGCATATGTTACTGTGACTTTGCTCCTTACTCCATGGAAACATTATTACTTTACTTACAATTCAATCCACTATACTTAGCTACATCTTTAATACAATGATAGGAAGAAATGCCTGCCAACATCCAGTTGAAATTGATGTGAGCCTCCTCTGTGGTGTCAATGCAGTAACACAAAGGGCTTAAATGTTTCCTGCTTTGACTGTTACATAGCCAATGACTGCTTCTTAGATTGAATTGGAGATCTGCCATCATCCCAAGTCTCAGACACGAGAAATTAATGTGAGGTAATATAATGTCCCCACGGGTGATGAAATGTCATCTCGGTGTCAGTTTCTTTTTTCTCTGATTGTGTGTCCTTGCATGTTTCCAGTGAATAATATACAATAGATGGTTTTTAAAGAACTGTATATCATAAATCCTTGAATAATAAACACCTCACACTCAATACTGTACAAATAGAAGTAGGTTGCCAATGGAAACTATGTTTTTTTTAGTGTAGCTTCCTGGATGCAAGAGAGAAATAAAGCCATAAAATCAATCAGGTTAAAGAAGCTGCAGGGATTAATAAAATGTAGTGTGTAACTGGGATTGACTGAGCATTCCTTTTTCTTTGTTGGGATGCAGATTCGTTCCGACCAGGACCAGGACATCTCAATCCGGTACAGCATCACTGGGGTGGGAGCAGATCAACCACCAAATGAAGTATTCAGTATCGATCCTGTGCTTGGAAAGATGTTTGTCACCAAACCTCTTGATCGAGAACATCGCTCTTCATATCATGTGAGTGTCTTCTTCACACAAAATTGTGATGGATGGATATCCAGTTTGCACTTTTTCTTTACATGCAACATTATTGGGTAATGTGAAGAATAAGAGACTTTGGTAATTCATCAAAGTCACATCCAGTCAAATTACTGTTCTCGTGGCATGGTAACAGTAGCACATGGCAGACTCACAGAAAGATGTAAATACCTGAACATTTAAGAATAGAAAGTAACACTTACTGCCCATTAAATTAGGTATTAACTCTGCTTCAGATAACATTTGGTTCCACTCAAAATTAGAGTTAAATTTACTCTATGGCCAGTGTTAACCTTTCAGTGTTAATTGTACTCAATTTAGTGTCAAAATTGACAACAAAATGTGTAAAAAATATTTAACACTGAGGGTTATTCACACATTCAGAGTAATTTGATTACACTTTATAGAGCTATTTTTACTCCAAATTTAGTTTAATATTAACACTCTGATGTGTAATAATATCTCTTTTTTATTTCTCTGTAGTGTGATTTTTTCATATTCATCTTATGATGCTATATTACTAAATAACTGTGATCTATCCTACATTATGGAAATAACAACAAATATATGTCAGCGGTAGTGTCGTGGATGAGAGAAGGAGGACCCAAACGCTGGACTCACAGGCAGGTAGGTGAAGGTGGATGTTTATTGCCGAAGGAGCGAGCAAACAGTACAGAGGGAGGAAATGGCTGGCTGGCTGGCTGACTGAATGAATGAATGAATGAATGAATGAATGACCAAGAGACTGACTGACTGAACATACAGACGACATCAGACTTACATCATCAATGACCCGACACTGAATGGGTAGCACAGAGGGCTTAAATACACAGGCTGGTGATAATGATGATAATGAGGGACCAGTGAGTACACAGCTGAACATAATGAACTAATGATAATGGGAAGAGGACTGAACATAATACACACAGACCAAGGCTAACACAATAAAACAGGAAGTGGAACAGGCAGTAGATAAACAGTGAGTGTGAACTGAAAACACTGGGTCACCGACCCAGGAACCCTGACAGGACCCCCCCCCTCCAAAGGCCGGCACCCGACGGCCAAACGAAAAAGAACCAGAACAGGGCGGGCGGAGGGGGCCCAGGACGGAGGGACGGAGGCCACACAGAGACAGTTCGGGTGGGTGGCCACGTGGCCCAAGGCCGAGACGAGACAGTTCAGGTGGGCGGCCACGTGGAAGGCAGCAGCGACCACTGAGCCGGTCCGGTGGGCGGCTGCGGCGGTCGAGACGAGACTGTTCCGGTGGACCGACCGTGCGGAAGGCAACGGCGGTGACGTGGACACAGTTCGGGAGGCCGGCCGCGCGGAAGGCAACGGCGGCCACTCAGGCGAAGGCGGTCCGGAGGCTGGCCGCGCGGAAGGCAGCGGCGGCCAGTCAGGCGAAGGCGGTCCGGAGGCTGGCCGCGCGGAAGGCAGCGGCGGCCAGTCAGGCGAAGGCGGTCCGGGGGCCGGCCGCACGGAAGGCAGCGGCGGCCAGTCAGGCGAAGGCGGTCCGGGGGCCGGCCGCGCGGAAGGCAGCGGCGGCGGCTCTCCAGTGTTAGGCGTGCTGGCCATGGCCCGGTGGGCACAGGACCAGACGAGGACGAAGGCTCTGAGGCTGGAGCCGGACCAGGCGGAGCAGAAGCAGAGGCCGACGCCAGACCGGGTGACGTTGAAGGCGAGGCAGAGGCCGGGCCGGGCGTGGGTGCAGCCGAGGCAGAGGCCGGGCGTGGGTGCAGCCGAGGCAGAGGCCTGAAGCTGAAGCCTCTGGCTGGAGACAGGCCGGGCCAGCGGGTGCGGAAACCCCTGGCTGAGAAGCAGGAGAGCTCACAGCTGGCTCTGGGTGCTGTGGCTGCAGGTCCGGGAACCGAACAGGATGGTGGACAGGGGACTGGGAAACAGGAGGTGACTGGGGGACAGGAGGTGAGGGAACTGACTGGAGGGAAAGCTGAACAGCAGGTGAGGGAACTGACTGGAGGGGAAGCTGAACAGCAGGTGAGGGAACTGACTGGAGGGGAAGCTGAACAGCAGGTGAGGGAACTGACTGGAGGGGAAGCTGAACAGCAGGTGAGGGAACTGACTGGAGGGGAAGCTGAGGGAGGAACAGAGGCAGGCGTGGCTGACGACGGAGCTGAGGTTGGTGTGGCTGATGGCTGAGCTACAGACTGGGCTAGACGGGGAGATAAGGCTACGGCCTGGGCTAGTAAAGCTGGTGCCTGAGCAGGGGACACTTCAGCCAGCCTAACCAGGGATAAAGCTAGTGCGTGAAAGGCTGGATCAGGTGGTGGATGAAGTGGTGGACTGATTGGCTCTTCCGTGCCTCCAGAGCGTGAGGGCACTGGCTGAAGAGCCCCAGCTGAGTCTCTAGGGGGGTCAGGCCAGATCCTGGCCGCCCTCAGCCTAGGCGCTGGGACAGGCACGGGAGGTGGCTGGGCACCTGTCACCCCCACCCGAGGAACAGAGGTGGGTGTGGAGGTATACGGGGTCACAGCTGCCCTCATCCTGGGTGCGGGCACAGGTGTGGGTGTCGGCTGACTGACAGGAGTGGAAATGATGACTGGGTGAGTGATACTGACAGGTGTATCTGGCTTTATTCTGGTCCTTCTGCCACCACTATTTACAGTCTTTGACTGAACAGTCTTTGGGGGAGCAGAGCAGAAAAATTCTTCCCAGTCCACTTCATCCTCTAGGAGGGAAACATCCCATGAATCAGAAAAGGGTCTATTGTGTGTTTTAAGTGGATAATCAGACGGTGAGTGCGAAAAACAGTCACTGGAGCTCACCATCGGGAGATGCTGGAAATAGTCCTTGTTATGGCGACGTGTGCGCCGCTTTCTCCGGGAAGAGGCAGTGGGCGGGGTACACAGCCGAGCCTCTGGCACGGGAGCCTCCATTGAGCCGAGGTGGGAGGCGGAGCCACCGTGCCATGGCGAGGTTGAAGGTCCGGTGAGTAAAATGGCTGGCGGGCGAGCGAGGAGCGTAGCAGCGGAAGAGCGAGCGGCCGAAGCCTGGCCTGTGACGCCCACTCTCCACGGCGAATGCTCCGATGCAGGTGAGGCAGCAGGTGAGGCAGCAGGTGGAGGACCGCGGCGTCTCCGAGGCCCGCCCAGAGCCAGGCGAGTCCCCTCAAAGACGTGCTCCCTCTCTGAGAAGAGCCGCTGTTTCCACCTGAGCTTCTCCGCCCAAATGGAGAGCGCTGCGTCCTGCCGCTCGAAAAGGTCCGAGTCCGCTGGGTCCACAACGCGTGGTCGGGTCATTCTGTCAGCGGTAGTGTCGTGGATGAGAGAAGGAGGACCCAAACGCTGGACTCACAGGCAGGTAGGTGAAGGTGGATGTTTATTGCCGAAGGAGCGAGCAAACAGTACAGAGGGAGGAAATGGCTGGCTGACTGAATGAATGAATGAATGAATGAATGACCAAGAGACTGACTGACTGAACATACAGACGACATCAGACTTACATCATCAATGACCCGACACTGAATGGGTAGAACAGAGGGCTTAAATACACAGGCTGGTGATAATGATGATAATGAGGGACCAGTGAGTACACAGCTGAACATAATGAACTAATGATAATGGGAAGAGGACTGAACATAATACACACAGACCAAGGCTAACACAATAAAACAGGAAGTGGAACAGGCAGTAGATAAACAGTGAGTGTGAACTGAAAACACTGGGTCACCGACCCAGGAACCCTGACAATATACAGGTTAAAGTAACAGCATTTATTATGTTTCTCATTTCAGTGTCATTTAATTAACGTAACAAACCTTTACAATTCACAGTTCTATGATGCTCACTAGAGAAAGCAATATGACATTTCCCCAATGTCGTAGTTGTTTGCAGAAAAGTAAAAAAGTTGGTCAGGGATGAACTGTATGATGTACCAAAGACATAATGGGCCCTAAAGAGTTCATCAAGGGCTCCTACTGAACCTGTCGCTTTACATGGAAGTGCATGCTTCTCAATCACAATGAAGGTGTGAATGCTGCTTCTTGTGGATCCCTGAGTAAGAAGGTAGGACTGACTGCTTCGAGTGATGTTAATAATAATAATAATAGACAGGCTTCAACCAACATAATTAGCAAACGTACTCATGGGCAAATAAATAAATCGCTCTTGTAATAACGATCGGCAAAAGGCTCAACCTACGTCGATAGTCGATATATGCGTTCAGTCGCCCAACCTTACACCACAGTCACCAGATCTCAGTCCAATAGAGCACCTTCGGGATGTGGTGGAACAAGAGAGTCAGATGATGGATGTGCAGCTGATAAATCTGCAGGAACTGTGTGATGCTGTCTGGACAATATGAACCAAAATCTCAGAGGAATGTTTCCTGTATCTTGTTGAATCTGTACCATAAAGAATTAAGGCAGTACTGAAAGCTAAAGAGGGTCCTTCTAAGGATTAGTGAGGTGTAACTAATAAAGCGAGTAGTGGGTATATATTTATCAATCAATGCTCTTATTCACTTCTCTCCAGAGAATTAGATACTTTATGTTAACTGTATTATCTTCTGGCAATAAATTAGTCTTATATTTAGCTTACAATCATGAGAGGAATATTAAATATTGTAGTGATTATTAGCATCAATGTCAGCCTGTTAAGACTAACATTAGTTCTGTAGCTAGTGACTATTGATATCGGTAAATTCAAGTAGGACACATACTCTGGTTGTCTCATGGTGTGTGATTGATGCTTTAATGCTAGAATGTTTGTTTAACTTGTACATAACAGCATTTTAAGAATGTTTTTTGGCCCGATGCACCATGTAAAACCATCTTTTTTTCAATGCACGCTGTGCATTTTGACAAAACACCAACATCTGCACTACCTCATTTGAATGAAACTTTCATCATGTTGAGCCTCTCCTGTCACCTTTGTGCTGTGCATGCTGTTCTAGGCATCGAAAATACGGAACAATCAGAAAAAATGCATTTCATTTGGAAACAGCTTGTTGTATTGCTGCTCAAGCTTATCTTTTCACGCATCTTTCTGCTGCTGTGAAGGGAAACTGTGATGCAGTGAGTGACAGCACTGGGTTCATCAATTTAGGTTTCTATCATTGGTTTTCTCTCTCTCTCTCTGTACCTGCCACCATCTCTGTGCCTTTTTTTAATGGCACCTAGCCTGAGTTACAGTCATGGTAAGCTGGCAAATCTAACCTTTCAGTGGTAGGTGAGCAGATTTATACCCCAGAGAAGCTCCAATCAATGAAGTAATTTGTTAAGAAAGGAAGGCGCTTGCTAAAGGCTGCCTAAGTGAACTGCTTGTTTGTTTTTGAAGAAAAGTGTTTCTTGGAGGAGAATACAAAATGTGGTTGGAAACCAGATGAGACAAAGTAAAGATGTATGTTTAACAAGTTAAGAAAGGTGTTGCAGTTCACTTTAAAGGACCCTCGCTGTTATAGCAACAAATATGCAATTAAATAGCATTGTAAGAAACTCAAACGCTCTCAGCCTCTGAACAATAAAGCCAAGGAAAGTCTTGTTTATTGAGCATTGTTAACCAGAAAACTGCAACATACCTAAAGTTAGTACTTGACTTTGTGGTCTCGGTTTTGTTTACTTGATTTTTCATGCAAGGACAGAACAAAGTTATGGTCTAGCTCTTTTTTTATTTCAAAAGAATGAGCACTCTGAAATTCAAAACCAGCCATGCAACAAGATGCATTCTTATGAGGAAAAAAACCTTGAAGCTTCTGGGTCTGTTGTTATCTCTATCAGGACGCTGCCTCCTGCCAAATGCATAGCGCTGTCTGGTACGGTCTGTTTTCTCCCCCTCGTCTTTCAAGATAATAACTTTAATGTGGACCCAGAATTACATTTTGCCTTCTTTAAACATGGCGGTAATCTCTGACTCCTGCTGTTATTGAATTAGGGTGTGGGTTCATGTGGGATGGAGGGATGAGGGTGGGTGTAGATAAGGGGCCTGGCTCGTAGCCCGTTACAGCACAGTGAGATGTGATATGCGATGGCAGCACACGGATATTGGGTGCAGGACAGATCAGACAATGCAGTGGAAAAAGTAAAGTCAAATTAACCTCAGGGAGACCTGAAGATGCAATTTTGGTGGAGGTGCAGAGTGGAAGCAGACGGTGGAGAGGACAGAATGAGCAGCAGTGAAGAGGATCTTCACCTCTCTGAGGAGAAGAAGTCGATGGAGAATGCTACTTATTCTATTTCCTGCCACAACGAGCCTGAAGGCTGTTTCATATATCTGACACTCATGCTCCTACAGTGACCAGGTAGCTTTTTCCTATCAGGTAACGCTCATAAGAGAAGGATACCATTCCCTTGATTCATTCTACATGTTGAAAAAAAATAGCTCTTGTTAAAATTGAGAACCTTTGTCTGTTCTCTCCATGTTTTAACTTTTCCCTCAGTCTTTTCCAGTTTAGTTTATCTTCGGTTCTGATGAATATCCTAACGATAATGTAGAGAGACCTTCGCCTGAAATTGATCGCTGACATATGACCAGAATAAATATTTACAAGCCGGTGTTGTTAGGAGCAGGATGTAGATAAGATCAGATTTTTCTTCTTTTTTTTCTTTACTTCATATGATATAAAGTAAACATCCCCGGTACTTCCACCTGACAGGAATATCGCTGAATAAGTCATGCTCAGGGATATAAACATTCCCAAGTTAAGTGAACTGAATGAAAACAGCTTTAGGGAAAAGTTCATTTCTAAATACCACTTCAGTTTGCTTGTTTGACCTTCTTGTAAGCAGTGAAAAAAAATAATTCAGGCATTTATTTAAACTCGACATTTCCCTGATAATGCAGATGTTTCCGATTTTTTCATTTTCTTTCAAACTGTTGGTTGTTTGGGAGGTTTTTTGCTCAAAAAGTGAAAGAAGTAAGGACACGTTTGACAGCATGTATTGATTTTAGTAATAACTTCATGTACAAAGTTTGTGAGAAATCCTAGTTGGTGATTCCATTGATCTGAGCAAAGCTGAGTTGAATTTGAGATGGGTTGACCGTGTTTGTGGAGTTAGAGATGTGAAGAGATTTCAGGACTCTTTCAAACAAAACCAGACAGAATGTTGATCAGGGATCCAATATGATGATTCTGAAACCGACTCCTTGCTTTTACAGTGGAGCCAACTTTCAAAAAAATAAGATGTTTGTTGTTTTGCTCTTTGCTGAGATAAAAACTTTGGTGTGTAAGTGTAAAAGAGATAACGAGTTTGGAGAAATAACATAAGCATAAAGGCAATTTGTCTGAAAGAAAAATGTCCAGAATTTTTGTTTTGACTTTTATTCAGTGTGGCTCTGTATGTTTAGGAAATCTTTTATGGTTTTCTATACTATAATTCAAAACCACTGATTTTATCAGCCTGTATAAACAGTGCAGAAGTGTTTTTCAGTTTGGCTCTAGAGGTCCACTAAAAACACTTGCTTTCAGTTAATTGATGTTTTTATTTGTGTTGTTTTTTGCTTTGTTTGTACCTGACAGAAAGATATTTTAGATGTTGAGATTGTCCATCACAGAATAATATTAGGGAGGTACCGTACCAGTTTGATTTCTTTGGTGTGAGATGTGATGGCGCAGTATGAACCAATATCATAATGTTAATCGAAATAAATTCTTGCAATTTTTATTTTGTTTGAAACAAAATGAGTTATTATATTTAGGAATATAACATAATACCTTTCTCCAAATACATATCAAGCAAACAGCTTGTCGCCATTCACTGTTACAACCATCTGCTTCTTGTGCACACACATGTCCTTCATGATTTGATTTAACCACTCTCCTAACATCGCTTTTAGTTATTGTTGGGAAATGGGTGGCATCAAGGTCCTTTTAATAAATTGCTGGGCTACAAATCTTCATGACACAATGCCTCAGTGTCTTCATGACATACCAGTAGAAACAGACTGAATAAACATGAATTCTTTTGAAAGGCTTACCAGGAGATAATATTGTCACTCTGAAAAGAACATGTTTGTAATGGTAATACTTCTGGAACACCATCTTGTGGACAGATCGAAACAAAGTGGAGATATTTGGCTATAATACATGATGCTGTGTTTGATAAAAAGGAAATGCAGCATATTAGCACAAACACTTCATATCAGCTGTCAGGGATTGTGGTGGAGGGCTTGCTTTGCAGTCACAGGACTGGGCACCTTGACATTATTGAGTCAACCCTGAACTCCTCTGTTTACCAAAGTACTCTAGAGCAGCGGTCCCCAATCCCCGGGCCTCGGCCCGGTACCGGTCCATGAGTCGTTTGTTACCGGGCCGCGAGAGTTGAGGCTCAGGTGTGAAATGTATGGTTTTCAGGGTTTTTATTGGTTTTCAGCGTTATTTTGTTATCGTTTTTATTGTTAACTCGGTTTTCCTGGGTCTTTTCACGTGTGTTATGAATAAATCTTCTTTTTTTCGGTACCGGTACTAGTTTTATTTTGTTGTATTGGTCAAAAATTGGTCAAGCAACATGGCAGTGAAGGACACTGAAGCTAAAGACACCAGCAAATCTATATCAGGATGGTTGAAAGAAAAGACTCAGTGTTGCAGTAGTCCAAACAAGACCTCAACCTGACATTTCCTGATAAATATTGTGTCTGGACCTTAAGAGAGCTGTGTATAAATAAATGATAAACTGAAGAAATGTGATAAAGAAGAGTTGGCCACAATGATGGGAGAGATTAGAAAAAAATAATAAGGTCAAGCTACTAAAGGTAGTTCTACATCCTGCTGGATCACGAGATGCATTTAGCTCTTTACAGGACTGTCTTGTTAAAACTCTCTTTTTCATATCATAGCTATATATATTGGCTGATTAATTAATTTAGTGCCAAATCCTTGCAGTACTGTTTATGACCCAGCAAACAGAGCAGCTTCTGTGTAAACATTCATGTCGCTAAAAACTGTGAACTCGCAATCATAAATGAAGCCGAGTCAATTACTGTGACAACATTTTTGTCAGCTTTTATTTTCTGTCATCTTGATTTTGGTGGCTGTCATAGGGCACTGCTTAGACAGACGTTAGCGAGTAAATCAAACTGAATCTGTAAACACGGTGGTTTTAAAATATGATGGTCCATTTCCAGTAGAAAGGAAATCTTGGTGTAGATAAATTTAATTTAGAAAGTATTGGCAAATCTTAGATTAGATACATTCTCAGAAAATAAATGTGTTATTGTGCCTCTAGTGATACGACTTATCGCTGAGGTAGTGCTCTCTAAGGTGTTGCTGTTGTACTGTGTGGTTTATCCTCTAGACAGAGACCAGGCTTGAACCTCCAGAACAGTTTTATACATTTTTAAAGAATGTGGGACATTAATTTGTTTTGTATCATTATTCATTAAATGGGCAATAGACTGGCATTTGTACAGTGTCTTTCTAAGCCTGCTATCTACCACAGACTTAACCTACTGTACTGCACCTTACATCTGCACCTGTAGCTCATTTCCCTAACTGAACAGGCAACACTGCTAACCGTTGTGATGAAGATATAAAAAACAGACGTTTGAATACAGTTAATATATTAATATCTTTCCCAGTTTCTTTTTGATTGGGCTAAACACAAACTGTCTGATATTACATCTTAAAATATAGGCGAAACCATGTGAATGTATGTTACTGCTTTATACATACACACATGCCCTTAGCTCTCAAAGAAGTCCATATAGTTACCTTGAAGCTCATTAATGAGGGGATGCAGAAGGCACAACATTGACTTATATTACACTGGTTCATTTTATTATATATTTATTATTTTTTCTTTCGGAAAGCAAATGTTTCACCCATTATTTTTCTCCGTATTACAGTTTTTCTCAAATGTTAAAACACAAAAGCCAATCCTGTAACCCAAATGACCAGTAGTCTAAACACATTTACTAAATGTAGCCACCATATTCCAGTACCATAAACACATGTCACATGAAGACACAATTCACAAAACACAACCCTCTGTACTCATAAATCTAAACACATTTTTCCTTGCTAAAACACATGTTGCAAAACAACTCTGCTCATATCCTCAAATGAAAGCCCATGTGATGCAAAATGCTTGCCACAGTCACCAATCTTTGAACACAGGGAACACACCTGGCGTCATTCACTACACACAATGACTCAAAATTGAAGACACTTGTTGCTAATGCTGTACCCACATGTAAAAGCAAGTTCAGAGTGCACAGTATGCTGAAGGTTCCAAACAAACACAATGGATGAAGGCAGAGTCAGGGGAAGAGGAATTTGATGCAGAGGAGGGAGAAGAGCTGGCCCTGGAAGAAGAGGAGCAGGCCAACATGGGAGAGGAGAAGGTCCAGGAGGGAGAGCAAGACAACCTCGCACCATCATTACGGACGAGATGCGAGCAACAGCTCAGCGACATGATGCCGCACAGTGATTGTGGTGTGTGTGTGGTGTGAATAACGTAAATAAAAAAACTTCACACCCTGTTCATGTTTTCAAGATTACTGTTGTGTGCAATAGATTCTGTTTTTGCATTGAGTTGTGTTACAGTAGTGTACGTACATGCAGGATTTTCTATAGATTTATACTACTCATATGAAACTCACAAATCTAAATGCCTAATCCTCTGCAGAGATCTACGACGATCCGTTACTGTATAGTTTCTAAAATATGCATTGGCAGTTATGAAACAAAGAACCTTCTCACAAATTGAGCATTGTGTTTTCAATTGTTTTGCTGTAGTGTGTAATGCTGTGTATAGTGTTTACAGTTTTGACAGCTTCGAGCTGCTCTCTTGGTGTGGGAGTTTGAGTTTTGCAGTGGGAAGGTGTGGTTGTGTTTATGTAGCTTTAGAGAAGGGTGTTGTGTTTGGACATTGGGGGACCTGGTGGTAACGTTTGTGACATGTGTTTTAGCATTTGAGAAAAACTGTAGTAAAAGAAGCGCTCATCAAAGCCTGATTCTAAATGATTTATCATTTGTTTATCCTCCCATAATAACAATTCATGCAGGAGCGCAGTCTGAGTTCATTACTCCCTCAAAATATACTATATTTTAAAGATGAGCATGAAAATTCAATGTGCCCCTGTTCTACAAGTGGGTTGAAACAGCAGGCAGTGAAACAGGGCAGCGGCGATACCGAGATGCTGGAGGTCGAGGTGGCAAAATTAGCATTCTAAATAGATGTGTACAATGTGAGAAGACTGAGGCATATTATGTGTGTATGACCATGAGTAGCATATTTTTATCTATAATCATTATCTCTAATCTGAACGTGTTTTTTCTGTTTCCTTCCTAGCTGCGAGCCCATGCTGTGGACATGAACGGCAACCAGGTTGAGAACCCTATCGATCTGTACATCTTTGTCATCGATATGAATGACAACAGACCCGAGTTCAAAAACCAGGTCTACAATGGCTCTGTGGATGAAGGCTCGAAACCAGGTAATAAATTATAGATGGATAAAAACAATTGAAACAATTACAATAGAAACTTTTTTTTTTGTTTTAAAAGTCAAGAAATTTATGGGTGAACAGAAAAAGAACAGCGAGTATATCAGGAGAGATTGGTGTTGTTAAAAGTATGACTAAACCAGTGAATCTTTGATGCAACAGAGAATTTTCCATTCCCCTTGATTTAGCAGACGGACAGAGAATCGGTCTCGTAGAGTGGCTTTTCATTTAGCCTGGTGCAGCAGTGGTCATAAACCAAAGAGGGTGCTCAGGCTGGAGAGGAGATTGAGGATTAAATGTACCACGCTGTAGCACCACTGGGTCATTTTATGTCTAACCTCAAAGCAGAAGAATCACAGAGATGAGCTCTCTGTGTGCAAGCGTGTGTGAGTTTGAACCCGATGAGCCAGAGTTTATTGCACCAGAGGTGATCTCAAAAGGTGTCCAGGTGCTCAATACCTTTTTCTTTCTGTTTTGCTTTCTTTCCTTCTTACTTTTGTCACACCTCACTTTTATTATCTTTTCTTTTCCTTTTTTGATTTCCTTTCCTAAACGATACCATCCCTGTTGCCCGAGCCTCGCCTCACACACCGTACAAGTCCCTGTACGGCATGCATGACATTCAGTTGAACAATAATCATAAAAAAGAGAGTTTTAGAATTTGGAGCTCCAGTGGTTTCAATGGAAGGGCAATTACAGACTTGAATTAGTTTGCAAATTAAAGAGTCATTATGGGGACCTAATCCTGTCAGGCACAGCTTAGGATCCCCATACAAAGGGTCCACATTAAATCCCCTAAGTCTGCAGCTTAATGAAATTACCCCGGCGATGTGTGACACATTGTGATTCTAAATCTCCTTCAGTCTATCCCCACATCTCTTTAAAAAAAAAAAATGATGGGTGGAGGACTGATAGTCTCTCCACTTGGAATCACACCAAATATGGAGTCTGTCCTCTATTTCCCTCTTTTCCTCTCCCTCTCTCTGTTCCTAACAGCTTTTTTGTTGTCTCGCTGAGAGGCCTTCAGAGTACTCCCTCTGGCCGAGTCATTGACAAATGTTGCTTTGAAATGTAATGAAGTTTGAAATGGGAGCTGCGGTTACAATTATCCTCGGACAGGGGCTGTCACTGGCATGATATCACTATCTCTGGCAATTAGAATTGGCTACAAGAGAGGCAGAACAAGAGGGAGAAAGGGATGGAGAGATTGGGTGACAGGCAGTGATCCCACAGAGTTATACAAGTAGGGAAGGAACCTAACAAGTGTTGCTTTCGTGAGAGAGTAGACGCTTATTCTCTGCAACACAAATGCGTCATAATCAGTTTTTATTATTCGTTTTTAACATGTCCTTTAAATATAAAAAACATCATCTTTATAACATATGATTTTAATAATATTTACATGTATATATACTTTTGTGTTTGATTTTCTAGTATTTGTCCAAGTCGTTATTTACAGAACAGCTACCCATATTTTTGTTCTGTTGGCGTAGATTTCTAAGTACCTGTCCCATTAATATACATTCATTAAAATTATATTAAATAATGTTTCTATGAAAATTACATCTGTATAGATGCAGCAATTTAATCCGTTATGACATCTTAGTAAAACAATAGAATGTAATTGTAAAATTATAGTAATTTTTGCTGAAAAGCTGCCCACATGGACATAAGTAGTAATTACAGGATAATTTCCCTACAGTTCCAATGTCTCTGTCACGAGTGTGCTTTTTTAATATATTATACAGTCACGTGAAAAAGAAGGTTTTCACAGTCCTGTGACAGAGTCTGTGGTTACTGCTTTCATAGCAAGGTAAGAAGTAGCCATGTGCTGCTCATCAAATACACTCCATTAATTGACTGATGAGCAAGTGTGATCACCTCTGTAAAAGCATAGGCAGTTTTTCGTTCTGGAGCATTTGAAAAAAGCAACTGCTTTAAACCAAAAGCTTAACCAATGACTATTGGTAGTAGACAGAGGGGAGGTCAAGCTTCACCATGTCAAGTCAAGTTATTTACAAAGATAGCTATAATAAGCCACTGTTATGGTTGGTAGTTGATCTATAAAGAGTATGCCGGTGGACATAAATGCTGACAAATTTTCTGTGTTTCATCAGGAACATATGTGATGCATCTGTCAGCATTTGATGCAGATGACAACACCACAGCTAATGGAATGGTGCGCTACCGGATCCTGTCCCAGACGCCGCACAGCCCGATCCCTAACATGTTTACCATCAACAGCGAGACTGGAGACATTGTGACAGTGGCGCCTGGTCTTGATCGAGAGGTTGGTCTTCTCTCTCCTGACGCATTCATCAACTCGTACCACTTTATAGTAACAAGTGTTAATAAACAGTAAATTTTTAATGTGAAGTAACTCTTTTCAGTCAACAACACTGACATTTTAATTAATGTTTACTAACTGATTAATATACAACCTTTTAATAGTATGTGATTGTCATTGTAAAGTGGTAACTGATTCATAAAACTTTCTTGGCTGATAAATACTGTTTGGTACATCTATAGATATTTTTGAATGGCTAGTATAAAGTTAGAACTGGTGTTAAAATACTTGTTTTGAAGCTGCATAGGTTTGCGGGTGGTGTAAATCAGTTACAGTTATTTACTTGTTCAGGAATGTGAGTAAATAACTGTAATTTGACATCTTAGTTTAAAACGAATAATGCATTTTACTTTTTTTCAGCTCTTTTGAAAAACAGTTCATCTGAAAATTTATGGATAACAACAGTAATTATGTTTTGGCATTACAATTATCCTTTTAATTAAAGCATACTGGTGGATTAACCATTGCAGAGACATGAAAAAGTATTTCAGCAATTACCATCAACATTCATTTAGAGCAGCTGTGGCATAAACCTTACACTGGATGGTGGTGAATTTAATTTATTTAGTGTTTGGGAAAGTTTGGAGGGGCACTTGTTTTACTGCTGTTAAAAACCCTAACCCTTATAAATATTCCTAACATGCCACCAGCTTTGACTAAATGCAATATTTAAAACTCAGGTAACTGAGATATGCGTACTGATCGATAAAAATAACACAAAATAACAATAGCTCTTTATTTATCATTAGCAAATGTTATAAGTGCAGATCTCATCAGACTGTAATTGTCTCTAATCAACTGTGATGTCATATTTATTACTATATAGAATAATGGATAATGTATTTGTTACACAGACTGGAACAATTTTTTAAAAATCATCATTTCATAACAATATAACAATGAAATGACCATTTAACTAGTTTTAATTGCCCATTAATTTACAGAAAAGCTTATTATATATAAGCTTATATTTTCTATTGTGCAGGTAAATACTTTTTCCATTTAAAAAGCACTGCCAGGTGCCTAATGAGCCTTCTGCTGGAGGTTTCTTCCCTTTAAACTGGAGTTTTTCCTTCCCACTGTTGCCAAGTGCTTCTCACAGGGTATCACCTGACTGGTGAGGTTTTCTCTCGAATATTATATTGTCTTTTCTTACTATATACATTTTCCTCGAGACACCTGTTCCTGTTAATTGGTAATTGGTGTGACAAAGGATGATAAAATAATTTTTAGTCATACAGTGTGGGAACCCTTGCATTGCTGCACAGTGTCTGAATGAGCCATACCTGGTCAAAAGGAAGACATTTGTATCTGTGTTCATGGAGCACAGTTCCTAATAGCATTGTTTACTCTGATGACATCCTAAGATATGACTTTCAAATGTTACGGTGCCATTTGTCCCCGCACACACACACATAAGTCATCTTTTTTTTATATTAAATTGTCCACGGTCACCTTGTTTGTGGAGCTCTAAAAGTTGTGACAAGATCCAAATGTGTTTATTCTCACAACATGGATGTGCCAGTGACAACTCTGCAAAGAAATCTCCGAGACAGATCATCCTCCCAGACTGTCACCAGTGACAGACCTATTAACAACACATCACGCAGCAGTGGGCTGCTCGTGAGTGTGCGTGTGTGTATGTGTGCGTGGTGTTTGTGTGGTAAAGATAGAGTGGAAATATCTGAGATAGAATGCCCTTGACACCTGTCAGACAAACACAAAAGCCCATAATCACATCTACACTCGATAAAACACAGGCAATAGAGTGAAAAAACGAAAACTGAAGGGAGCAATAGAACAAAAACTGAGCTGGTAAGGTGGGTTATTACAATGAGGGGGGAGTAAGTGTGTGAATTTGTTAGTGAAGATAGTGTGATGGAGACAGAGAAGCAGGATGAGACATGATGGTGCCAGAGGGAGAGAGGTACAAGGGGAGCATAGACTAAAAATGTCTCAGCTGAACCGCTTTTCTTTTTGCTCTGGTTTATCAGTACACTGCTAATCCACACAGTCACCCCTAAACGTAGGATTACACTCTTGGCACCCCTAAACACACGCATGCACACAAACACACACACACACACAGACAAGATTGTACTTCAAAGAACTTGTGTTGAGATAATTATTTCCCTTGCCCATAACCTTTTTAATAACATATGTTTTTCCAGGTTAGTATCACTGGGATCAGCGTTCTCGCTTTCACTTCCTTTTCAGATCACATCTGCTTACTTTACAATCAGACAACAGCCACGTGTAAATATAATATGCACAAGCTGGTCATATTCCCAACAAGATGAAAGCTCATCTAACTCTTCATCTTCCTGCTACTTTCCACAAGCTTGACAAAAACACTACAGGCAGACCTACGTCAGCAAAAGAAAAAGTCAAGCCAACAAAGAATCATCCCTCCATCCAACCTGGGACCTGTCATATTTTCTGAAAAATCTACTAACCCCATTTAGCATTGATGTCAAATTACAGTAAGGCTAGTAATACAGACATTTTTAATGCTTTTTGATGCCATGTCTAAGACCCGTGAGCAGATTTCATTAACCAGATAACACATCAGTACTGCATGTTGATACCAGGTGCAAATGAGGCTCGTAAATCTTCAGAAAAGAGACTAAGGGAAAAGAATGGCTACACATTGCCTCTTTTCCCTTTAAACATCATCATCCGTACATTTTCTAGCACTCATCTACATCCCGGCCCCAGGTTTACCTTTCACACTAGCCCAGAAAATGTTTTTAACCTCACACTAACAGTTAACACTCCTAAAGTGAGAATGAACCAAAATGCATTGTTCAGGCAAAGTTGGTGTCCTTAGATTAACAGAGTCTCTGCAGATCAATACATAGTTGATAAGTGACAAAATTTAAACCCATTTGAAAACCTTTGGGGACACTTTCCACCTCCACTATCCAAACAACAAATGAGGGCATCACTTTTGGAAGAATGGGATGTAAGTGGAGTCAACAAGACTAAATTTCATTCCAGTGCTGGTGTTAAATTAACTCCTGACTCTGGGGAAGAGACTGATAATCAGTATTTTGTGTCAGCCTCAACTTAAGCGTTTCTTTTCTGACTTTGTAAAATAAAATGCAACACATAAATATACCCAAGAATATAGATTTATTGAACTTGTATTTATTAGTAGAAGAATGAATTCTAAATAAAGTTATACTCATTTTCTTTACCTAATTTATTTGTGGTAGTCATGTCAGTCTAGTGTGAGACTAGGGTAAGGCCACTGCATACTGCTGCCTTTTACAGCTTTACAGTTTCTCCTTTCCTTGTGCTCACTGTGTGAAAGCATACACTCAAATGTGCACCTCCTTAGACACATGTGAGTGAAATGGTGAAATGAAATGAAATTGGCAACAATTTCAATTTATGTTACTGTAAGTATGATAAAACAATCTCCCAGCAAATCAAGAGCACAACAGAAATAGAGCAAGAACCTAGAGAAAGCACCATTTTCAGCCTTTTTACTTATCCAGAAATATGATAAATATCCCAGACTGCAGTAAAGTGAAAATATATATATGCCAAAAGCTGTTGACGTAACAGCCATGAAATGCCTCCAAACTGCTGACCCTTTGCAGTTAGCTTTCTTCAGGCAATGCTCTCTCTCTAGCAGCTAGTGCACTGCTGGTGACAGGTGGCTTCTTAAAGCCAAAGAGCCAGAGCTGGAGTGGATCGGCTCATAGATCTTTCCCCGCTGTCAACAACGCCTAATTCAACTTTTTGAATCAGGATTAGAACAATATCCAAACCATATATCAACATGTTAACATGTTATCAACAGTTAACACAAAACCAGTTAACTATTGGTTCTAAGATGTTACATAACCAGTTACTACTAGTCCAGAGTTGGCACTGGGAGAGAGCCCATCTTTCTCTTTGTGAAAAGACATTTTAAACAAGCAAGTTGAAGAGTAAGTCTCATGGCAGCCCTACTAACCGGCTTGGTTCTGCTCGACTTTCAAGCAGAAAGTTGTATGCACGCTGAGTCAGTGTAAGCTTGCATATAAGCACTTCATCACCTGAAAGGCAAGAAAACTGCTGGATCTAGCAGAGCTATCATTTGCCACATTAAGAAAAAAATAAAACAAACAAAAAATAAAATTGGGTGCACATTCGTATATATGGTGTAGCTATGTACACGTATTTCAGTGACGCTGATTTGATTATTTAAAAATGAAATTGTCTTAGTGTCTTAAATAAACTCAGGAAATTTGTGTTTGGTTGATTATTTCTTTGTTTTAAAAATGTCTCTTGGCCTTAAATCTTATACTGCTGGAAAGACTGTTTATTTCTCCTTAAATGGTGCCACACAGGGACGTCAGTACCCAGTCATAGCCACGACAGCCTGGCAAATCCTCGTCATGCTGGTCACCAGCTTGGTCACACACTGCTGTGGGATGGCATCCTGTTTCTCAACCAGCAAGTCAGCCAATGTGGTTGTGTTGGTTACTCTGGCACGAACAACATGCCCAAGCTGATCCCACAAGTGTTCAATGGGATTGAGCTCAGGACTGCAGACAGAACATTCCATCCTCTTGACTCCCTGAGTGCTGATGGGATGAGAAAATGTCGTTTTGTGACACCTATTCCTGTCCTGTCTCTGACACCCCCTGTTATATGGAACTTGCCCTTCAATTTAGAGATGGTACTTGGTGTCACTCCAAATAATGCTGCAACTTTCCGGTGAAATACCACCTTGAAGTTGTTCTACAGCACCTGCTTATCCAGCAGACACCAATTGGCATACACATTTTGTGTTGTCTTGTATTAGCTTCTTCCAAAGGGTGTCAGAACTCAGTCATGTAGGAGGTTCTAAGAAGTGAGACATCAGCTGTGGTGGTTCAGCACTCTGATTGTGATCTCTTCTGGATGCCACTTATGTCATGCCAGAAGAAGACCCTGGGGTAGACCCTAGAACTACCCCGCCTACCCCAATCTGCACTTAGATTGCTGCCTCCACCACCTGGATAAGGAACTGGATGTTGCAAAATATTAATGGATATGTATGATGGATGAATATAAATAAACTTGTGTGCAAACAGTTTCTCCAGCATATATACGCATATTTCAGTGTCCCAGCATTTTTCCTAGACGGCAGATAAAAGTCTTAACCTTGCCAGAAAAAAGTACCTTCTGTACTGTACATAAACTTCACAGGAAGATTCGACGATGCACACTGCAGTGTTTACCTGGTCCACTTTTAGTCAGCACTTTAGCCCTTTGAAACTTGGAAAGTTTCTGCACCTCCCTTCTCTTCTTGGACTGGAGTGTTGGAGGTGTTAGGCACACAAAAAAAGCACGATTTATTTTTGGTATTATCCCTCCCTTGTGCCTCAGTTGCATCCCCTGCCGCCTCTTATCCTATCTTCTGTTCTTTACTTTTGAAATGTCTTCTTCCTCTTCTTTGTAAACTCCCACACTGATTCTCTTTTAAAGATTTCCACTGGTCTGCAGTGGACTTTTAAGAGCTTGTTGACAGTAACAGACCTTAGTACTCCAGAGAAGACTGGCTATGCTGCGGTGTTGTTGCAGCGCTGAGAGGTTCAGAGGAGCGCTACATAATTACTCCCTTGTCTAATTAGTGAGAGTGTTGTGTACACGCTGTACACAGGCTGATGGGACAGTCAAGCAAGCAGAAGATATGGAGAAAGAGAGGTGTGTGTATGTGTTTGTGGATGCTTGTGTGTATTTACGGGTGTTAATGAGAGTGTGTGTATGAGGTTGG